>NC_058131.1:174468516-174720925 GCF_016433145.1 Gracilinanus agilis | reverse complement strand
TGTGTGTGTGTGTGTGTGTGTGTGTGTGTGTGTGTGTGTGTGTGTGTGTGTGTGAGAGAGAGAGAGAGAGAGAGAGAGAGAGAGAATGAGAGAGAGAGAGTGTGTGGGCATATGCTGCTATTTCAATGAGCAAATCAGTAGAACAAAGAAAAGGAATGAATATTAAAATGCTGTAGTGATTTTCCAAATCGGGGTTGTGTTTTTCTTTTTAGCTTTATATATGAAATGCTGTATGCAAATTATAAGGGATAAAATAATTGTTCTCTCCTTGAACTATGGTCACACTGTGACCCATCAGACTTGCTCTATTTACTGTTTCCGTGGCATAATTATGAAGACTTAGCTGCTTTCCCAAACAGTTACAGATGTAGGGGGAAAATAAATTACTTTTGCATGCCAGCCCTAGAAGTCTTGCTGTTGTAATATAATGTAATCGGCCATGAACAAAAGAAAGTTATTATACTCATTTATATTGGTCTGAAAGCCACAGAAATGTATTAAATTCATTTAAGCTGAGGGAGCTGAACAACACCATTGATAGTTTCTTCTCAAAACGACATACTTTACCCTAAAGGTCATATTCATATGATGGGAAAATTTAAATCTCTACATGCTTATTGAAAACTTTGGCTTGTCTGTTATTGATGATGAGTGACAGTGTCTCCTGCACCAATTCTGGAACTGGGAAACATAAGAGTCACGTGGATTCTGACATTGGTTCTGTGAATGACAAACCGTGACCTTGGGCCAAGTAATATTGACAGAGGTCCCCTTTTTGTCAAAAATTAAGTGGAGAGGAGAGGAGGGGAAGGATACATTTTTTCATCTAATCCTACCCAATTCAATGAACATTTATTAAGCATGTCCTTTGGGGATACAAAGACTAAGAAAAGTAGCCCCTGTGATCATAAGTTTACCTTCCATAATGTGTACCCCCAAAAGAATGAAGAGTAAATAAACAAATATATTCCTCTATGTGAAATGATTTGGATCAGAGTTTGTTTTTAGTTTTGTTTTCATGAGCTTAAAGTAGATAAAATACTTTGAGGTCATCTTTTTCTTTAGCATTTATAATGTGTAAAACAGCTTATACTTCAAGTCTTAGTGATATCACCAGGTTATGTACTGGGTGATGAGCTCAGACGAGTTATTTGCTCTCTCTGGGTTTCAGTTTCCTCATCTGTAAAATGAGGAGGTTGAGTTAAGTGATTTATCAGTTTCTTCCAGCTCTATAGCCTCTGATCACTGGCCTTTATAGAAGGGACAGTGCCAAGGAGTTCACTTGAAAAGACTCCATTCCTTCCATGCTTCATCAGCATAGGAACCTTACTCCCCATTTCCTAGAAACACTATAGAAAGTTTTCCTGGCCTATTATGGCTGAAGGATTCTTCATCAATTAGTCACCTTGTTGATAAACTTCTCTGGACATTTTAAAGCTATTACTAAGAGGTATACAGTTCATAACATCTGTGTTGCCTTTCTAATTTGGTAGGACTCATGATTCACTTGTATATCCTTCAAGAATAAAGTATTGTTATCATCACTTATTAATTTTTTCCTAAAATCAGAATTTTCCTGTAACTTAGTTTCTTTTCAATTAATTGATAAGCTTTCCAAAATCACATTTACAAAAGTCAAAATTTTCATTTTTTTGTTGAACATTTTAAATCTAGGAATGATTAAAGTCCTTGGCAAATCAGTTTAATTCAAATTTTTTAGCAGATGCCAATCTGGAACATGCTACATTTTTTTTTTAGCTTCATCTCATTCTACTCCCACTAATTCCATGCTGTACTCAAACTGGACTTCTGACCACACCCCAAACATCCCCTTTCTCCATACTTTTTTTTTTCAGACTGCTTCTGATGGCTGAAATAACCTCTTGCAAGGATTTGTTCATCGTAATGACAGAATGAGAATGTTAGAGGTAGAAGGAAACTTGTAGCTTATCTAATTCAACCACTTTACTTTGTAGATGAAGAAATTAACTCCTAGAAAGGAGAACTGATTTGCCCTAGGAAGTGGCAGAGGGAAATAGAACCTGATAATTGATTTGCAATTTTATTGGTCAAGAAATGCTCTCAACCAATGCAGACCAAGGCTTTCCCAACAACTTACATTCAGTCAATTCTGATTCATCACCCACTTTTGCACAAGTGGTTTATAGACTTGCCCCACTTGAAGATTAAGTGATGGTGTTTATACTTTTGGTGATTAATATAGAAATAGGCAGGGCAGGATTAATCCCATCTTCACAAATGTATTCACAAAAACTCTTAGGGAGGATCTTTTCCCTCAGACATTGTGTTTGCAATCTTCTATTGCACTCATCATGTATTGTGTATTATAATTAACTGGTTGTGTTTTTCAGTATTCAATGAAACTAAGAACTTCTTAAAGGCAAGGACAATATTTTATCTAAACTTTGTATTCCCTTTAGCAGTAAGTAAAAAGTTATGAGCATAGTAAGTTCTTAATAATGTTTATTGAATATATAAATGAATGAATTAAATCACTGGGACATAGAACTACAGAATTTGAAAAGTGAAAGGCATCTTGATAACTACCTAGCTCCAAATTTGAAGAAAATCTATACATTATACATATTGTGTTTTATATATATAATATATTGTGTTATTATGTTACATGTTATACATATATGATATTATGGTTACCCATCTCTACTTGAAGATTTCCCTCCAAAGAAACTCATCATCTCTTGAGATAGCCCTGATATTTGATTTAACAATAATGTGATTAATATAAGTCACATCATTAGAAACTTAATAGGAGTTTGAAATGATGCTATAAGACACTCAGATGCATTCATGATTCTGATATGGTGCCAATTTTTAGGTCAAAGCTATACTGTGAAGGGACCTCAACTCTCTACTATTTGCTTAAAGAAAAAAATCTAATCTGTGTTTTATGTTATTTATTCTAAGACCCAACACCTTTCTAAAGAACTTAGATGAGGAAATAAGAGAAATTCTAATAAGTAGATGCATATTTCAGTATTGATAATGTACTTATCATTCTGTCATTGTATAATTATTAGTTATTAATGAATGGATGAATGACCTGTAAGCAATTATTTTGTTTTTAATGTGATAAAAAAGATCTGGGAGAAGAGGAGAAGAGGGGCTATATTCAGGGAGAATCATTTCATATCTTCTAATATTTGAATTGTGGTAAACACTTCAAAGAGGGAAGAGAAGACGACATGTTTTTATGGAAATAATTATTTGCCATGAGTCTTGATTTAATTAACCTTGCAAGCACCTTTTTTTTTCTTTTGCTAGTCTTTTATGGGGAGGGGGAAATGCTTTTGGGTAAAAATTGACCTTGGTTTCCTACATATACATATATAAATGCCATGCAGAGACTTTACAATTAATATTGATTTGCTGTCAGAACAGAAACATTGATTGCATTGGCAAAGACAGTAGGGGGTAACCTCCTGAAATTTTCATTTGGAATGCATGAAAGTACAAGCCCTAATTATTGACTTATATAGGGATTTTAAGAGTAGAAATTGAGAGCTATGAGAATTCAGGACTTATGAACTATAGATGCAACTTTTTTCCTACCAAGTTGATTGTTTACTACAATTTTGTTGCTAATAAAACCAAGTTTCATGGCTTCACTTTTCCATTCTATAAAATGAGCTATGGACAGATAATATATAAGGTCTCTTCAAATTCTGAAATTCTATAGTCTAATTTTGTGAAAAACATTTTAAATGTATGTGATAAGATATCCAAAATTCACATACGCATGTATACATGGATATAAATACACATATATACATATATATATGTATTGCAACAACCTCTTGATAGTGTTGAATTTTGTATACCATGTCTGTAGGTTATGTAGATTTGGATTATGTAAATATTATGACTATCTACCAGCTGGGCTATGTCACAGCAGGTAAGAACAATTACCATAGATCCTATTTGCAATTCTCTTGTCAACTCTTAATTATTTCTTTAAGCTGAATTTTTCTCTTTATTGAAATAATTACTTTTTGAGTTCAAGAGTTCAAGTCCTACTTCTACTACTAGATAACATATAACTGACCAAGTCTCTTCACCACTCAGAGACTTCACTTTCAAATAAAATAGAAATGATGATAAAATTTAATCTACCTAACTCATAGACCCATAGAATTTTAGAGCTGGATTCTAATTATCTAACCCTTCATTTACAAGTGAAGAAAGAAATTCCTTTAGAACCAAAAGGACCTGCCAAACCCAAAGAATAATAAAATTTAAAGCTGGGAGCAAATTTAGGAATCACATAATAAAAAATTTTCATTTACAAGTGATGAAACTTGAGTCTAGTGAGACAAAGTGAATTATCTGAGACCACTTTGGTAGTAAACACCAGAGCCATAATTGGAATTCATCTTTTGATGGCAAATGTAGGGTTCTTTCTGCTCTACAATCTATACCACATGAACTCTCACAGGATTATTGAGAAGAAAAGTATATTTTAAGTCTCAAAGTACTAGGTAAATTTGAGTATTTAAATAAATAAACAAACAAACAAATAAATAAATATGTATATATGTATATACATATATACATAACTAAGTTGGATTTCACAGTCTTTATATGGTGACAATGAACTGGTCCCAACTTCTCCCACTCTTTTCTCTCCCCCTTCTCTTCCTTTCTTTCTTTTCTTAGTGGTGGACAACCTTTTCCAGAACTGTAGCAGTTTACTACTGAACTAGGAAGGCACATAGTGTAATAGAAAATGGATGATTTGGAATCAGAGGGTCAGGATTTAAAACATTATTCTGATGCTTACTTAGGTAATTTTGCACAAATTCCTTTCATTCTGGGTCTTATTTACTTCATTTCTGAAATGAGAAGGTTGGACTAGTTTGTCTCTATACTTCCTTTCTATTTCTAAACGTGATGATCTTGTGGTTAGATGTACCCAAGGTTCAGCTACAGGGAATGCCTATTTATTCTTTCTACTCTAAATTATGTTTAGTTAATAGGTTTCCTAAGATCTGGCATATTCCTGAGATATTGTATTCTGTCAGGTGGGTAGATTAGGTTAAATTAATGAAATCATAGAATCATAGGATTTATAGCTAGATGGGAACTAGAAATCATTTAGTCCAGCCCTTTCATTTAACAGATGAGGAAACAATCAGGAAATGAAATAACTGGTTCATGTTTACATAGTCCTAAGTATTGAGTCCCTATCGATGTGAATTTAATTCAGCAGACACTAAATACCTTCTTCTTGTTGTTCAGTAATTTTTCATTCATGTCCAAATGTCCTTGACTCCCTTTAGGGTTTCAGGGCAAAGATACTGGAGTTATTTGCCATTTCTTTCTCCAGCACATTTTAATACCTAAGGAACTGAGGCAAACAGGATTAAGTGACTTGTTCAGTGTCATACATCTAATAAATATACAAGATCATGTATAACTTATAAAGATGATGATGAGTCTGACTTCAGGTCAAGCATGGTGTCCACTGGGCCACCTACATGCTCCCAGTAAATACCTACTTTTGTGCCAAGAAACATTCTGTTAAGTGCTGATGATGGGGCTGGGGTGCAGGGGGTGTAGACAGACAGACATATATACATAGAGAGATAGTTAGGAATTTGGAGCATTGTCCCTGGTTTTCTAAGGGTCTAGACTCTTATCTTCTTTTGTTGACTCAATAGCTTAAGGAAACCCATCAATCATCAGAGATGGACTGGGATTGACCCTGTGTGAAACTCTAATCTTTCTCAGAAATAAATCTGGTAGCTTGCCCATGCTTCAATGTTTAATTTAGGTAACCTCAGGTAGCTTATAGGTCATTTGCAATTTTTCCTTAGAAGGATCACATACGTACTTTGGGTCATTATAGTGAGTTAAAATGGTATATACTATATATAGTAATGACTCTACACAGTATCTGTTATGTTATTACTTGTCTTACTGGGCTTTAATGTCCATAACTGTAAAATGAAAAAGTGGACTAGATGATCTCTAAAGTTCCTTCAAACTCCAAATCTGTGATCTTTTGCTACATTAGTGATCCCTGAATCAACGTGGCTGGAATGCAAACTTCCAGTTTTATTTATTTATATATCTTCCAGTCTTATTTCCAGAATAACTGAAAGACTACCTTAAAAAATTAAAAATGAACATTTATGTGAGTGCTATAGTATGTTCAATCAGAATTTTCTCCACAGAGGTTAAGTCATGTTCCCCAAACTAACATTGTTTTTCAATTAATTAAAATCAGTTAAGAACAATTTAATTGAATGCAGTCACAATCACCATAAATCACTATGATGACTTGCTGTCATCACGGCCCTTCTACAAATCCCTCTTGTGGCACAATCCTACATATCTTACAGGAGTATTCGAAATGTTTAACTAGGATGATATAATTGTCAAATATGTAGTTGTGCTTTTGCTGCCACTATCATTCACTGCTATTTGAAAATGGCAGGTATTACTGCTCTAGGCTTGGCACACGTTTAAGTATCTGTCCAGAATACAGTTTTTGCAGAGATCAAAAAAGCATCAGTTTTCCTCAGTGACTTTAAAGTTTAATGCTCTGTGTATCAGTAAATGTCTTCCTTTCGCTTCATGCTTCATTTCAAGTTTGGAAAGAAGGTAGCTTACTTTAGATCAGTCTGCGGAACTCAGAATCATTAGGTGTGGAAATTGGATACAGAGAGCTTTTGAAGGGGCTAAGGAAAGGGCTTGTCACAATGGGTAATATTTTAAAATGCAATTTTACAGATAGAATAGCCTTCAGAACAATTGATTAGCATCTCGGAATACATGGGAACTACTGAGACACAGGCTCCCTTCTAAAGGACACCACCAACAGAACAAGTCCTCTGGAAACAAAGGGGAGCCTTTCCTAACACTTCCATTTTACTTTCCATTCTTTTCTTTCTTTTTTTTTTTCTATTTTCCTTTCCTTTGTGACTCCTGCTTGGATACTATGCTGCCCTCTACTAATGGTAATTTGCTAACTTTTAATCACTATCTAATGTTTCTTCCCATTTTGTTTGGTTACCTGAGTCACTGCCTTTTAGTTTCCTTAAGATTTTTTTTTCCTAGAAAAGGAGTCTAAACCTGGATCCATCTATAAGACTTGCTTCACTATTGTTACTAAATTATCAAATGAGCTAAATCCAGTATCCCAGCAACCAATTTGACTATTCAACAAACATTTATTAATTATCTATTATGCACAGGGCACTGTTCTGTGTACTATGAACATAAGGACAGAAAGAAAAAGAAATTCCAACCTTAAAAAAAGATTATTTTTTGAAGGATAAAAGTTCATAAGTATGGGATGATCATATCCTTAAGATCATGGCTTCCTTCTTGATTACTATGATGAGGTTATAGCTTCTAAGCTTGCTGTCAGCTTCATTTCACTCTGTTAAATACAGTAATAAAAAGCAAATTAAACTTACCATTTGGCAAAATCACACCATCAATTGCAATTCAATGAAAAATTCTCCCCAGTTAAAGAAATAGTTTTGATATATACTTATTATATCTAATCCAAGCATGTCAAAAGTATAGGCAAAATATCTGTCAAGCAATAACCATTTATTAAGGGCCTAATATGTGCTAGGTATTATGCTAAGTAATAGAGACAAAAAAGAAGGCAAAAAAATAAATAAGCAAATAGTCACAAAAAAAGCCCAACTAATTCCTACTCTCTAGGATCTCACAGTTTAATGGAGGATACAACATGGAAAATAGCTGGGTACAAATAAGATATATTCAGGATAAGTTGGAAATAATCAGCAAAAGGAAAAGGTTAGCATTAAAGATTGGAGAAGACTTTACTTAGAAAGTGGGACTTAAAGGAAGCTAATGAATCCAGGTAGCAGAGATCGGGAGAGAGAGAATTCCAGGCATGGGGGACAATCAGTGAAAAATACCTGAAGTGAGAAATAAAATGCTTTGTGCAAGGTACAGCAAGGAGGCCAATGAATACCTGAATACGAGCCATATATCTATATATGTATAATGCAAATATCATTTATCCATCTGGCATCTCTTAGAAAATCACATGGTTCATGGAGATTTTTTTCTAAGTCATCAAACATAATAATACTCTTAAAGATAACAATGTGTTATCCCTATGATTCTGAATTTATCTTTGCTGAACTTCAGTACATAAGAAACATTTGAGAACATTGTATACTGCACATCAAATTTCTTCTTCCATGAAATGAAAGAGAACTATATCCCATGTGATAGAAAATTACTATAATTATCCCATACATATTGGAGTGTCATGATTGCTCATAGGAAGAAGAAAAGACAACCTTTCAAGCCAGGATGGCCAGATTATTCTGGTGATATTCAAATGATACTACTGCTTAGTGGGCTAGCACTTCAGCTTTATTTTTCAGAGCTGAATAACTGAATGATTCAAGTGAGACACAGATCTAAGTCTCCTTTGGGTTAGATACTGCCTTATAATTTATCTGGTCCAAATATATTCCAGTTATCAGCATTCTCTCTAAGTAACATTGGAGAACCACTTTTGATCATTTTTGAGTTATCATAGAAAAAGAGGGAGGTACTGGAAACCCTATAGGGACACATATCTATATTTTCCAGATATGGATTTTGGAAACTTCAGACCAATAAGCTTGATACCAGTTATGCCTCAAATGCTCATTCCAAAGTAAATCAAGTGGAATCCTGACTGTCTTCATATATATTTAATTTCACATACTCTGTCTTGGTTAGACCATGTATGAATATTTCATTTATTTCTGGGCATTATAATTTAGGAAATGGATAGATGGATAAGACAGAAAATGTCTAAGGGATGGCTACAAGAATGGTGAAAGCCCTTAAGTCCATGCCATATTAGGATAAATTGAAGGAACTAGGGATGTCTAGCTAGAAGAGAGAAGACTTAAAGGGAAAGTGCAGTTGTCTTCATGCATTGAAATACCTCCTTGTCCTTTCTGGCTCTAGAGAGTAGAACTAGAACCAATGCATGAAACTTGAATGGAGATAATTTTATGGTTGTCAAAAAGGAAAAAAAAATATCCCAAATTTCCTAACCATTAGAGCTATTTCAAAGTGGATTGACCTTCCTTGAGAGTATTGAATTGCCCTTCCCTGAACATTTTCAAGCAAAGGTTAGATGATCATTTGCCACAAATATTGTAGTAAGGTTTCTTTTCTTAGGTATGAGTTGGACCACCATAGCCCTAAGATACCATCTTATTCTGGAATTCTATTATTCTGTATATTATTGAATCATTTGTGTTTATTTAGGTGAACAGTTACACACAGAAAGAATTTGCTAAAAGTAATTCATTCCAATCCAAATTCATTTCCCTTTTCTAATGAGGCTATTAGACTGGGAGATATTGTGGATATTAGTTTTTACAGGGAATGTAATTAATTATTATGGCATCCTTAGGACAAGGTGGAAAATGAAGGCAAGATGAGAAAATAATTCACTATATTTGCAGTTGTTTAAATAACTGAATCCTTAGAATTTTGTTATAAATGCTGATTGAATAGAGCAACAAGCATGGTGATCACTATCTCATGCCAAAATGTTCCATATTTTATTCTCTTAGTAAGAATTTTTACCATTGACTTGGATGAATACATAGAATGTTTATAAAATTTGTGAATGATGTAATATTGGGAGGATAATGAATATGGTTGATGACTAGGTCAATATTAAAACAATATGGTAGTACCCAGGATTATAGGACAAAGTAAACCAACAAACCTACCAGTCAATCAAAGGAGCAGAGAGAACAAGAATAAAAGTGAAGCATTTTTCAAGAAGAAAAGATCAACGTATACAATATTGCTAGAATCATTAACTAGTAGCCTTTTGCAGGAGGTTAACTGGATTTAGCTTTATAATCAGCAGCATCTCCCATGACATTGGTGATCTGATCTTGTTGCCTTTCCCTACTTATTGAGAAAGGGAGGTTCTTACAGATTAGATATTTTAGAATATATGAGTCTTTTGAGGGCAGCAACTCCCCATCACCTTCCTTTTGGGGGGGTATCCCCAGTGCTTAGCACAATACCTGGCTACACTTTATTATTAGTAACTGACTAACAAATACTTATTGATGGACTGTCAAAATATAAATTTCATGAGGTCAGAGACTATTTCATTTTTTTAAAATTCAGTGTGCTTTCACATTTGAGACACTCTTACTACTCTAGTCAGTCCTCCCTTACATTGTCTTTGGTTCATCACTTAAACAAACTTTCCAATTATTTGTCTTCATTTTGTCAGCCTAAGAAAAAGTATCAGCAAATTCATGAATCAGGATTGTTCTGTTAATAATTCCATTGCATAGGATTATAGTTTTCTAAGACCATATATCTTCCTTTCTATCATTATAAATCACAAAGGAAATTCTAATTTTCACTGTAGTCTAGATACATGATTGCATCACAGGGAGCTCCCAATGAGGAAATTTCCTTTACCAATGCAGATCAACAACTGCTCGGCAATATATAATTTTAGCACATTTCTTATAATTCTGAGGAGTTAGGTGAATTGCCCAAGATCCCAAAACCAGGATGTATTAGAAGTGGAACCTGGCTCAAGATTTTTTTGATTCTGAAACCAGCTCTGTATCCACTCTGCTATATTGTCTCTCTCAAAACTCAAATGTATCATCATTTCCTGTCAGACAATAATGAAAGAAGACAATTTTAGTTCAAGCGAACAGATATCCATTAAGGATTAACTCTCCAATGTACTGTTAGATGCCATGTACTTTATCTTTACTTGTCTGGTGGCATATAGACAAGTAAAATACAATACATATCTATCTATTTATCTATACCATAAATTTATGTATATAAATAAAATGCATGTAATTTAGGAGAAGAGTGCATTAATAACTACTGAATAAATGAAACATTTATAAATTAGTGCCCTGTTTAAGCCTTAAAGGTGGCTTTATCTCTTGATTCCAAGAAATAAAGATAAGGAGGGGAAAACAATCTAGCACTGAGTTAGGAGATGAAATATCAGGGAAGGGAAGGGAAGGAAACAAATATTGATAAAGCACTTACCATATTCAGGCACTAAGTTAAACACTTTACAAGTATATTATAATTAAATCCTCTGAAAAACACTTTGAGGTAGGTTGCTAGGTATGGGTGATATAGCAAGTTCGCTAGTTCTCCTGGAATATAGAGGATCTGAAAGGGAGGATTATGAAAGATAAACTTAAGCCAAAAAGTGAAGGACTTTCAATGACAGCATGGGGAATTTGTAGTTTATTCTAAAGACAGTAGGAAGACAGGAAGCTGCTTTTTTGTTATAATTTTAAAATATGTAACACAATATAAGATGTAATATAATAATTACAATATAAATGACTCATTATAAATATGTAATAGATTATAATAAATATGCTTCTCCAGGAGAAACAAATATCATATTAGTTGTGTCTAGAAAACTAAGTCTCATTCTCCTTTTCCCTCCTTGCCATTGTTACCTTCTCCCGAAGAAGATAGGTAATATTATGGAGATGGTACATATATTATCATATAACACATATTTCTCCTGTTTGTCATGTTGAGAAACAAGACATATATTGCTTACAATAAAGAAAAATTCATGGGAGAAATAAAGTGAAGAATGGTATATTTCATTCTGCAGTCAGATTCCCTCCATTTTTTCTGTGGTAGTAAATACCCTTTTTCATCATTTGATCCTTGTAGTTGTCTTGGATCCATGCCTTGTTAAAAATAGTTGTCATTCACAGTTGGTCATCATTCATTATTGTTACAGAATACAATGTTCTCCTTGTTCTTCTCACTTCACTTTGAATCACTTCATATAAGTCCAGATTTTTTGTGACAATCTTGTTTGCCATTTCTTATGGCAAAATAATATTCCTCTATAATTATATACCACAACTTATTCAGCCATGCCTCAATTCATGGACCTCACTTAAATTTCCAGTTCTTTGCCACAACAAAAGAACTGTTATAAAATTTTTAGGATATACAGTTTTCTTTTCTTTTTTCCTTGATCACCATAGGAAAGAAAACTAATAGTGGTATTACTGCATCAAAAGGTATACAGAGTTTTTTAACTCTGAGTATATTCCAGAGTGCTCTCCAAAATGATTGGATCAGTTCATATTTCTCCCAATAATGGAGTGGTGTCCCTGTTTTTACATATCTCCTTCAACATTTGTCATTTTGCCCTTTTAACATTTTAGCCAATTTGATGTCTGAGATGATATCTCAGAATTGTTTTGGTTTGTATTTCTTTAGCCAATAATGATTTAGAGGGTTTTTTTTTGACATAGTTATATATAGCTTTGATTTCTTTATCCAGAAACTCTCTGTTCATATCTTTTGATGGTTAATCAATTGGAGAATGATTCGTATTCGTATATATTTGACAAAGTTCTCTATATGTTTTAGATATAAGACCTTTATCCAAGAAAATGTCTATTAATTCCCCCCAACTTATTGTTTTCCTTCTAATCTTGACTTCATTAGTCTTAGCTACTTCAAGAAGAAAATGAAATGGTCGAACTATAGTATACTTTAGTAATATTATTTTGGTAGCTATAGGAAGGCTAGAATGGAGATGAGGGGAGACTAGAAACAGGGAAACTATCAGGAAACCATTTCAATTGCCCCAGCAAAAGGTTTGGAAGACCCAAATTAGTGTCATGGCCACATAATTATGAGAAGGGGACAGTTATAAGAGAGAGAAATATTTGAAATAGAGGAGGGGAGGATGAACCTGGATGCCCAGAAACAGATAAAGAAAAATAAAGAACAAGAATCAAATTGGGAGGTAATATGGGTTCTTTGGTGGGGTATAATGTTTGAGATGTCTATGGAATATTCAAGTGGATATATCCAAAAGAAAGTTGATTAAGGAGTAGAGTTTAAAAAGTGATGAAGTTTGGATATTAGATCCATAAATCATCTTCATGGAGATTATACTTGAACCCATTGGTCCTAATGAATGTTGACCAATAAGTGAAGAGAGAAGAATGTCTGGACCACAGACCTGGGGCATACTCATTCATAGTAGTTTAGGACACTGTTGAGGATATTGCAAATTAGATTGAAAAGGGACAGTCAGGCGAGGACAAAGAATCTAGGAGAGAATAAAGTCATGATAACTCAAATTGGAGAATTGTTGTCCAAGAGGAGGGAATGGCCAACAATATGCAAAGCTACACAGAGCTCAAGAGAGATAATGTTAAAGCCTGAGAAAAGACCATTTTATAAGACAGTTAAAAGTCTTCTGAAAATCTTGCACCTTAATAGTTTTAATTTAGTTGAGGAGATAGAAGCAAGATTAACAGGAGCAAAGAAGTAAATAAAAGGCAAGGAAGTAATGGAAAAAATGAAGACATTATGTTTCAAATAAACTAATGTTTGACATGTTGACAATCAAATAGAACCATAATGAATATCATAGAATCATAGAGCTAGGGATTCAAGAGACCTCAGAGACCATATAGGCCAGCTGCTTCATTTTATAGAAGGAAAAAAAAAGTATTGAAGATTAGGGAATTTAAATGTCTTGCCTAAGCTATAGTCAAGCTTATTCTGTTTATAAATGTCAGAGACAAGATTAGAACCTAGGTCCTTAGACCAGCAGTCAGTGCTCTTCGATACCATTTATTAAGCTCATACTTTATAAAATTATTGATGGGTCAGGACCCCTGAGTAGTAGCTAAATATTTGGTAGGAATTCAGTGAAGATAGTTTTTTATATTAACTTGTTTGGCTCAAAAGGTATGGCAATGTTTATCTTGTTTGATTTCTTTTTTAATTCCCTGAATATGGCTTTCACAGTATCAGGGGAAATCAAATGAATTAACACAAATATAAAAAAGAAAGCATTTTGCTGAAAATTCTTGGATATTTATTTTATAGGATGGTTCATATAAATGTGAATAGAAATGAATCAAATTTAATTGAATTTTCTTGAGAAAAATATTTTGTTATGTTTGCAACATGCATACCAGTAAAAGAAGTCATATTCAACAGGGACTGCTACTGTTCTTCTCCCACCCTCTATTTACAAATATTTCCCTTAATGTCCACATATTATTTTTAAGATAAGTTTTCAGCATTTAGGACATCAAGTTCATAGTAATTAAATAAGTTAAATGTCAAGTAACATCAATAATATAAGTTTTTCAAAGAAAAGGACCCCAAAGAGGACAAAAGGTATTTTTTGATTTTCAAAAGACCAACTAAAACTTTAGCATAAAATTATAGAATATTGTTGTTGGGCTATAATTATTAGAAGGGACTCTTGAACCTTTACATCAATTTTTCCAACCCCCTCATTTTATAGATGAAGTGGATCTAGAATCGTGGTTTGACTTTTCCATGGTCACCCAGATAATTAAAAGCAGAGGTAAGAGGAGATCTCAGTTCTCCTGATCCTTGGTGTTGCACTTTTTCTACTGATCCCAATGATTCCAGTGTTTCTGAGTATGAGCACTTCTTTTAAAGGAAAAAAGTTTCACGGACCCCTATGTGATAGTGGTTGGGTTATTAATAGATATTTATTAAGAATAAACAATGACAAAAGGCTGCTTTGGTTTTGGGAACAATTTTAAATCTTTATTTTTTTCATATATGTGAAGATTAAATTCAACAAACATTGGGTCCCTGATGTCTTTGATATCTTATTAATCATAACTGTACCTGTATACATGTGAAAATAATAGCACTCATTGTGTGACATATTATTTAGTCTACAGATGGTAGGTTTGCTTATTAATCACATTGAGTCATTAATGAGAAGTCTGGTGTATATATGGATTTGTAGATTGCAGAGTCCAGGCTGGGCAGGTGGGAAATATTCTATTACACCATGCTGCTTCCAAATTTTCAAGAGTGTGGTGCTATTTTGCATATATCATTCAATGTTACATAAGATCATTCTCTCTGCTGCAAGCCCATCTGTGGGAAGTTACCCATTTGGAGATAAATAAGGCTCCCTGTGAATGGCCAGATGAGTTCTGCCTAGATGTCAAAAATTGTTAAGGGCTTATAGCCCTAACTAAAGTGTCAAAACACTTTGAAAGAGAGCTTTTAGTAATGCAAGTGACAAATCACCTCTGACACAACTCGCAGAAGGAACAAAGCAGTGAATCGGTTATAAAGCTTTGAAGACTTTATTTTGGTGACTTTTAAAGTCAGAAAAAAAAAAGAATCTCCCACTTGGGAAAGGGTTTCTGCTAATTGGCTTAGTGGTTTTGTACATCAGCAGTGATTCTCCAAATTTGACCTGGGTCTATCGGATACTAGACATTCAATAAATGTCAATTCAATTAAATAAAAAATAATATGTAAATATGAGGATCATTATAATAATAAACAGCTAACATTTATGTAGCACTTACTATGTGTCAGGCACTGCCCTAATTGCTTTACAATTATACCATTTGCTCCTCATACCAACCATAATAGGAAATCGTTATTATTATCCCCATTTTACATATGAGGAAACTGAGGCAAACAAATGGTAAGTAACATGTCCAGGGTCACAAAGCTAGTAAGCTTCTGCCTTTGACTTCCAGAGAAACTTGGCAATCTTTGGTCTTGTTTTACCACTCCTAAATTGTCTATGTGAAGTAGTTTGAGTGAAGAAGGCTGCAGGTTCCTGAGGTGCCCAGTTAGCATGATAAAGTGTAGATATTTCCCTGTAGTAGAAGCACTGTCACATTATAACTTTCTATTATAATTTACCTGCAAGGCCAACTCTAATGTCTCATTTATGCAAACCTGAGCGTGTATTTTTCCCCCTTCTGGTCTTGACATTGTTGACTCATTACAGTTTTCAAACTGTATTTTTAATTTGCTTTGCTGCTTGTCAGTAATAGACCACATTTTGTTTTTGTTGTTGCATGAGCCTTAGCCAAGAATCCTGAATGGCTGAATGTGAAACTGTCTGAATCCTTGAGATAATGTGCACTTGGATAAAGGGAGGATTAACCTGCTTCCTTCAGTAAGGATGTATATTTCCATGTGGAATATGATGCATTTCTACCTAGGATATGAATTTCTGAGATTGTAAAGACCTTTATCCCTTGTGTCCAAATGGATTTTCTGCCTTTTTCTCTTTGAAAATGGCAGTATACTTGAAAGAATGACCAGATCCTGCTCAGACAAGATATTCTTAAGTTAAAGACAGGAGTCAAACAAGGGTCTTTATTGATCCCATTGTGAATGGAGAACTGAGAGAGGCTTTTCCAAGGAATTATCTAGGGAAACTCTGGGTTGTTCACCTTCTTCCAGAGGTTGTTTGTTCAATAGAAGGAAGGGACTAGATAGTTACAATACAGCTTGCTTTCATATGATAAATGCTCTGTTAAGTTGTACAACTAATCTTCAGGTTTTTTTGGAGCTGATTATGCAGTATATATGATCCAGAACTGCCAAATTTCCTTCGAGCACTTGGTCCCTATAAACCCTAAGTAATTTTCCTGTTCCTCCAGAAGGAGGTAAAGGAATAAGCTTAGGGAAATTAGGTGTTTTGCTCATTGAAAACATATAAAAGCTTTCATATGGGACATAGTGAACTAATTGAATAAAACACATTTATAATTAATTTGTAGAATAGAATGGTTCATGATCATTCTAGGATAATCCAGAATTGAATTCATACAGAAGTATTTTTCCTAGTGACAAAGTTAATATTTTATTTGACATATTATAGTTGGCATAAAGCTTATTTAGACCTTCTTACAAAAGTAGTGACTACATTGAGATAATCTTCCCACAAGAAGCTATTTCTGTGCTCAAGTATTGGTCTTAAGGATGATATGAATCCACAAACGTATTCCATTGCATTTGTATAATATACTTTATTCAACCATTCCCCAATCGATGGGCATAAGAGATTTTTTTCTGCATGACTCCCTCCCTTCCTTACTGTGATGAGAGGGAAAGGAAATAAATTCTTAATTTAAAAAATTAATTTAAAAAGAAAGAATGGCTATGTCTTTTTAAACCATGTGCCTTTTTGACATGATGATTTTCACTTCTAAAAGCCAGAGTTAGAATTGGCCCAAGAGGTTATGAATATATTTGGCTAGAACTTATTAAGCATCTACTACATAAAGCACACTATACTAGGCACAATGACTCAAAAGACAAACATGGAATGATACCCATGCTCAAGAAGCTTACAGTCTTTGATGAAGAACTCACAAATATGCCTGAAGGTAGATACAGTGTCATTTTTTGTGATTGAGAGGGTCACTGGCAACTAGGGGCATGGAGATAGACATCCTTTGGAAGATCTCACTTTGAAGGGATCAAACAGGTAGAGCTGAGAAAGAGAATAGTTCAAGCATGAGGGAAAGCCCATTCAAAGAGAAAATAAAGGAGATTTAATGTTGTACATCAGGGATAGCAAGTAGAACAAAATGGCTAATACACAGTTTGTGTGGAGAATAACAACACAATTACCTAATGTCTTTGACAAACAATAGATATATGCTATTAAAGTTTAGCTGTTACTTAAATAGTATTCATTTATATAAATAAAACTGAAGTCATTGATCTTCAGAGGTATATAAGACCAAATAAGCTATTTGTTTTATTCTGAAAAGAAGCATTTGAGGTTGAGTAGGAAAGACATTCACTAAAAGCCTACTATATATCTGGCAGGATGCTATAAGAACTTCACAGGTATTATCTCATTTGATCTGATTTAATTTGAAAAGGCCATTTTCATTTGCTGAAATACTATTCCAAAAATACAAATTCAAATATTAGTTGAAATATGTCAATAAAGTGTTGTAAGATACTAATAAAACCACATTTTTTCTGTTTGCAAAAATATAGGAAATTTTTATGTTAAAAAGTAAAGCCATTGTGGCCTAATCCTCTTTCCAGAACATGAATTCCTTTTATACCAAGCAAATAATTATCATCCCCCTCTGTGTGAGTCTAAGCAAAGTTTTTAACACTCACATACCTCATTGAAAACCCAGAAAATATCCAGTGTGGAGTGGATAACACACCTTCCTTTGAAGCAGGAGATTTAGATTTAAGAACTAACTTTGTCATAAATTATCTTTGTCATTATTCAAGTTACATAGATCTAAATAGAATTTAACTGAACAAGCACCATAGGCTTCTGTTGTCTTGGTCTTTTCTCTAAAATAGTTGGATAATTAGAACCATCTGGATGATAGCTTGAAAGTTTTCTATTCAAAGGAATATAAAATCTCAAAGTTGGAAGATATCGTACATGCTATTTGGTCCAATTTGCCTACAAGTGCAAGAATCCTTTTTATCTGACACCATGTAAATACAGCCATAATATAAAGAACTCTGGATCTGGATGCCATAGACCTGAGTTTAAATCATAGTTTTGCCACTGTCCATCCACTGACCTTGGACAACTAAATTCTTTCTGAGTTTTAGTTTCCTCATATGCAAAAATTGGCAGGAAGATGGAGGTGGTGGTGGTGGCAATGGTGGGGGTGGCTGACTTAGATATTCTTAAGGTACCTTCCATCCCTAATTTTCCCTGAGTTTGCATTTTGCTTTTGTTTTCACAAGTATTAAAATGCCTTCTTCAATGGCACTTGCTGCTTACAATGAAAAGCTATACTTGTTAAGCCTTTATTTTACATGCTCACCTTTTCAGCTTCTGAAGATATTATCTATTTGAATTTTTGACATCTTATACTTGCTCTGTTGATCTATTGCTTTCACCTAATGGATTCTTAGACTCCACAAACCGGGGAGGAGGGGGAAAGTGTATTTTAATACCCTCTTCGACCCTGTGTTCTCATTTAAGCACTTGATAATGAAGTGAACTGGGAATAAGTGGATGTTTATGCCCCTAATTTGCAATGCATGTTGTGTCTGCCTCTTTAAATAAAGTAAAGGTTAATATGTTGATTTCCTATTTATAGTTAAGTTAATGTCTTTAATTTCTCCTAATCATGGCACAAGGTTTTGGATCAGTCCCTATGATTTTTTTAGATGATCTTTCTTTATCACTATAACGTTTTGATGAGCTTAGTATTCTCTGAAGAGGCCTGATTGGCAGCATCAGGAATTTCCATTATTCTATGCCATAATACAGTGTTTTATTTCAGGATAAACCTATTAATCCGGGTCTTAAACTAAGTTTTTGTTATAAACCAACCAGCTCTAATAATAGTGGCTTTGTGAGTACTTTCCTAGTATTCTAGAGTAAGAGGCAAGTTTGAGAGCTAAATAAATGAAAGAGGTAAGTTATTATTACTAGATTGCCAGGGTCCTCTGACACCTAAGACAAACATACGTAGAATAGGTAGAGTTAAAAAGGAATTCCTAGGAATGTGTCTCTAACCTCATGCCAGAGAAATCACTTCCTAGATACTATAAATATTCAATATATAGGACTTCAGGCAAATCATAGAACAGCTAAGGACACAAAACTTTTCCTGGGAACACTTACAGTATGGGATAATACAATATCTATACACTCAGGCAAAACAACAGAGATGCCCAGACTTCCTCAAACTGTACCGTTCTGTCACGAAGAAGTCTTAATGGATATTTTGGGGGGATTTCCTTCCTATAGGCAAACTGATTTACAGTTGTAGTATGGTGCCAACAAAGGATCCCCAATCCAAAGTCCTGAGCTATATCTAATTTCATAGGCTGAATATGTCATTTCAAAGTAAAATAAATGTTAGTATCTCTTTAGAAGCACTCCCAGTGATTTATACCCTCCTGTTCTCACAACTCAATTGCCCTGTCTCAATAATTTGGCCCGAGCAGCTCAGCAAAATGAAATATATTCACCTCCTTTTTGTACAGAGGTAAGGGGACTAGTGGTATAAAATAGTGTATAAATTGTCAAATGTGATCACTCTGGTCATTTTTCCTTAAATGCTTTTTTTTGTTACATTTAAGTTACATGGAGTTAGGGGTATATTGTGAAAGGATCATGGTATAGAAAATGAAAACTTTTTAAAATATTCCAAAACAAATCAAAATAGGAACCTTTTACCACATATGCTTCAAGTATATTATATTTTTGGAGTTCAACATGATTTATAAAGTATCATTGATGCAGTCTAAGAAATACATCTGTCATTCTTCCAGTATCCTGAGCTTTAGTTGACATGAAGTCATTGAATGATGCTAGATACTCCTTGATTATCTCTTCATTTATATTAAATCTCAAATCCAATTAAACATTACGTTTCATTCTTCACAACTTAAAAAATCATTGATTTCTCTCTATTTTCCAATTAGTTTTCCAAAAGTAAATTGGAATGTTTTCATAAATAGTACGTTTTTTGTCATTGAAAATTTTCATGGAAAGGCTTTATAAATACCTGCCAATGATTCTGAATTGAAAAGGAAATTCTAGTTTATGATAGTAATTGTACTAAATTGTACTATATGAACTCTGAAGCCCCTTCCAACTCTGAACACCTCTCATTCTATTTATCTTGCCAAATGCAGGGTGACCCATTAGCACATTGCAGAAGTTTTACATCTGCCTATCTTTCCATTCTTCCTTTTATTTATTTAGTGATGATGGAGAAAGCCATTTATGGTGGTACATATTTCTTCTTGATAGGCAGATGATTAATTGTAATGATCAGCAGAACAGGAATTGTTTTCAGTTTTCTTGCTTGTATCATGCACTGTGTAATTGGATTCTTTGAAATGGTCATATGAAAGTAATGATGATGAAGAGACAGTTTTTGTTTTTTTTTCATTTTCTCATTCCCTTCTCAAAATTAATTTTTATATTGGTTTGTCATTTTTGTTGAAGACCATCTACACAAGTCTTTAGGTAACTTCTTTAGTAAATATTAGAACTAACTGAGACTCATCAACACTTAATGGGCATGACAGGATTGGACAGAAAAGATGAATTCCAAGTTATTATATTATTATAATATTCACAAGCTTCAGGGAATTTTTTCTGGCCCTATTGCACTGCCTATATTTCCTGAATTCCACAAGGCTAATCCTTTGATTTCTCTGATTTGTACATTTCTTGACTGTCTACCCCAGATATTTTGTACTACCCAGCCTGATTCCAAGTGAGATACTGCTGAGCTCTTTACCCAAGAAGTTTTTATACTGCTCAGGTCAAAGAAGCATTCTTACTACACACCTTTCTAGATACAGTTTATTCAAGTCAGTCTCCCTGACATTTTATAGGACTTTGTAGCTCTCAAAAGCCAAGGGACTTCCATGGTATGCTTGCATCCTCTCTTCCCTTCCATCAGGTAGAAACAGAGTCTGTTCTCTTATTGTAGTTGCATTAATGATTAAACTTGGTGTTTGTGGCTTAAAGTTATTGTGTAAAAGATACATATCCAATTAAATATGCAAAACTAATATTCAATATGATACAGGTCTGTTGCTTAATGAAAATGAATATTGCATGAGGAAGGAAAGTTGCAAATTTACTTGGATTTTTCTATCACATTAGTGACTTGCCTGTTCCTTCATAATGAATACTAATTAGTTCTGGAAATGCCGATAACATTCCGTAGATGCCCCTGTGTGGTGTTTCTGAAAGAGGCTAGGTTCTCTAAGAACCCAATTTGCTTGCGTCCATTTATGAGCAGGAAAAAACAAACGATTATTTCCGAGCTGATCAAGTTTTTCAAAGTGGAGACCAATCTTAGAAATGTTGGGAAATCAGTGCTGAGACAAATCATCAAACTAAATAAACTATTAAAATACAAAGTAGATAGAGAAGCAGGTAGAGAGAAATTAAGGAAGGGTTAGTCCAACTAAATAAACAATTAGCCTTGCCTTTACTAGTATAGCCTATTCATTGGTAATGTTGCCTGGTTTAGTTGTAACACCTAGTATTTATGGAACACTGGTTGACTGAATATCATACATATGTCATCTCATTTAATTCATACAACAATATAAACATTACGCATGTATATATATATGTATTTAATATTATTATCCCTATTTTACAGATGAGGACACTGAGGCTGTGAAAGTTTAGTTGGCTTGCTTTGTCTCTCAAAGCTGATAAATTTCTGAGGTTGGATTTGAGTTCAGGTCTTCCTAACTCCAAATTTAACATTCTATTCATTAAGACACCTACTAGCCTCCAAATAAGTTCTGAGCTTAAAGGTTATCAGGCTAACTTCCCATAAGATCAGTTAAGCAAGCATGTACCAACCAACAAAGAGAGGAAATAAAAAAATTGAATGCTTGATTATAAATTTGCACTATAAATTCCAGGGTTTTCTAATATTTCTTTTAATTAATTAATCTTGATTAATCCATCATGTTAATGCCCTTTTGGTGTATCAATAGGTTATAATGTAAGGTTATAACAAAGTTTTCTCCAAAGTTTTTTTACCTTGTATCACCAGCAAAGAACAGCATGATCAGAATAGGGATTGAGGATGAGGAGAAGCAGGAATGTATTTATTGAAGACATTGGTGTAGGTTAGTTAAGATGTCAGCAGCCAATTAATAACCTAAAAGTCCAAAAACAAACACAACTCAAGGTCATATTGAAACAGAAGTAAGAAAGGATGTAAGCTAGTAAAGGGTAAACAATAGATCAAGAACAAGGAAAGGAAGGTAAGACCCAATCAGGTTAGGTGTAGGGGTCAAATAGAATGGAAAGGAACAAAAGTGGCCGTATATGTTGATGATAAGGAAAATTCTTGCCATCAAAGTCCTCGTTATGTTCAAATATTTTAAATTCAGAGACTAACAGGATTTTTATGAGTGGAAATGATATCAAAGAAGAGATGTCATTATTTAGTTTGCTGTTGCACCCTAAGAACAATGGGACCTTTTCATATGATCTGAAGCTTAAACATCCCATATGTGTTTGCTCACTCATTAGAATGTGAGTTCTTTGAGAGCAGGAACTGTATTCCTTTTCTATTTGTGTCCCCAGAATTTAATAAGGTGTTTTATAACAAATGATTAATAAATGTCCTATTGATCCATCTATTCATTTAATTCACATTCAGAATCCACAAACTCAGCGACTTATAGAACATTCAAGAACAGAAAGAGCCACTGAAACCTAGGGATCATGCTAAGATAGGGATGAAGCTTGATTCTAAATCAAGATTTTGGTCCAGGGAAAAACTCCTTATATACTTTCTGCTTAGAAATGAGTCAGTCCTAAGGTTGGAAAGAGGTGAAGGATGATAATTAAGGACTGATTCTGATAAAAATACCTTGGCAGAAGGCAAAATTATTTTTATAATAAATAGATTTAATTTGTTGAAGTTTCCCTCGATTGTAATAGATTGGTGCTAAGCATTGACTTTGAGTGAGTTGACTAGTTCAGGAAAAAATTGCACAAAATAGAAAATTGTTGAGCAAACATCTCTATTACTGGCAAATCAAAGAGAGAATGTTACCACGGTACTTTGGCAGAAGGATGAACAGGAGAACTCTCCTGTTAGAATTAGACACCCACTGAATTCTGCAGTTTATTTCGATAGTGGTATTTTCTAAATTCTATGTCCCAACAGATCTTCTAAGTAGCATACAATAGAAGCTTGTTCATTATAACTGTGCAAATCATATCAGTTAATTTTTAGGTTGGCTAACTGATGTCTCTTAATAATTATGGTCTTTTTTTGATGGAAATAAATTAATTGCCTTCTTTTGCATCTCACCTTCCTCATATACTCTGTCATATCTTACTGGAATGACATGTGTATACACATGATACACATTAAAAATTGAAGAAGATGGGGCAACTAGTTGTCTTAGTTGATTGAGAACCAGGCCTGAATTTGGAAGGTCCTGGGTTCAAATCAGGCACTTCCTAGCTATGTGACCCTGGGCAAGTCACTTAAGCCCTATTGCATAGTCCTTCCCTGATCTTCTGCCTAGAATTGATTCTATGGTTGAAGGTAAGGGTTTAAAAAATTGTTTTTGGTTGTGACATAGAAACTTGAACTAATTCCTTTGCGTATTTATCTGAGAATATAGACCTCAAAAAACCTTTAGACTTCACCTGGTCCAATCTCTTCATTTTACAGAAAAGAAAACTGAGGACTAGAATGATCAATGCCTTGCCAAATGTTATATAGAAAGTAGTAGCAGAGCCAGGTCCTTTGACTCCAAAGCCACAGCTCATTCCACTTCACCACATTTTGGTGATAAACACTGACTGCCTGGCAGGGTTTCTTGGCTGAGGCAAATGTTTTTAACTCTTGATTTTACATTTACTGTGTAAATGTCCATTTTGAACAAGATGCATTTTTATGTTAGGTTGTAGAGGAGTCTAGGACATCGATCCCTAAACTGTTTAATTGACCACGACTTCTCTTGGAAGAGACTAGCCTGGGCTTCAGTTGCAGTACTAACTCTCCCCAATCTGCAGTGATGGATAGAAGATGACAGTGTGAGTTAAAGTTCTGAGATCCCAGCTGGTCAGCTGGTTTCACAAGTACACTGTTGCAATAATCATTTGTCAGAAGTGTGAACCAAGAGAGTTGGGTGTTTGAGGTGACAGCTCTTCTATATACCACATAGAAACATAATTCACAGAAGATTAGGATAAGAGGATCTTTGATGGATTAAAAGGCTCTATTTTCTTTCCTGTGTCATTGTAGGTTTGGGGGTGAAGGCGGTTCTCCATGGATATTAAGGCCATTTAAATATCAGAATGGTCTCTTTCTTTTTAATTAGTGGGATAACAATAGAGCTTCTTTCTGCCAGCCTGACCCTGGGGATGTAACCTTCATTTGATGTGTGTATATAAAAAATGTTTAAAGTCACTGAAGTAAGAGAGTCATTGAACTCTTTCTCTAATAAAAGGTAGATTTATTTTCAGTTGATGTTATATAGTAGTTGTAAATGAGAGAATCATGTTTGAGTCTTTTAAATTCCTTCTGAACACAGATTTCCCTCAAAAAGTGTTCTCTGCATATAATGTTGAGAGGCATAGACCGAAACATGGGGAGGAAGATGGAAAAGACACCTGGGAATGACAATTAACAAATTCCACATTTGGGATTCTATTTACCCTCCTGTTGTCAAGCAAGATGTTTACCTTTAATTTCACAAATAGTCCTCAAGCTAATAGATGTTATAGTCAAGGTAGAAGCGATGACTTATATTGCATAAGTATGCTTCACAATACCAGTATAAGAAAAAAGAACAACTAATTCCTGTGTTCCTTATCCTTCCCCCTTACTATTTGGTTGTACTTTGATTCAATTATAGCCCATGTCTTCAAGGTAGATAAACTTATTTTTTGAGATAAAATGTTGATGAAGGACCTCAGGTTTCAGATTTTTAATTTAATAAGGTCAGTCTGTCCCAAAGGGAAAATTTCTTCAAGGCAGTCAGTTCCTATCTAGGGCTGCATTTTCTCTTTTAGATCATAGAGGTAAAGTTCAGCAATATTGCTAGTGAAGTGAACTAATTCTTCAATAATACATTTCTTAGTTTTCTATTTTTGTTTTCCCCCCTTATATTTAATCTCTATCTTCTTCATTCTCTTTTTCTGTCTATTTTTGTCTCTGTGACTCCCATTCTCTATCTCTGTCTCTCTCTCCATATCTCCTTCCCCCTCAACCTATCCTCTTTAATCTTCCTTCCCTCTCCTCTTCTTCTTAACCAGCTGTTTTCCTCTCTCTTACCTTCTCCTTTCTTTCCTATATATCTCTCTGGAATATTTGGGTTCATCTTTACCCCATATATCTCAGATTGAGGCATTCAGTTATTTTGTAGAGGCAGGTAAATGAGGGGGAAAATGAGGGGGATATGTGATTGGTTACTCACCTCTAATGTCATTGGCAAAAAGGTGCCAGTAAACTAAGAAAAATGACAAATTCTTCCCCCTGTTCCATGCAGAGAAGATTCATGATGTTGAGGTTTAGAGGAATGGTTCCTGAAAAGAGGCAAAGAAACGAGGAATAAAGTAGGGAGAATAGGAAGACTGCAGAAGAGGGGGAAAAATAACCTTGTCTTTCTACCCCAAATAAAATAGAACATTTTCTGGTCTCCAGCAGACATGTAGAAGGGGACTTGAAAAGAAGGCTTAATTATGCTTTATCCAGTTCTCCCTGGAGATCATTAGGTAAGAGTTGACATTTGAAGAGTACTGTGAAGTTCTGCATCTTGCCACTTCTATTACTTTAGCTAGAAACCCATGGTCTAGCTAACAATGAGGAGGAACCATGTATGTTCTGATTTATGTAAAATGGCACCATAAAATCCTCTCCTTATTGATGGTTGGTTATGTGTACATGAAACCTATTATAAATGGAGCTCTCAGTGTCCAGTGGACCTTATTCATAAGATTGATAACCTGCGGGTTAAAACTTTTGCTCTGATTTTTATTTATCACCTTAATAAAGAGTGTTGAAGTAGCTTCAGAGAAAGCAAAGTTGAGTTCTTCCACCAACCCTCTATATTAGCCTCTTTAAACTCTCTGCAGACGTAAAGGATGCATCTGATGATGAAAAGAATTCAGAGATGCCACATATAGCTAAAGACATTACTCAGAGCATGATTCACTGAGAAAGAGCTATGTGACAGAGTCCCAATTCAGGAGTCACCTTTTTCTTGTTACACTTTGTCATGTAGGAACTTGAACCAATTCAAACACTGTTCAGGTATCTTAATGAATATGAGATGTTTTTGAGCTGAACAGAACCCTTACTGGACATCTAGTCCTCTCTCCTCATTTTCAAATGGGAAAACTGAGGCTCAGAAATACTAAGCTACTTATCCTGGTTACATGACCAATAAATTCTAAATGGGAGATAAGAATCCAGTTGTCTGTGCTCCTACTCTACCACATTAGGTTAGAATAGGGCCTCAACCTGGAGTTTCTTTGAAACTAGGAACTCCCAGGTGAAACTCTCTATAAAAGGAGGTTGGCATCTTCTCTGTTTTTTACTGTCTTTGAATTGCCTAGAGAACTGAGAATTCAATTCACTTGTCCAGGGACATACATCCAGTATGGATCAGTGATGGTACTTAGACCTAGATCTTCCAGATTTTAAGCCAACACCCTACTCACTCTGCTAGACTGTCTCTCATTATACCATGTTACATGACCCATTTTAAAAGAGAAATTCTTCGAAACTCTTGAAAGGTCTTAGAGTTTTGCCTAATTAGTTAGTGCAAGCTGTTCATCTAGTTCATCTTGCCTTCTACCCTGTCTTCAGTGTGGAGCTCATCTTCTCCCTCAACCAAAAATGGGCACAATAATCAAATCAGTAAGACCAATGCTTCTAGAAAAGCCATGCAGACTGTATGCCTTATTGACCAACTCATCATATCTGAGATTCATCATAGCAAAACTCCCTTCTCTAGCTACCAGATTTCTTCTCATGCCATTTCCTTCTATTGAAACATAAGCACTCAGAGAGTGGAGTTGGCCTAACTTTGTATTTATATTCCCAATACTTAGCACAGTGCCAGGCACATACTAAAAACCTAAAAAATAAATGCTTATTTAACTCTCATCCTCCTTTATCCTTTAAGACTGAAATCTATTCTCCTCACAAAGGGAATGAAGATTTCTGGTAAAAGGCAGCATAGGTACATGTTAGTATCCAAAGTCAAGTATTAATTAATCCAATAAATATTTATTAGCTCCTCTGATGCATAAGGCCCCCTCCCGCATAGACAATCAAGTATACAAAGACTAAACCAAAAAATATAAAATGATGATGAACACTTACTTTCTTGGAAGTACTTCAAGTTTAGTAGATAGTTAAAAACAATGTGTTTTTTCCCCTAAGCCTTACGAACTCTGGAAGTTTGAGTTTTTAATTATATAATATTTTAGGTTGGCATAAGATATATGTATATATATATGTATATGTATATATATGTATATATATAAAATATGGAGGAGAAGAGAACCTAAGGTTCAGTCTTGCCTCTGACACATATTAACTTTGTGACTTTGGGCAACTTGCTTAACCTTTTAGCCCTATAGGCAAATAACTCTCTCAAAATTTAGTTTATGAGAAAGTCCGACCTACATTGTAGAAAAATGTTCCTCACTGTGAGTTTCCTATGCCAATAAAATCAGAGCTACAATAACTTTTCCCTTCCTTTGTTGGCATCAAACTTTACAGCCTTCATGTAGCTTAACTCAGAAATGTCAAGTGATTTGCCTATGATTTATTGCTGTTACTTTGCTGTTTGCTCTGAGTTATTTTCTGCTCTGATATAACCATATCTAATGATGATTATGATAACAGCTAAATGTATTCAGTGGCTACTATAAGCCAGGTACTATACTAAGTATTTTACAAATATTTTCTCATTTAGTCCACACAACCATCCTGGGAGGTAGGTCTTATTATTATTCCCATTTTATATTTGAGGAAACTGAGGCAAATAGTGGTTAAGTGACTTATGCAAGATCACAGAACTAGTGTCTAAAGCTAGATTTGAATTCATTTCTTCCTCACTTCAAACCATCTGCTACATCACCTAAATGACTGTATAAATATTACATTCAATAGCACAGGACAATTTTAGGAAGGGCATTAAGAAAACTAAAAGTAAAATTATTGAGATGACCAGGATGGAAAAGGTACACGATATCATGCTATAAGAAAGTTCATTGAAGAAATTATTCATCTTTGGTTTATAAAGGGATGATCTAATATGGCCATCATCTCTGTTTCCAAGTATTTGAAAGGAATATAGAAGAAAGATTGGCTTAGAAAATATGCAGTAATGGGCAAGCATTGTAGAGAGACAGAAGTTGACTTGTCATAAAGAATATATTTCCCAACATTTAGAGCTATGGATTTAGTACCCTTATAACTGGAGGTCTCCTAGGGAAGCCTGGATAACTTTTGGAGAAGTTACAAGGTGACTTCATGGTCAGTTCTGGGCTGAACAAAATTACTATAAAGGTTCTTTGAACCTTTGAGATTCTGGGGAATTCATATATTTAAAAACCAGGTTGGGTCTTATACCTATGAAGTTTTAAGAAATATAATTAATAAATAGTATGTTTGGATAGCAAATCCACATCTGGGGGCAGCCATGTGACTTAGTGAATAGAGAGCCAGACCATCCTAGGTTCGGATCTGGTCTCAGACAATTTCTAGCTGTGTGACTGAGCATGTCACTTAACCCCCATTGCTTAGATCTTGCCACTCTTCTGTCTTGGAACTAATGCATACAATTGATTTTAAGACAGAATATAAGGGTGAAAAAAAATCAAACCCACCTCTGCTGTCTCCCTTCTAAAGACTTTACTCTCAGGTATTGGTTTTTGACTCATGTCACAACTGAAAACATGTTGAAGAGATTTATGTTACCCTCCCTCTTTTACCCCAAATGATGGGGTCTGGGAAGGAGGAGAAGGTGAAAAAGAGAATCCCACTAGAAGATACCACAAAAGGCATTTTACATGAAGAAATGGATAGAAGGAAAGAGTCTGGACTTAAATCAATAAGAGCAGAGGCAAGGGCTAGACAAAAGACAGAACTGGTTTAACAACAAAAATGACTGGGCAGAGAGCATTGCCTAATTCCAGGAGCTTTTCTAGCTCAGCAGAAGTGGCATCATTCCATTTAGATCCAATCTAGATACGTTTCTGCCAGAGTCCTATCATTTCTTCAGTGTTTGAAAAACAAAATACATTTAGGCTTCTAACCCTCCGTTTGAAAACCTGAAATATACATAGACTTGCTCATATCATTCAAACTTTGATTACCATAGAGTGGTGGAGCTGGGGGCTGTAATATAAAAACCTATAAAATTGAACTTGATATGAACCATGACAGGCCTCCTTAACTTGCTGATGCTCTAGCTTTCAAGTGGATTCTTTCACTGTATTATTCCAAATGTGGATAAAGTGATAAGTGAATTTTAAAATGATTGTATAAGTGAAGTGCATTGTCATTCCGTTAAGCATTTTGCCCTGGGGGAATCAGAAAAATGTAACAGCCTCATTTCCTTTCTTCAAAGTGCCTAAGGTTTTGGAATGGCATTGGAAGAAAGTTTTTGGTGTGTGTGTGTGTGTGTGTGTGTGTGTGTGTGTGTGTGTGTGTGCGCGCGCGCGCGCGCGCGCATGCCTTTGGGTGTGTGTGCACATTTTCTATTTTAAACTATCATAGTTTTAGTACAGACTATTTAACTAATATACAGATGGGTCCTTTTGAAAGGGAAGTGGGGAGGGAGAAAGAGAAAGGAAACTGAATGAAAAATGGTAATTTGGGGTGTTTAAAAGAAGAGGAGGCAGACAAAGGTAGAAATACAAAAGTTAAAATGGCACAGACCTCTGTGTATGTGTGTGTGTGGGGGGGGTGTGGGTGTGTGTGTGTGTGTGTGCATGCATATGTTTGTAGGTGGGAGAAAGGTTCAGGGAGGAAGCTATGGCAGGATGGAGAAGAGAGGGACCATCAATTTAGGGAAGGAGAGGGTATGAAAGTCCAGTCTCTCCCCATTTTACAGGTAAGAGAATTGAGATCCAAGGAGATGAAATAAACATCACAGGTAATAAATATCAGTGTTAAACTTTGAAATCTGGTCCTCTGTGTTCAATGGAGTAGTCATTCTACTTTATGGGTGGGGGAACCTATAAGCAGTTGGTGTGTGTGTGTGTGTGTGTGTGTGTGTGTGTGTGTGTGTGTGTGCATGCATGCTGACAGGGTTTGAGAAGGGGCAAGAAATGTCATTGGACAGACTGAAAGAGGAAAAAAAGAAAGTGGAGAAAAATAAGAAAAAAAGGAGAGCTCGAAAAGAAGGAAAGGAGAAGGCAGAGAAAAGGGAGGGAAAGAAAGGAACAGAGATAAAGGTAGAAGGGAACAATTTGCTTGTGTATGTCCATGTGGAAAAGTTGCATAGAACTTTAAGGGAAAACCAAATACCCCTTGATTTTTTTTTCCATAAGGAGATAACAGTTTTGAAGATTTGAATATCTTAAAATCAACTTGGAAATAATCAGAATTTTAAATACTTTTTAGGGGGAAATAATTCCTGTCTGTGATTGACACACTATGAATATTTAAGTTTGTACCCCCTAAACTCAGATGATGTCCCTAGCAAAAAGTTGTCCTTATTTCTTAAGAGGACTATCTACTCTGGACTGGGAAGGATACCTTTCTAATTCTTATGTGAAGGTACTAAAATTACCCTGGATATGAAGCTAACACTACAATGACCAGAACTACAAATAAATGCATGCATGCACGAATGAATGAATGAATAAAGGTAATTGATGTGTATCATAGTCTCATTTCTAACTCCCATGTCAGTCTAAACATTGTCTTGAAGCATTCCTGGAACTGTGATTTTTTTAAAAAATCAGATGAATTTGTTTGTTGAAGGAAATTAGGTTTATTAGCAGATTTGTCACAAAGTTTTTGGCTGAATGCAAATATCCAAGGGGAACAAAAGAAATATTTTTGGTTTAAAAAGAAAAACTAGAGTTTAACAATTTCTGTGGCCTAAAAGTGACAAAAAACACTTAAAACTGCTTTCTTTGGAATGAGATAATACTTAGGCTTCACTTAACACTTATGTGTTAAAAGTCCCAGAATTTTCATAAGAAATTACTTAAAAAGCTAGAAAAAATGCAAATTCTAGTTTATAATTTTATTATGTGCAACAAAGACTATATTTTTGAAAGGTAGATAGGTATATTACTGAAATTTTCTTTTCATCAATAATTTACATTTTTTCAGATGCCTGACACTTTTAACTATTTTTAAAAAGCTTTGGACCTAGAAGAGAACCTGAAATATTATGCAGGAAAAAGCTTCTGAGCCCAATACAGATCTTATAATACTCCTGTACTTTACTTCATAAGAGAGATATGAGTCACTCTCTAGCTTTCTTAGGTATAGACCCCACATTACCTAATTTTATCTATATTACGTGATCATTTTACTCTAAAGTGTTTTAGTTTACTCTGTTTCCTGAGGCAGGTGTGTGCTTGCATTAAATAGACTTCTGTTTTTATAAATGAGTAAATTAAAATGTTTATGCTTAATGGACTAATTCACATTAATTCAACAATTATTAATGGCCTACAAAGTACAAGGCAATGGGCTTGCACCAGGGATAAAAAGATAAAAACTGCAACATATAAACAAACATTTAGATAATATGAGAGAGAATATGATAAGAACAAAGGAGAAATTTGAACAAATACTCTAAGAAAATTTGTTAAGGCATAATTTGATTCAATGGGATATGTCAGACAAGACTTCAGAGAGAAAACAGTCTCGTTTAAGGATGAAGAAGAATTTTCCAAGGGGGGAGCCTGATTATGTATGCACAGAGACCAGGCATTGTGTGGACCTGAAGAACATAGAATACTTGAAAGAGAAAGATGCAAATAATTCTAGAACTGTAGATTTTTAACAAGACTGAAGACCTCAGAGTAAGAAGCTCACATTTTATTCAGCTTTCAGGAGGGAGCTATTGAAGCTATTTCATCAGGGGAAAGAGATACCTGGAAAAATATGATGTGGAATACTTCATTTTTGAGGATATTAATTAAATGAAGTGTTATTGGACTAAGGAACCATAAGTATTTGTATCATGAATTAGGGAGAAGGCAATTAGATAATGCAAGTAAACCAAAGGACATACATTCTGGAAATGATAGATCTCATTTCCCAAATAACATATATTTGTATATTAAAATATGATGAGTATGCATCTAACTAGCAAAGTGCTGGCATTCCTTCACATTTCCACAACCATTCACAGTCTCCAGTTGTTATTTTGGTGAGCAGTCTACAACATAAAATAAACAAAGTAATTCAAAGCACTGGGCCAAAGGATTCTATCAGAAGTAGCTATTTAGTGCAATTAGAAAGAGCATTGGGCCTTAAGTCAGGAAGACCTGAATCCAAATCCATCCTCAGACATTTACTATCTGTGTAATCCTGAACAACTAACTTCCATTTCCCTTAATTTCATCAACATTAAAATAGGAATAAAAAGTCACCACTCTCAAAGGGTTGTTGTGAGAATCAATTAGGATAATATTTGCAAGCCAATGCTTAGCCTAGTGCATGGCTATAAATAGTAGGTGCTATAGAAATGCTTATTCTCTTTCATTCCCTTTATCAGGCAATAGCCAAAGAATAAAAATCTAATGGAGAAATATCTGAAAGGCTGTCCCTGCATGCTACAAATGATAATAGACATGTAAGAATTGATAAAGGAGATGATTAGGGAATATGTCTTTGGAGTGGTCACCCATGAATTGAGAGTAAGAGAATTCATATCAAAAGAATATGTTAAGGGGCACAGAATAAAGTGGCCACTTAGAAGCAACAAAAGTCCAGACCTCTGTGAAAACGCTTCCACACCAATCTAAAACAAAGTCATTCCAGGGGACAGAAAACCAAATTTAAAAGGTATGCCAAGAAGGCTGTATTCTTGGTTTTAAGGAAAAGGAAGAAGGACGGTCCTAGGACCCCTCCCCATCTACTGTGCTGAGTCTCTGGTGGTCACTAGAATCTCAGGGCAAGGGCTCCAAGCCAGAGGTAATGTCTTGCTGCCACAGGCTTAGGGCTCTAGCCACAGCCCAGCAGGGAGGCAGCTGGAAGAGAGGCATAGAGAGGAGGACAGTATAGTCACAGCTACCACTCTCTGCTTATCAGATTTTGGTCTCAGGGTACATCCAAATCCACCTATGCTTGATCTAGTCTATCAATAGGACAGATAAGAAGCCTTCAGAGGGCAGGGAAGCTCAAGCTCCAACATGTTTCTCCTACCAACTGTGCTGAAATCCCCCTGTAAGAATCCTGCTGACTCAGATCCCAGGGCAAAGGCTACAACCATGAAAGAACAATCTTAATAAAAGGGGAGGAAGCCCAGCTCCCTTCAGCCTCCACACCTTCATCTACACCTTCAGCTTCTCTTGCCAGCTGAGGAAGATCTGACCTCAGGACTCAATAATACTCCATCAGCCTAATTTTGTCAATCAGCAGAACAGAGAAGAAGCCCTTTCAGGACAGAATACCCCAAACCCACAGATCCAGCAAATAATCAGAGGAGCAAGATTACAGGGGGAGAAAAAAGGAAAAATATGAGTTAACAACATGAAGAAAAAGGAAATTAAAATCAACACCTTCTATCCAGGTAATGAATAAAGAGCAAATGGAACAGAAGAGGACCAAGGAACACTAAGCAAAAATGCAGAAACTCTAGTGAATTGGACCTAGGCTATGGAAGATCTCAAAACACAATTCAAAAAACAATTAAGAGAGGCTGAAGACAATTGGGAAAAGAACTTAAAAAGTAAAATAAATCATCTAGAAACAGAAGCAAATGAACTAAAACAAGAAAACAGTGTCTTGAAAGCCATAATTGACCAGCTTGAAAATGAGGCAAAGAAAGTGAAAGATGACCTACAAAGAAAAACAGACCCGAAGGAGAAGGAAAAAAAACAGACATGAAATTCAGCCTTTAAAAATTAGAATCCAGCAACTAGAAGCAACTGACTTCTCAAGGAAGCAAGTCTATAAAACAAAATCAAAAGAATGGAAAAACTGAGGAAAATGTGAAACACCTCATTGATAAAATTACAGACCTAGAAAATAAATCCAGAAGGGACAATTTAAGAATTATTAGAGTACCAGAAAATCTTAACAAAAGGAAAATCCTGGACATCATTCTACAGGAAATTATTCAAGAAAACTGTCCCAACGTTCTTGAATAAAAAGGGTAAAGTGGAGATTGAAAGAATCCACAGATCACTTCCTTCATTTAATCTCCAATTGACAATGCCCAGAAATGTTATAGCCAAATTCAAGAACTTCCAGAGCAAGGAAAAGATACTATAACTGCTAAGAAGAAACCATTCAGATGTCATGGAATCATAGTTAGGATAACACAGGTCTTGGCTGCATCCATACTAAAGGACTGGAAGGCAAGGAATATGATATTCCAGAAAGCAAGGGAGCTGGGTCTACAACAAAGAATCAATTACCCAGCAAAATTGACTATATTCTTATAGGGGCAATTATGGCCATTAAATAAAATGGAAGACTTCTAAGCATTTATAAAGAAAAGACCTCACTTAAACAGAAAATGCAATGTCCAAACACAGAACTCAAGAGCATCACCAAAAGGTAATTAAGAAAGAGAAAAAACAAACAGACTTTTTAAGGGACCCAATAAGTTCAAATAATTTATACCTATAAGAAAAAATGATATTGGTAACTTAAAAATTGTTATCATCTTCAGTGTAGCTAGAAGAAGCTTAGAGGGAACAGTGACAAACTGTATAGGATAAAATATATATTAACTAGGGGTGAAAAGAGGATAATCTTAAGAGAAATGGGAAAATAAAAAATGGGTTAATTTTATATTTCATAAAGAAGCATATGGTTGGGGTTGGGGGGGGTGGGGGAAGAGGTGAGGAGAAGACCAGTACAGTGGAAGGGTAAAAGAAGTTGGAGAGAGACTCCAAGAAAATTTTAATCATTACAATGTGAAGAGTCAGAAAGGTTCAACTCCAAATTCGATCATCATCATCAACCAAAACATCAACATCATCAAAAACATCATCAACAACAATAACATCATCAACATCATTAACAACATCATCATCATCATCATCAAAATCAACATCTAATTGTCCATCTTTTCCTGGACCAGGAAAGATTTTTCCTAGATGGCCTGACCTACTAGTATACTATGTAGAGTACTGAATGATAGCCCAAAGACCTAAACTCTAGACTTGAGTGCTACTATGTGTCCTTTGCGGGGTAAAAAGAAAGCCTTATTTTTCCTGGATTCAGCTTCCTCATTTATGTATGAGTGAAGCTTGCCTGGACTCTGCCTTAAATTAATCAATTAAATCAAAGAATAAACCAGGTGTAAACAAGAAAAAAAAAAAGAATGTGTTAAAAAGAAATTAGACTGGTCATGTGATAAGCTTGAGGATAGTAGGTGGACAACTCAACTTAAACTGGTATACTTGCAGTATTGGGGACATTTAAGAAGATTCCCCAGTATTTGGAGGATCCCTGTAAAAATTTGTGGAAAAGTTCTAGACTAGAATATCATCAGATGGGCAGGCATGAATGAGTTGAGACTTTTCTCCTAAGAAGGAATAGCCAAAACATACAGTAACAGAAATATTATACCATGATCAGATGTGAAGGACTAAACTATCATCTGTAAAATAAGGTCTCAAAGTAACCTTAAGGGACTCATGACTGTGGGAGGCCAAAAAGAGAAACAGAGTCTTAAACAGATGAAAATCTGAGACTCCTCTTTTGACCCCTTTTATGATCCATACCTTGTCTTTTTGAAAAACATCATAGCCTCTAGGAAAACTTTAAGTTCTTAGTAAACCAGCACATAATGAGTTAATAGTCTTTTTTCCCTCAGCACAGTAAAGTGGCAGTTGTGGGTATATCTCTCGAACTGCTCCAGAAGTCCCAGCATCACAGAGTGGCAAGCTCAGGCAAAATAACTTTTAGATAAAGTGAGGCTCATTTTTAACCTTGAGTCTTTTTCTCATCCGGCATTATCTTCATAAGAAAATTCTTTGTAAAACTATAATTTTATTGTGCTTTGATATGACATAATTTGTGTTTCTGTGCAAACGTGAAGTTTCAGGGGCATTCTTTTGTGTGAAATGTCTTGAAATATATATAATAAACTCCATGCTCCTGGAGCCAGAGCAGGAAGCATGACCTGATGAAAAGATCTTCCGTGTCCTTTACTTCCTTATCAATTAAACTGTCCTTATCAGATTATCTGAGATGATAGATAGATCTCAAGACATGACCAAAAAAAAAAAATGACCATACAAAGCCAAAGAAGGAATTGTGGGAATCTGATTGCAGATCAAAGCATACCATCTTTCACTTCATTTCCTATGTGAGTTTTTTTTTAATTGTTTGTGTGATGTGTGTCTTCTGTAATGCAATAGAGAATATGGAAATATGTATTGTGTGAAGGCATCAGTATTAACACACACACACACAAAAATTACAAACAGACCTGGGGGAAGGGTTGGGGCTGTGGAAAGAAGGGAAGGAGAGAATATGAATTTAAAATGTCAGAAAACAATTGTAAAATAATATTTCTATATGTAATTCAAAAACGAAGAGAAATTTAAAAAGAAGGAATAGCCAAATAAATGAGCTCAGACTATTTGAGTATTTGAATTAAAATCTATCTGTCATGGTATTTGAAAGCTTTATTACTACCAAATGAAAGATGTAATGCATCATTGGTATTTTTACAAACATATTTAATATGTCAAAACATGAAACACCTCCAGATTCCTCAGGGGCCTCTGGGTATTATGGAATATACACTTAAGCTCTTTACTGGGAGAAGTCTTAAAGCTAATCTAGAATCTCAAAATTCACTTTTTCTGACCTAACGCCTTGGAACCAAAAGACTTGGAGATGAATTTAGATTCTGCTACTAACCTTAGGCAAAATCATTTCACTTCTCTGAGTCTCAGTTTCTTCGTCTATGAAATGAGCATCTTCAAATTTGCCCTACATGTTTCCTAGGGTTGTTGTAAGGAAGACACTTTGGAAGTTGCATAAAGCTATATAAACTTGAATATTTTATTACTATCCTCTCTGCCTACATTTCAGGGCACCCCAGACAATATAACATTTGGATATATCATTTCCCAAAACTCTGCAAAATGTATTCAAAGGAAACAAACTATCTTGGTAAGATTGTACATTCCAAAGACAGGGTCTCTGTAGTTACAAGGCCCTTTAGAGCACACTTTCTTCTGACTGGTACTTGAGTTTTCTTTCCCACCTCTATGAAGTTAGCAATAATCTTGGGTTTAAATTGATGCCTTTTTTCTTTCTGCTTAACTAACAGCTGCCTGAACAGATGCCAGTGAAGAAGTGAAGTCCAATAACGTGAAAAGCTTGATTCTGTCAGGAATAGCATTTACATTCTTTTCATAGTTATTTATTTATGTGTACATCTATTATTCTCCAAGTAACATTCAAAATGCTGACCCCATCATATATGTGTAATGATTTAGAAATACTGCAGTGGTTATAAATTTTGACTTTTAATACATCACAGACTTCAACTCCTGAATGATATTAATTTGGGCTTCCTTTCAGATATGTGCTTGAGGAGACATTAGTATATTTGATAAATTTATATTCTCTGCCAAACCCCTCACTAGGCCACATGCATTTTCCCCTATTATTCAGTGGTGTGTAAGACATCATTTTTTGGTGAGATTTTCCAAGATTTTTACTAGAACCTCCTTAAATAACATAAAGGTTTTTTACATGAGGTTTTCTTAATGAAAAACCCTTCAGCTAGGGTCTCACTTGATTATTATTTTTTAAACAACAAGCTAATTTCTAATACTGGAGTAGTAGAAAACAACAGCATTATTGTGGGGCTACCACTGAAATGTTATTCATAGTTAATCTATTCAAGAGAACTGTTGGGACTGAGCAAATATATTGACGTGAGATTTCAATGATTACATGAAATTGTTCTTTTTACTATCAGGTTAAAAGAATTTGCCTTCAATTTGTGGGTAACTCTGTCCTTAGAATCAGCAGTGGTCCTACTAGCTTTCCAATGAATCATTGGGCAATTGAAATCTTCAGAGTCCTTAAAGAGTTTCCTTTAGAAACTTATCATTTCTTCTCTTTGGCAAATTTAGTTGGGGTTTCCTTAAATTAATTTTAGACTCTGATCTTCTTTGTGAAAAGTATGAGGAAAATTCATTCAGCATTCATTTTTTCCCATGAACATGTAATAAAACACTTTTCTGTTGAATTTAATTATATCTCTCCCAATCTCTCTCTCTCAAAAAAAAAAAAACTTAAAACACTTGACTAGATTTTTGTGATTTAAACATGAAAATCTTATTTCTAGTCCTTAGAGCATGGTATATACACATAAACATATATTATATGTAGGTGTATATATAGCATATATACATGTGTATATATGCCTGTTAATAATAATACTTTTAAAATAACAATAATAAAAGCAACTAACATTTCTACATTACCAATTATATGGCAGGCACTATAATAAGTGCTTTTAAAAAATAATTCATCTTGCCTTTTTGTCATAATAACCCTGGAAGGCTGGTGATACTAATATCCCTATTTTACAAATAAGGAATCTGATCCTGATCAGAGTTAAGTGACTTATCTAGTATCACAGAGCTAGTAAGTTTCTGGGCCAGATTTGAACTCAGAAAGATGAGTCTATTTACTATGCCACCTAGCTTTACTGAGGCAAACAGGACTAAGCTAAAGTCAAGGAAAATGTAGTGCTCTTATAATCAAAATGAAGGAAAAAATGGATGAAAGGCGATATTTGGATAATAACATGAAATTAGTTGAGAAGTTTAATGAATTAATCCATCACCATATATGTGTAAATGTACATATATGTAGATGGTGTTAGTGGTAAAATAAATCATATTCAGAACTGATTAGGAAGAAGTGAGTAGACTGAATATCATTTGGGATATTGTGCAGTGCTCCCACACTTCACTCTGTGTATGTCTCTGTCTGTCTCTCCCTTCCCCAGTCCTCTCTCTCCTCTCTCTCTCAAATTTGGGCAAATTCACCCAAGTTGGGAAGGTAGTATGAGTGAAGCAGTAAACTGTGTCTTTTTTTTCCTTTAAGCACTAATCTATGTGAAGAGATCACCTCCAAGAAAGGCTCATATCATTAATCTACTTGGCTACCACAAACCATAAAGATAATATACCCCTATGTGCATAGGGGCTTTTGAAATTGAAATTCATATTAAGGAGGCCATAGATCTCCTGGAATGTTAGGTATGCAACTAATCATGCTCCAGCCCCCCAGCCCCAACCTCCAGCCACATAGATGCATGGAATTGGAATATTTCTAGTTCTGACAGATAAATGATGATGATGATGATGATGATGACAATAGTGATAATAATAATAATAAATATTATTGCCTGTTATTGTTAGCGAAACTGAGCAAAAATGTCCTATGTTTTTGAGACTAGTCTTTGAACTCAGATGATTGAGTTGGATACATATGATTAAGCTTTTCCTTTTATATTAATGATAATGATGTCAGTAATATTTTAAACTTCAATTTATTGACTTTCCAGGTTTAGATTTTTTTTTCATTTAAGCATATTTTTCTTGCAGGAATTCTATGTAGTATATGGAAGGCTCAAACTGTGTTGATTTACATGTGTATGTGGGGAAGGGGGAAATGTTAATTGGCCACAACCTTCAAGAAAATTTCATTCTATTACACACAAGGAAGAAAGAAGTGATCTCTCTCAAAAGAGGACTCTTTAGATCCCTTCCATTCCTTCTCATCAAATATGATCCTTGCTCTTGTCCTTCCACACATTTTAATAGCCCACCTATGTTCTAGAGGTTTTCTTTATCTTTTTAATAGTTTAATAATACTGTGAGAGACAGTGTGACAATAGGCAGAAGGTTTTCTTTATCTTTTTAGAGGTTTTCTTTATCTTTTTAATAGTTTAATAATACTGTGAGAGACAGTGTGACAATAGGCAGAAGGACACACTTTAAATGTGTGTCCTTGGGCCATTCACTTAAATGTTCATTGGTCTCAAGGAACCAAGAAAATAATTATAAATAACTTATTGACCTACATCTATGAATGAACTTTCCAAACCAGAATTTTCTACTCAAATGTAATTATGTTTTCTACCTTACCAAAAACATGTCTCTGCAGCACTTGGGTAGTCCAATTTTTATTCCTCTTCCCCCTCTTCACCGAGTTAAAGATGCCAATTATCTATGAATTAAAGCAGGAGTAACTACTAATAAATATAATATTTCTGGTCTCTTGTAGACACAAATGGGGAAGAATATGGAGGGTATAATTAGGGACATGGTGCATTGGTACAGTTAGGTGAATATAAAAGGCAAAACCTAAGTCATACTTACCCAACACGGTGACCTAAGGTCAAAAGACCAGTCTCAGATAAAAGATCTTTTCTCAGTTGAGTTGACAAATGTATGATTTATTTTCCCAATCTCTTTTTATTTAGGGGGGAAGTGAGAAGGACACAGTGTCAAGACCTTCTATTTTGCAATATCTTTAATGTCATGACTTTGAAATATCAATATCTGTGGGATATAGTATTTTCCTCTTCCACTCTCTTTGCAATCATCTTTACAACATGCGAAAGAACTTAACTTACCAATGAAGGCATTAACTTACTGTCAATATAAAGCCTTTCATAACATTTTTTAAGGCCCAAGGGAGATTGCAGATAGGCATCTTGTAAATAATATAATGCTTTGTTGAGCCCAGCCAACATGGAGTGACCTCTTTGACTAACCTCAGGATCCAAAGTAGATCAGATTGTGCCTCCTAGACAAACAAGGAGCAGATTAATTCATGTTCTCTACCAGCTGATGCACTCATTGTGGGGGCTTTGATCTGCTACTGACAGGCTATGTAATGAATTTATGAAATCATGTGCTAAATTTCCATTCAGATTATATATATATATACATACACTCATCTGTATTAAAACCATGACTAGTGGTCATATGAGAGAGTTCCAGAATTGTGAACTGGCAGGAAGAGTGGGGAATGGGAGGGAGGGGGAGAGATCACAAAAACATCCACTTTACTGGATCTGTCAAAGTTTCCTAGTGGATTCCTATTTCCTGTTGGACCTGAAAATAGTTCCTATTTGTGCTGGGTTAAGATGTTGGCTCTCATCACATTGTCATCTTCCAGGAGCCTAGAAATGTTTAGGGAGAGAATATGGTCAGATGGAAATAGTTCTTTTGGTTAATTATTTCAAAATTTCAAAATGTTCCTTTCTTGTTCATTCTCTTCTTCTTGTTTATATTTTTGCCTCTTTGTTCTTCATTTCTGACAGGGCCACAAGAAAGATATATTTGGACTTGAGAAGACAGAACCTGGGTGCTTTGACCTTTATTATATGTTTTAATTTGTATAGATTTCTATTTTGCTCAAAGAAACCAAATTAAATAATCAATAATCCAAGAGAACAGAAAGCTGACTATAACCTGGAATTAATTGTGAGAGTATTTTCCTGCTTTTGGCTAATTGCATAGTGAAAACTAGCAGAATATGTCCCAAAATCTGATTCAATAACTTCATAAATTTAATTAATTTTGATATGAAATTCTGAAGTTATGCTTTAGAAAGGCATAGAATGTACAAGTATAAGGCATCCATTATATACATAAAGAATATAAATCATTCATTTGTTCATGCAATGAATATATTCTTAGTGTTCCAAGTTTGTTGCATGGATAAGATGAGAAATTTATAAAATGCTTTAAAAACTTTGAAATGTTATTATTTTCTCATCACCACCATTAATTGGTGTTTGATGTGGCACAAAGTATTGCATTACAAGGGATAAGTTACAGGACATTGTCACTGACTTCAAGCAGTTTAGCTTTTTGAATATCATATTGGTCTGGAAAATTTCTTAATTTGGCAGTAGTGAATGCTTGCCTCTCACGTTAAAAACAAGAATTCTTTCAGCCATGATTTTAAGGAATTTGTCTTTAGTGAAAGGCATGTTTTGGATTTTCCTTGATGTTTCTAATTGCTAACATTAAATAATACATTAGAAAATCTAAATTCAGGGATAATATTATTAGAGTTGCCATTTAATTTTTACTTTTGATTTTAAAAACATTTTACAAAATAAGCCAATTTGCTTGTATTATTTTGTATGCATTGTGTATGTGTTTATTTATGTACACATTGCTTCCTCCAATAGGGCACAAGCTCTTTGAGATAGGGTCAGGTTTATTTTAGTTTTTTTCTACCCCCAATGCCTTAATAATGATTATTGATTAAATTATAGCATTTAATTAACCATCCATGAGGCAGGTCTCACAGATACAATTTCTGGCCTTTTACAGATAAAGAAATTCCAGGTCACTGCGTTATGTCATTCATAATCACAAGATTAGGAAGTGTCTAAACTAGATTTGAAACTCAGGTCTTCTTACTTTAGGCTCAGAATGCTATCTGCTAAACTCTCCTGCTTCATAAAGTCAAGGAAATCCCATTTTTTTAGTGTCTAAAATTTGCAAAGCACTTTCTCTGAGGCATATCCAGCATTCTTTTCCCTCCGCCAGGTGTCATGAAGAGAAATGAGTGACAATCCAAAATGTTCCTATATTTGAGGTAAGACAAAGGTGGTAGATGTGAAGTATGTGGTGCAGCCTCCCTTGGAGCAGACATAAAACAATTAAAATTATTTATCAGAGGTATCCTTTGAGTACAATATCCTGCTGTATGCTGCCCTCTAGGAGTTTATCTTCAGACCAGAAACAATAATAATAATAATAGCCATATCTTATAAAATGAAATACCATTTGCAAAACACAGCACACTGTCTGACACATGATAAACAATACATCTCATATACATGTGGTGGTTTAATCACATTTCTCGCTTCAACACTAGTGGCATAGGGAGTAGATAGGATAGAAATAATCTGAATTGTTTTTGCCAATGAATACTTAATTTTCTTTTAATAATCATTATAAATTTTAGTTCAACCATCTATGTATTTTACTCTCCTGATCTTAATAAGTATTCTCTGCCCCTATTGGTCTTAGTATCTAAAATATAAATACGTAATAAAGTTTCATTCTTTGAGGTTGAATGACATGGGATTGCAAGGACAGATGCCGCTTACCCCCACTAGATTTTAGAGCTTTGTTGAGTGATTTTCACTTAATTGTTTTTCTTCTAAAGTAGATATCATTGTGGAACTTTTTGTGGAGATGATGGGGGAGAAGGGGTGGTATTGTAGTATATGGAAATTGTCATGATATTAAAACACAAATAAGCAATAAAACATTGTTTCAAAAAGAACACAAAGTGATTTAATCCCCCATGCATATCACAATAATTCTAGTCCTTATCAATTACTTCAACAGCAATAAAAAGCAGCTCCTGGGTGCTAAGATACCATGTTCCATACTGCTCTTCCTGCACCTTCTAATTATATATGACAATTATTCATTATTTCCATACTCAAAGTCTTTTTAGTTGCACGGCATGATCTGCCAAACCTTGCTTGCCTTTGAACCGAAAGATTAAAGCTATTGATGATAACTCACCAAAATCACAATTTAGTGGAGAAAAATTTTAATACGTTCCTTTTTTGTCAATGGCATTTGTGGATTCAGAGTTTAGACAATAGCCATCATAGAAACAATGAATCAAAGTACCTCAGAAAGACCATGAATACAAACAAGTGCCAAAATTGATAATACAGACAAGACATGCCACAGTGGCACATAGTATCATAGATTTAGCACTGGATGAAACTTTAAAGATTTTATTCACTTCCTTCCTCATTTTATGGATGAAGAAACTGACTCAAAAAAAAAGGTAGAAAGGTCTTAGCTAAGATCACATGGCTTCTAATTAGTAGCAAAACTTGGATTTTAACCTGGATCCCCTATTGGGGGAAGAAGGGGCCCTACTTGGGAAAAACCTCTTTGTTTTATCTCCAAATCCAATTCTTTTTTCATTACTCCATAAAGAAATCAATGCAGGCTGAAATATTTTGGATGAGAAACCCCTTTTGCTTGAAACTTGACAAGCAAGTGAGATTCAGGAAGGTAAAAGAAAAGAATACATCCGGGAAACAGGACACTTTGTATAGTGCATACTGCTCTTTCTGTGAATATGTATCATAATCAGTGACACATATAGCAAGAACTTCATAATAATGTACATAGGATTTTTATTCCTTGTTAGAAAGAGGAAAATCAAAGACCTGTATAGTGGCTAGCTAAAAAAGCCCTAAGTGGGTCCTAAGAATAGCAAAACATTGCTTTTATATAATATATAAAATATTATATTTTAATATAATATTATTGACTCCAGGCACTATGTAGAGCTATCAGCAGTGTGCCAAGGTCTTGGTTTGTCACCTGATGTGATACTACGTGGCTCTGCATATTGGGTATGATGGACTATTGTATCTTTATTTTAGGCTCAGGTAGTCATGCCATGTAACTTTCAAATATTTTAAATGTTATTTTTTGATATGCCAAATAGCTATGCTGGAATATAAATAATATTTATGAGGAAGTTGAGAGTGCTTTAAATATTGTGAAAATGCTGACTTTGACACATTGGGGATAATGATGCAGAAACAGTAGGCTCTTTGTAAACCATTTAATAGCAACAATTTTCTAAATCAAAGCAATCTAGGCTTCCCCATTTACAATCTCATCCCCAACTACTACAGTCTCATAAAGGCTTTACAACACTGAATCTTTTGCTTCTCTGAATGGTTATCTGGAAGTTAGAGGCTTGAAACTGTTTGCTGTATTTTATCTTTTGCATGAACAGAAAAGCTATCGAAGGAGATTAATGGTGAGGGGTGGAGGAGGGGCAATGTATGTATGTATTTATTTGTTTGTGTTTTGTGTTTTGTTTTGGTTTTTTTGCAGACATGATATCATTAGAGAGATGTAGGATTTATTTAAGAAGCCCCATGCTAAGGATATGAAATGGTTTCCCAGTTTATGTTGCAGTGTTTAATGCTCCAGATAAATGTTAGATGTTAGTATAAATAGATTTTTGAGTTTGTGCACAAAATAATATAATGGTAATCTCTGTATGTTTCTGTCCTATTGGATAATGTGTTTGTTGCAGGAGCAAAATGCAAAAAGGATTACTGCAATGCAACTCTACTACTTTTAATGTAACACTCATGGTAGAGTTTAATCTGCATATTAACTCTTGTATTTGCTAAGTCCTAGACATTGCCACAGAAAACATTTTTCCCCAGTAGAGAAATGAATGCCTTCTATTCTAATTGTATTTGATGGTAGCCAATAGTGTTTGGATTTCATAACGCCTATATCTATTCATAACATACTATATCTTCTGCTAATGTACTTCCTCTTGAACCTTGCCTAAAAGTCTTTTCTTCAGTCAGAATGAAAAAAAAGTCTTATATGGAACAGTGGAAGGCTGAGATGTCAAAGTTCTTGGAGGTCACACTACATTCATCATAAGGGAACCAGGGAAGGTATATATTCACTCCTTAGCAGAGAATGAGTGCAGGGCGACTTTCGAAAAATCTCTGGAGAAGGAACTTGCTTGGGATGCATTTTCTTTCTGCAATTCAATGTTAGGAAGTTTCCTGGGTTCTGCCTAAATTTTCATTTGCAGGAGGCTGGTATCTTTCAGGCAGAAAGGAAATATACTGCATTATCTTTGAAGCATTTGTCATCTTTGGCAATATAAGCCACAGAAAGACTAGTAAATCCATTTTAAACATAGGTTATATGCTCAGCAACACAATATGCTGTCTTTATATTCTTGGGTCTTCCCTATAAAGTTTTATTTTAAATATTCTCTTGAGTTATCACCAAAAAAATTTAGGGAATATGCATTAGATTTATTTCTTCTTAAAAATGGGGGGATAAAAGAAACAGGCACAAAAGTGTCTAGTAAAACTGATATCGGCTATAGTTAAGAATGAGGATTTTATGACTCTAATTTCACCCTGTCAGAAGAATTAAGTTTGAATGGTGAATTCAACTGTTTGTGAAGACTGTCAGCCCAAAGGGAGTTGGAGGTTAAAGAAGATTTGTGCTTTTAATTTCCACAGTTAACTTTAGAATCTTTATACAGTCCATCTTTCCTCCATGAGAATTTCACTTGCTTAGTTGCTGAATTCCTTCAGAATCATTTTCATCCAGCTGAAATCATCAAAAGGGGTAGGTCCTCTTGATGCAAAAATGCACCTACATTTCTTGTTTTTTTCAGCACCGTCTGTATCCCTGGGGAAAAGAGGAAGTGAATCTTAATTCAGGATGTGATGAGCAAAATTTCTCACCAGAAGGTGTCATATTGTTTATTAGTTAAACTAAAGAGAACTAGCAATACTGGACTTGGTGTAGAATTGCCCTTAAGTTAAAAGGCAGTTTAAATGATAATAATGGATTAGAGATATTCTTAAGTAGCAAGGAAAAGAGCTTAATTAAAGCAGATTAGTTATTCTTTATACATTTGAAAATCAATCTTGAAATATTTTTACCTAAAATGTTGACAGTTTAGAAATCTAAAGGTTTGTGCCCATTATTAAATATATGTTCTTTTCTTCTCCAGGGAATAGCTGAAAACAAATCAATATAAAATTAGATATTTGAGCATATTTAATAAGCAAAAGAGGAGAGAGTAGGGAAGAGAATTGCCCATGGAATTCTAAAAGGTATTTTGCTCAGGAAGGTGAAAGAAGACAGACATTAGAGAGAAAATTTGGTATAGTGCAAAGAATATGGATTTGAAGTTGGGAAACATATGATGATTTCTGTCTCAAACAGTTACACAGTATGCATTAAAATCTTTGAAGCACATCTTTGGGATGAGTGATACTTTTGCTAAAGGACCTCATGGGATTTTTTTTAAAGGAAATCATTTTGTAAGCTTTAAGGTGCTATGTAAATATTTTAATTTTAAGCTACAGCTGTATTTCATCAGAATTTTTAAAAAAGCCAAAGACTCAAGTAGAAGTATTTCAAATTTTGAGACTGTTGAACTTTTGTTTGGAAGTCCTATGACATAGACAACCCCTAGAATGATACTTAATTAAATGTAATATTATTTTTAGGCATGAATCTGAATATACATAAAACAGTAGAGAGGGAAAAATAACAAATCATAAAAATCCTGAAAATAGAAGTCAACCTATCTCATGAAATCACATGGACAATAATAGTTTAAAAATGAGGTATTTAAGGTTTTGTCTGTCTGTAATTTATCTGAATATCTTTGGCATGAGGATGCCAGAAAATGTGACAGATTAAGTAATTTTACATTAAGTGTCCTGTATGTTCTTCTTAGATCTGGGAGATATAGTTAAGTGTTCTTCCTTCTTTTAATCCTATTTTAATCATGTGTATATTGGAGATACTCAAAATGTACAACATGCCAAATTTAAAGTTGTTAGGTACACTTTTCTTCCATTTTGTGCTTTCAATAAGATTCCATTGAGAAATTATTTATTAAGCTCTTACTATGTACTAGAGACTATGCTAGGTTCTACAATGAACAGATTGATCCTGGCTTCTTAAAAACTTATCCCATTTACAGTTAATTAATTGGTTTTGTTCCTATGACTGCTTATGGTTCTTTGTCTATGAACTTAGTTCAGAAATTCAATTGGCCTATAATGAGTTAAACATAGAAATCCACTTCTCCTGCTAAAGCACTGTTCTATTCTTGCTTAAAGGAAATCTGTTGTCCATGAGGGACGTGGGTGTCCCACCAGGGAGTCTGGTCTAGTATCTTTACATTACCAAGCTTTCCTTCAAGGATTCACTATCTTTACAGGTACACTGAAACAATGAAGATTTCTTAGTCACATGATGAAAAAGGGAGTTTTTGTTAGCCAAGGAAAATTCGCAATTTCCGACCAATCATATTGACCCCCATACCTCAGCTCTGAAACCAATCATATTGATTTTGCCACTCATAATGTTGAGCTCTTTTAACCCATCATAACTTGTTCCCCATCTATATAGTCCTGTTCTTTGTTCTGTATTCCTCAGAACCATTAAAGGAAATTATCCCCATAATTTGGGATCATAGTATCACTAATGATTCTGAGATCTTGTTGGCATATTTGCACTATACTAATAAGTCCTGCTCAGAACCTTGTGCCTCAGTTTATCTTATTTTGACCGTAACAGAATTAAGAAGCAAACACAAAATGAAGTAGTCTTTGGCCTCAAAGAGATTACATTCTTTTGAAGATGGGAGTTGGAGGGAATAGCATATACACATTTAAGCAAATTGTGTGTGTGTGTGTGTATGTACATCTATCTACACATTCAAGCACAATGATACACATAATTGTGGGGGTTGGGAACAGGTGCACTATGAGTGGTAGTTTGTTAAAAATAAAAAAGAAGTTCTAAAGGGTATAACTAAAAGGGTAGCAAAAATGTAATAAGAACACTGGAAGGATATTGCTGACATGGATGGATAAGAGGGAGAAGGGACTGATAGTCAGGGAAAGGAGATTTGCCTTAGACAGCCTATAACTCAGGATCAAAGGATTCTAATGTTGCCCTTCTAAGTAGGAAAGGTTTTGTCAATTTGATTATCAATTTGGGAGAAAAAAGTAGAGTGGTAAACAGGCAAGGAATGGGAATGGGAAATGGTATATTTGTGGTTTCCCTTTTCTCACTTCACAGTTAAGGAAAGGACTGATGGTTTCCTGAGACCAGGCTGGCTATAGAAAGAAGAGGTATATTAAAGTTTTTACCCTTTGAGACAAGTTCTTAAGTCATCTCTGCTTCAAAACTCACTCCTATCCCTCTCTCCCAATAGACTCTGAGCTCCTTGAAAAGCAGGTATAATGTTTTGCCTGTTTCATATCCCTATCTCATAGCATAGTTCCTTGTGCATACCAAGTGCTTAATGAATATTTCTTTATTTGTTGACTGGCTGTATTGAATAGAACATATTCCTCAAGTTTGGGGAAGAGTTGGCTTTTGGGAAACACACAACTTTCTCAATAAAGTCAGAAAGATGGATGTGGGTCTTGCATCAGAAACTCACTAGTTGCATAACATTGGGCAATTTATGTAATCTTAGTCCTAATTTCTTCATCTTCAAAATGGGTATTGCAATAATACCTAATTCACAGGGTTGTTTTGAGGATCAAATGGGATGATATATTTGAATCATTTTGCAAACATTAAAGGACAATATAAATTCTAGCTGCTATTATCATCACAATTTCTATTATAATATAACTGTGAGAGAAAAATAGTTATTTGGCAAAGACTATTCATGTAATGTTATGTTCTCTTAGTAGTAACTAACTGTTTTCTAACCTATTCTAAGTCCAGAACTCATCAACATTTGGGCAATACTACTAGGGAATACTAAATAACTCAGAAGTAATACAAGTAATATTTTTTCCTTTTCCAGAGACATATTATACCACCTAGTTCTCTAGCCCACCATTCACCCAGACCTTCAACAATGATCACTTTACTAAGACACAACTGGCTTGTGTCATGAGTTCTTTACTCAGTTTCCATTTGGTTCTTCTCCAGGTAATCAATAATGGTTTGGAAATCTTCAGGGGGGAAAAACTCTTTTACACATTAATCTTCTTCTTGATCTACTTTGGAGTTCCTTGATAGTAATTATTTTCATCCTGGTCCATTGCCTTAGAGCTCTCCCCATGATTCTCAACCAGGTAGCACATATAGTCCATGTGATCCTGTGAAGGGGGAGCAGGTGGTTCACTGTATAAAAAGTGAGGCCTGGAGTGAGTAAGAGCTGAGCTCAAATCCAATATCAGACTCTCACTAATTGTGTGACATTGAGGAAATCACTTGACCCTGTTATCCTAAATTTATCATCTCTGAGTAAAAAGTGGCAATCCAACTACCACACCAATGCAACTACCAACAAGTTGGAAATTGGTCTTGATCAAGGACACATGACAAAACTAGTGGAAATGCGCATCGGCCATGGGTGGGGGGAGTGCGGGGGGTGGGGTGTAGGGGATAGGAGGAGCATGAATCAGGTAACCATGTTAAAAATGTATATTAATAAATGTTAAAAAAAAAAGTGGCAATCCACTCCATTATTTTTGTCAAGAAAACCCTAAATAGAATCACAAAGAGTTGAACAGTTGATTTGAAATTATAAATCTGAGACTTACATCAAATCTTAGTCACTACTTCTTAAATGCCCAGTGCCAGCAGAACAACTGTGACTCTTCATCCCATGCCCATTGCCTGGAATTCTTTGCATCGATGTCATTTTTCTAGTTTCCTTCAAGATTTAGCTCAAATCCCACCTTCTATAAGAAGGATTACCTGGTCTCTCCAAGGTGCTATTGCTTTTCCACCTCAAATTATCTTCATATGGCATAATATCTATTTCGTTGAATGTTGTCTTTCACTTGTAGTATATAATTAGTTAACGGTAGTTAAAATTTTGAACTTGAAATCTGAAAGAATAAGTTTATATCTGACCTCAAATACTTACCAACTGTGTGACCTCAGCTCTTATTTCATTTAACTTTACAAGTCTTAGTTGTCTCATCTGTACAATGGAGAAATTGATAGTAGATAAATCACGGTGTTTTTAAAAAGATCAAATGAGAGAAAATATAATAAGTACTTGAAGTATTTCACATCATTGTCATTGTTGTGTCTAAAAATAAGAGGAGGTGTGTGGATGTAAGTAGGAGAGAAAAATAGAAAGAGAGAGAGAAGAGAGATAAAAAGAGATAAGTACACTGAATTCATCCATTCACATCTGAAATATTGTGTTCTTTGCACTATACTTTGAGAAATTCAGTATTCAGTGCATTCAGTATTAAAATACAGTGGCAACAACAACAAAAGCATTTATATGATGCTTTCAACCATTTACAAATATTTTCTAAATTTATCCTCACAACAACTTTTCACAAGAGAGAATGGAGGCAAATAAGGGTTGTGACTTACCCAGGGTCACATAACATGCCTGTGAGAGAATCTCAACTTATCTTTCTAACTTTAAATCAGTTCTCTATCCACTAAACTACTTTGTTGCCATAAATGCACCCAGATAAATGTCAGTGTCATATGAGAAAAGTGGAAGGAATTTGGAATGATTAACTTGGAAAAGTGAATACTTGTGAAGGCATGATAGCTATCATCAATCATCTGAAGGACTGTCATGCTTACGAAAGATTAGATTTGTTCTTTGTTGCTTCAAAGGACCATTGGGTGTTAATTAAAGGGAAGCAGATTTGACTTTCTAATGATTAGAAAGGTTAAAAATGGGATATTTTGTGTCAGGAGGTTCTTTTCCTTTATAAGTTTGTCTGGATGCTTCTCATCTCTTCCTACCTCGAATCATATTTATTTATCTATAAGGCATAGCCTCTATTAGGAGATTCCTCAAGGGAAAGAACAATTGCTTTATCATTGCCTCCCCAGTAGTTGATACACAATCGGTCCATAGTAAATGTTAATTAAATTGAATTTCCCACAAAGCAAGAGATAGATCTCCCCAAAACAATCAGTGTTAGAAGCTAAGGCAGTGGGATCCAATGAAGCAATCATCAGCCTGATAACTGAGTTTTACAAATCCTACAAATAGCCATGATTTCCTTTCCTTTCTTTCGCCCCCTCCAAAATAAGTGGATGTCCTTTCAACCTGTGTTTGACACACGATACAAACTAAGACTGTTTTTAAAGTAGTACCCCTTTGTACTAGTCATTATCAGAAGCTTGTTAAGCTCTCTCTCATGCCTCAAAGGACATACTTTTGAACCCTATCCTACCCCCACAGTAGAGAGGATTTAAGAAATAAAATAGACAGAAGAAAGATTCACCTTAGAGTCCCCATTCCCTTGGGCTCCTATATCTTGCTTCTCTGTTTCCATGGACATTTGGACCATCCTGTCTGCCCAGCTCTGATAAATCATTCCAACTGCTGCTAACGCTCTGGCCTAGAATTATTGTCTGCTTAGCTTTGGATATCTGCCTGATTCTCCTTGCCCTGTATACCTCTGTACTTCACCCAGTGCCTTTTTGACCTGTGATTCCTGCCAGATCCACTTGTCTAATTGAGCTCTTGGTCCGGGACCCTTCTAGGCAGCTTTGCCCAGCTGTCATCCCTGCTGCAGCATGGTACAAGGTGCCAAAACAACCATTCAATTTGGTTGATTTTGTTCAGGGCAAACAAATCAGTCCAACTGGCTGGTTGGTATCTTGTAAACACCTGGTTTGTTAACTGAATTGTTTGTCTTTCCAAATGTTGCTTTGGCATCACGTAGAAAGTCTAAATATCTGTACTTCTCCTTAACAGGAGTCCAGCAGAGGAAGTGCCAGAACTAACTAATTTATTCCTTCCCAGTAACAATCTCTTCAAGATTATACAGAGAAACTCACTCTCTTATATTCCTCAGCTGCTCTGGTAAGGAGACACACACAGCTGGTGGCTGATCTTTATTTTTTTTAAACAAGATTATGGACTCTCCTGCCAGTAGACTGATGCTCACACCCCATTTCACAGGAGATTAAAAGGCTTCGAGGAGATGCAATAACTCTGGGACACCACTGTCCTTGTTAGAATGTAAACCTGAAACTTGAGAGACTCCTGTAGCTTTATAGACACTTCAAAAGCAAGATTATCAGTTAAAGCACCAGGCCTAAGGGTATAAAACAAAAAATTTTTAAATATTTCCCCAAATTATAGTCTTAGAATGTTAGAGCTATAAAGGACCTGAGAGATCATTTGACTGAACCTCATCATTTCACCAAGGAGGAAACATATTCATAGTGAAGTGACTTAAGGTCACCCAGCAAGGTAAATGTGGGAGAAGGGCAAGAATGCAAATGACCTGATTCTAGTCCACTATTTTGGGGGTGAGTTTTTGCACATCAGTCTCTTTAGCCCCTTGGAGATTAATCTTAGTTACTCAAGTACTAAGCCTGATTAAGTTAACTGGGGAGTAGGGACATAGTGGAAACTGTGATTTCCTTCTTGTTACTCATCACCATTTCATGAAGTTGCCAAAAAGGTAGCACCTGATTTAGATTTTTCAAAGTCTAAAGGTAGCTGATAGAATGTATCTGAGAGATTTGATAGAGGTGAATATTATAGAGTTCATTTTGAGGACTGGGATTTTCATGAAGAGAGGTAGGAAAGATAAAAATGAGGAAGGAGGAGTGGAGGTAAGCTATGGACTACTTTGACTAGGATAATGTATTTGTAAACAGGTAAAGTATAAGATAAAGTTGGATAAATAGGTTGGAACCACATTGTGAATGGACCGTGAAAGCCAAGGTCAGTCATTTGTAATATACAAATAACAGTAATCATAATTTGTAATTCTAATATAGGATTATGTTTACTAACAACATACTTTACTAATACACAGTAGGATTGTATAGGACTCTAGAATGTCGCTAGGAACTATTTTATTAGTTGTTACAATTTTGATTCATAGTGCATGAAGATAGGTTTCATATTTAGAGTTTTATAACTGAGTTCAAAATTAGCAATAGTACATAGCTTGAATGTATTATCTTGTCACTATGTTTAACCATTTTTTTCTTTATTCTGTTCAATTTATGTAAGACCCAGACCCATTTCTTTCTTTAAATGTTTTCCTGTTATCCATCTTAGTTAGGTTAGAATAAGTGTAGACTAGGTATAGAATATAGGAATTTTATTATTTTGGGAATTGATAAAGGGAATAGGATGAATGAGATATTTAGTTGAGTGTAGGATAGAAATTATATGTCAATAACAACTGAACAAGGGAGATGTTGCAAGTTGCAAATCCTCATAATGGAAAATGGGCATATTGTAATACACAGAGATAGTCAACCATTTTCTGTAGGTACAAAAAGCAGTTTGCCCCTTTAGAACTCAGAACCTGGCAAAGCAGCCCTGGGCATGTGCTAACCAGACAATTGGGAAAAGGATATAAATTGAAGTGCACAGACCCCTCAACCCCACTTCTACTTCTTCTTTCCTGGGGTTGGAAGGCAGGTGGGTGTCTCCTGACTGGGCTTCTGGGAGGAGGGAGATTTGGTATAGGCAGGCAGGCAGGCAGGGTAAACCTATATTACTAGCCATATCAATCTTCATATTGGTAAGGTCACTGAACTTTATTGTCATAAAAGAACACTTTATCAAACTCATCAAGAATCTACAATAGCCTCTGACCCAGGGAGACTTTGTAGTTCCTGGGTTCAGCATCAAACAGATTCCATATTTGTTTCAGAGTCAAAGGGAGACTCTCAAAGTCCCTTTGAACTCTGCACGTAGGACATCTTTATATTTAAATATTATCTTAACTTATTATACTTTTAGGCAAGATTAACCAGGGTCCACCTACTTCCTTCTCTCCCATCTCCCAATTTACCTTCCTGTCAAATTACCCAAATAAACCCAGTTGGTCTTTAAGCCTCTACAGTTTCTTTCAAGTGTTAAACAAATTACCTTTTGAAGACAACATCCTTTGATAATCATAGTCAGATCCTGGTAACAGCTTAGCTGATCAAATTACATCTAGATCAAGCTGGTGCTAAACCCATAAACATTGCCAAGGTCCCAGGAAGTCAAGACCTACTTCCTAGTTACCTCTAAGCCAACAGAAAGCTAGGAGCTGTTAGTAGGATTTGTGGTCAGACTTGAGAATTCTCTTTCATGGAAGCTTTGCCAGGCTGGTGTGGGAAGCAAATCTCTACTCCAATATCTTAGCTGAACAACAGTGCTTCTCTGAATTACTGAATAAAAAGACCTTACCATCTGTGGTCATAACACATTTTAACTTTATTCCATAGAGTAGTCATTAACAGTTACAGATTTTGAGTAGAAGAGGGGCTATATTATCTGAGTATGCTAAGACACTACTTGGACAGTAGACTAGATAGATTGTAATGGGATGTGACTAAATGTGATTTTGGGAAGAGTACAATTCCAAGCAAAAAACCATGGTGGGTGATCAAGACGTCATAAATTTAAAGATGGAAGGAAAATCCCTGCATTTAAGCCCTTCATTTTATATGTGAGGAAACTCAGGTTGCAAGAGGTTCTGGGTCTTGCCCCTCAACACATACTAAGTATCTGAGGCATAATTTAAATATAGGCCTTTCTGACTCCAAGTCTAACATTCTGACTACTATGCTGCCTGGATTACAAGGTCCTTAAGGGCAAAAATTATGCTCCGTGTGTGTGTGTGTGTGTGTGTGTGTGTGTGTGTGTGTGTATGTATGTGTATTTGTAAAAGCGGACAGAGACATGGGTGTACATGGAGTGGTACACTTTCCATATAATGCCATCTTTCTCCAAATAATGATTCCTTTTTCATTAAGGGCATTTTATACTTCAGAAAAAGCAGAAAAGAGCAGTAAAAATGACCTAATGCATATTTTCTTCTCTTTTGATTTCTAAAATTGGCTTTCACAAATGTTTTATATAAAAACTACATTAACTAGAATATTTAATTAACTTGAATACCCCATAACCCATAGTAGGAAGCTGAATGCATAGAAGCAACTCGCTTTGACTCATTTCAATTAAGTGTACATTTATTAAGCGTGAGCAACATATGAGGAAAGACCATTTGCCATAATATACAGAAGATAGGATTTCATGTGAGGAAGTCTGGTTCAACTTCTGTCTTGGATACAAATAGTACAACCATGGACATGTCAGTTAATTTCTTGGTACCACAGGAAATGTATTAAAAAAGTATTAGTTTTGGAGAGGTCCCAATCTGTAGAGTTGAAGGGAAATTTCCACATGTGTAGTTCCCTCCAAAATAAAGTAGAAGGTCTAGACTTAAAAAAAATTATTTGATTTCAGTAATAGATGATATCTTCAAGATCAAAATGCTTTCCCTTTAATAAGGGGGAAGGAACTTACATACAAAAAAATGATACATGGGAAATAAATAAGTTATAAAGAAAAGATGAATTATTTTCACTTGTGGATAAGATGGGGAAAATACCAAGTAAAGATTCCCTTAAGATATGACACATGGGGAGGCAGCTGGGTAGCTCAGTGGATTGAGAGTAGGCCTAGAGACGGGAGGTCCTAGGTTCAAATCTGGCCTCAGACACTTCCCAGCTGTGTGACCCTGGGCAAGTCACTTGACCCCCATTGCCAACCCTTACCACTCTTCCACCTAGGAGCCAATACACAAAAAAAAAAAAAAAAAAAAAAAAAAAAAAAAAAAAAAGTCCTAGAAGGAAGGAGTTTTTATGATTAGAGAAGGAGGAAGAGCCTCATTCAGGAATTAAGGATAACGTGAGAAAGGACAATAAGGTAAAGAGAGTAATATGAGAATGGAGGACACTAAGGAGTATACATGTTGTATGACAGAAAGGAAAGACACAGTGATGGCCATCTCTTCATTCAATCTCCACTCTTTTCCAAGGGCAGTGAGAAAGGCAAGAGATGAGACAGGAAAGCACTTTTATCAAGAATCTACCTCACTATATTGTTGAAAGTTGGGTGGCTCATACATATTACTATCAATCAACTAAACAGCAATCATTTATTAAAACTATGTAGGGCAATTAGGTAACTTAGTGGATTAAAAAAACAGACCTGGAGAGTGGAGGCTCTAGGTTCAAATTTGGTCTCAGGTACTTCTTAGCTGTTTGACTCTGGATAAATCATGTAACCCCCAATTCCCTAGCCCTTACAGCTCTTCTGCCTTAGAACCGATTCTTAGTATTTATTCTAAGACAGAAGATAATGGTTTAAAAAAAAAAACTTTTATGACCTGGCAGCAAATTTTATCCAGGCAACAAAGAAAGAAAAAACAAAAACAACTCTACTTTATGAGGAATATTTATTCTAAGAAGAGAAACAAGAAGTTCATATATAAGGATATATATGTACACACATGTACATATATGTATAAGCATAAATGAATAAATACAAAATAGTTAAATACAAATTAGTCTGGGAAGTAGGGAACTACTAGTTGAAGGGTACAGGAAAGACTTCCTGTAAAATGATGTCTAGATTGAATCTTAAAGTTAGAGAGAAATACAATAGAGGTAAGGAGTGAATGCATTGAATGAAAGAATGAAAAATGCACTTATTAAAAACTTACTATGTGCCCAACACTGTGATAAGGGCTTATATACAAAGATAAAATGCTAGACATTTTTTTCTTTAAAGGAACTTATGCTCCAGTTCAAAATAGAAGGATAATACATAAAAGAAAGTTTAGTTTTAATGTAGATGGAATTATTTGAAATACTGAAGTATATTGGTAGGGCAGATGGAAAGACCCAGAAGGCTTTAGATTACTTAATTAATTGAGATGACATTTGGAGATGATTATATGTCACAGAGAAAAGGCAGATGGTAAGACTTGGTGATCCTCTATCCTATCTGAAGGAAAGCAGTTGTCTTCCTTCTTTCTAGTAGTCTAGGGAAGAGGGGGAATCAAGGAGGTAGGTATCCCCCCAGTTGAAGGTGTGTTCTCTCTTCTTGATTCAGCATCCAGAACACTCCTACCTTACAAGGGTGTCTAGATGATCAATGCAAAGGCATGTATTGGAAATATAGTTACCTTTGGGAGAAAGAGAGGAAACAAGTTTTGTGGAATCACCGTACAGAAGGGGCAGTCATTTATAATGAGGTTAGAAAGATAGGTCAGGTCCAACTTCAAAAATGTAGAAAGAGGCTCAGAGAAGTGAAACTAATAATTAATGCTGCTACTTATCAAAGATAGGACATTAACTCAGGGCTCCTGGTACAACATTTGGGACTTGCATTTAAGTCGGCAGATCAATAATGTATATTTACATGCATGTGCACACACACACACACACACACACACACACCCATGACCATCATGCTCAGGTTTATAAATTGCCTGAAATAATTGCAATCTGGAGTTTATATAATAAAGTGTATCTTTTGGTGTAGATATGTTTAATTTTTTTCCCCTAGTGTCGATATGAACTTTCTCTGCTTGTCCATGAAGATTTTCTCTCCAACACATTCTTTCAGCTTCTCTAGTCAGTCACTGTGGTTCTCTCCTGTGCCTTTACAGTAGCATGTCTCACATTTCTGTTTTTTGTTTGTTTTAGCTTTCCTTTTCCACATATGGGAATAAGTACAAAAAAAATGTTGAATCTCTCCACCTAGCATGGAGAGTTTTTACTTTCACAGCAACCACTTTAATTAGTGAATCTCTGAGCCCTAAATTTGACTAAACAGTTTTTTCCTCAGGAGTGGTTTTCGGGAATCACATTAAATTAGAGTTATGGCAGGTTTGGACTTCAATGTAGCCACTGATTAGCCTGATCAGTTCACTCCACATTCTCTAGAATGCTTACGTTGCATAGTTTTCTAATATGTCTTGCTTAATGCAGTGTCTATAAGTTACCAGTCATTTCTAAGAAACAAAATGGTTCTGTCTACTCAATGGATCTGCATTTTAACTGTAACTTCCTGATAAGTCTAATATGTAAAACACTGGATTGTATCTATTAATTTCTTTTTGATAGAGTATTTCACTAGCAAGAGATACTTAGGGAAGTATTTGTGACCATTGCCATGTGTATCAATACTAAAGTGACTAATATTCTATGAATATATGGGAAGAGGCAACATACTTACATTTGTACACACATTTGTATGCACTATATACATATATTAAAATATAATAAATGACAAACTATGGCTATTCAAAACACGTAGCATAAAATACCTATTTTCCCTGCCTATTCTGTCTGATTTTTGATTAGAATTTGTTTTCTGGGTTATTACTTTGGAAGGTTTTATTTTTATACAAGTGTTTAATTTTTTAAAAAATAATTATAGACATTGAAACTAAAAGCACATCTGGGCTCATGTTTTCTAAAAGCAAAATTAATGTAGTTAATGATAAAGATTTTAGAACTTTGAGTTAGAAATAAAGGAAATAATCAGTTGAGGTAACAAAAACTATACTGAACTCACATTCCACTTAAACATGATATAATGAAAAGGACATGTGAGATAGGGAGGGGCATAATGCTGGTTCTGACACTGTGGTATATTGTAAGACCTTGGATGTTACAACCTCTCTGGGACTCAGCTATTACATATGTAAAATGTGGGAGTTGGACCCAATTGTTACTTCTTCTAGACTTCTAACTAATTGTTACTTCTAGACCTAGACTGTGAACCCAAGGTGGTGACAGTCTTTCTGGACCCAAATTTTGAAAGTTGTAAAATAACAGGCTTTAATGAAATTGATATTTATAGCTCTAAAATTCTTAGGCTCAATTTGATTTTGTAATATTCTGAACACTGCATGTTCTGCCTTCATTGCTAGACTGATAATAGCTACAAAAGGCAAAATTCTAGATAAATTTGGAGGCATTTGGTTATTTTTCCAGATATTTAGCATATTCAATTCCAAATAATTGTATATATCAAAACTGAATTTTCCGTCCCTTCCCTCTGTTGGTTTTCCGACAGACACTCATTGTCTAGCAGACAACTTATGTATTATTTTTAATTTTAGGTGTTTATTTGTTGCTTTAGATTTTGGGAAAATGCCAGAGGAATTTAAGAAAGGTTAGTTGAGATGGCTGGTTTCTGTCCTTCCCATTTTGTTCCTACTGGTGGTAATTGTAAGTCTCGCTATTTACTCTGCCAATATTCTTCTGAGTTAGACCCTGGTAAGTTTGCCATCAGCAAAGTAGGCTTTATATCATCATTCAGCAGGCAACATCAGAAACGTTAAAAACATAAACAGCCATGTTACAAATATGCAATTTATTATTATTGCTGACAGAAATAATTTAATCCAAGTAATATTCTGAATAAGGTAGAGATAGAAGACCTCTCTCCAATGGTTTCAAGTACATTTCACTGTCTTTTAAATTGAAATTCACAGAACGATATCAACTAAATCATCTCCTATCTCATTCTTATCTATAATAGTCTGTGTTTTCCTTAGAATCTAAATTAAAGAAAAGCTTCTCAGCAGTAGGAGAAAAGTTTTGAGTAATATATCTTGGTCCTCTCTGCTTAATGTATATGCCTAAATCTTGAGTGGACACTCTTAGCTTCTAAACTCAAGACCACAATTTTATGTATGTTTGTACTTTCAAGGCAGCCGGGTGGTACAGTGCACAGAGCACTGGGCCAAGAATCAGGAAGACCTGAATTCTGACATGATCAAATTCTTTCTGTGTGACCTTGGGCACCTTACTTAACCTTGGTTTGTAATTTATATAATATTAATAACATATTATAATATTTATAAAGTGCTTAACACATTGCCTGGCATATAGCAGGGGCTTAATAAATGTTTATTTCTTTCTATAACCCCCTTTCCCTTCCCTTTCTCATTTGTGATAGTGTATAACCTCATGAGCTTCCCTTACTCACTTCTTAATAACAACAGATTACACTGACCCTAAATGAGACATAGCATCCAAATTATACACTGGTTACCAGTGTCCTCCTCTAGCTGCATCACAGCTAAGGTATGATATTCAGGTCTGGAAACCACATTTCAGGAAAGATACAGGTAAGGTATAAAGGATGCGATGCTGAAGGGTATGAAGTTCATGCCATTTATCAGAAAGAGCTAAGCATATTTAAAGTAGTTGAAGATATGGCCTTCAAAATAGATGTCTTCAATTATTTGAAGAGATGTCATTTATATTTCCTCATTTATTTTATTTTTTTAACCCTTAATTTTTGGTGTATTGTCTTATAGGTGGAAGAGTGGTAAGGGTGGACAATGGGGGTCAAGTGACTTGCCCAGGGTCACACAGCTGGGAAGTGGCTGAGGCCGGGTTTGAACCTAGGACCTCCTGTCTCTAGGCCTCACTCTCACTCCACTGAGCTACCCAGCTGCCCCTTTCCTCATTTATTTTTACTTTAATAACCAATTTCCACATAAGTTTTCCACAGTTATATGATCCAAATTGTCTCCCTCCTTTCTTCCCTCCCATCTCCCAGAGCTGGCAAGCAATTCAATCTGGGTTATCCATGTATTATCACACAGAACATATTTCCATATTAATAATTTTTGTAAGTGAATAATCTTATAAAACCAAAACCATATACCTAAATCAACAAGTGATAAATCATATGCTTTCATCTGCATTTCTATTCCAACAATTCTTTCTCTGGAGGTGATTAGCATTCTTTTTTCATAAGACCTCGTAATTGTCCTGATCATTGTATTGCTATTAGTAGCAAAATCTATCACATTTGATCATTCCACAATATTACTCTTACTGTAAAATGTTTTCCTGGTTCTGCTTATTTCACTCTGCATAAGTTTACATAGGTCATTCCAGCTCTTTCTGAAATCATCCTGTTTATCCTTCCTTATAGCACAATTGTGTTCTGTCACCCCCATATGCCACAATTTATTCAGTCATTAAATATTTTTTAATAAACAGGTCCTTTCCCATTTTTTAATCTCCTTTCGATATAGACCTAATGTATTACTGGATCAAAGGGTATGCATTCTTTTATAGCCCTTTGGACATAACTCAAAATTGCCTTCTAGAATGGTTGGATTAATTCACAACTCCACCAGCAATGCATTAGCGTCCCAATTTTGCCACATTCCCTCCAACATTGATCATTTTCTTTTACCATTATATTTGAAGAAATATAATTTAGAGAAGATCTTGGTCTCCCTGGCATCTGAATACAATAAAGCTAGGAACACTGAGTAGTCAGTCAAAAAGTATTAATTATATGCAATTCATTTATTAACCATTTCCTAGATTCCTTGCTATACTGAGAGTACACATACGAGTAGAAAGAATGACAGTCTCTAATGTCAAAAAATTTACAGCCAGGTGGCTCACTGGTTAGAGGCCTGGGCATGGAGTCAGGAAGACCTAGATTCAAATCCAGTCTGAGACATTAGTTTTTCCCTTAATCAACTGGAGAAGGAAATGACAATTACTCCATTATCTTTGCCAAGAAAACCCCATACATGGTTTTGCTTTGGTTCATCGGGTCATGAAAAGTAACATGTGCCTGAATGACTGGCCAACAAAAAGGAAACTGAAAAGGGAGGGAGGAAAGGTACCCAGCTGCCTGGGTACAATGGAGAAGACAGATTGCAACCTGGTAAAAAGTAAAGAGATGCCTGGTCTAGACTCATCAATTTCTCTTTAAATGAAGGTGTTAAGCCATGGTATTCAATAAGGAGAGGTTGCAGAAGAGTAGGTACTTCTAAGGTATGAATTTTAGCATTGAAGAGATCTTGTGTGATGAAAAGGTGTCTGGTTTATGATAGAGAACAAGTAGGTCATTGTTAGTGTATAAATGGGACTCCTGTTCTATTCATTACATTCTACATCAGTTTATACTGGTCTTCCCTGGGAATAAATTGGAAAAAAAGGTCAAAAGGAAAAAGCTGATTTTGGGCAGAGTGGTATAGTGGGGAAAATGTTGGATTTGTATATATTCTTAGGTGTGACACCTTTGACCTGTGGCCCTGTGGACAAGACATTTTACCTTGATGTACTCAATTCCCTATTCTATAAGATGACAGGTCCCTAAAGTTCCTTCTTACTTTAAACCAATGATCCAAAGGGCTAGCAAACAGAGATGGCTTCAAATTATGGGAAATCTGAGAATTTTGAATCCTAGCTATACAAAATTATGGTTACCTTGGACAAGTTACTTAACCTTAGTTTTTTTAAACTATCAGATAAAAAGTTTGGACCAGAAAACCTTTGATATCTTATCCAGCTCTCCATCTATCATTCTACATACCAAAAAGAAGTTTCTGTTAAAAATTAAAATGTAGGGGGCAGCTGAGTAGCTCAGAGGTTTGAGAGCCAGGCCTAGAGACGGGAGGTCCTAGGTTCAAATCTGGCCTCAGACACTTCTCAGCTGTGTGACCCTGGGCAAGTCACTTGACCCCCATTGCCTACCCTTACCACTCTTCTACCTTGGAGCCAAAACACAGTATTGACTCCAAGACGGAAGGTAAGGGTTTAAAAAAAAAAAAACTTAAAATGTATAGGCTAGGTTAAGGCCACATTGCTGAGGAACATTTCAGTGAAGTTTGAACTTTACTAAATTTAATCTTTTAAACTACTATTCAAACCTAAGAATAAATGCTATTTTTGATTTTGACAAAGAGGGAAGAAATGATCATGAGGAATGCCTTTCCAAGTAGAGAAAGAGGAGATCAGAATAGGCAATAAATACGTTTCCCTACTTTACAGGGTTATTGAAATTAAGCTCTAAGTCTAGACACATCTACATCAACTCAGAGCATATCCATGACATCTGGAACTACTCACAACTATGAATACGTCATTGTCTACCCAGAACAAGCATGAGTTTAATTAATAAGTTGCTAAATAAAGTCCTGAATGTAAAATTTTAACAGGCAAGGACTCAGCAACTGCTTTATTCACCATTCCAATTATAATATGCTAATACTAGAGTGAAAAGTTCTCCACTTTGGACCCATAAAATGAATTTATCCAGAATTATTTTTTTCCCTATGACTTTGAATTTTTATTTTTTAGAAAAATTTTCCATGGTTTTATGATTCATGTTCTTAGTCTCCTTTCCACCACCCGCAAATCCCCCCTACCCCATTGCCCATGCACATTTCCACTGGTTTTAACATGTGTGATCGATCAATACCTATTTCCATATTATTGATAGTTGCATTGGTGTGGTGGTTTCGAGTCTACATCCCATATCATGTCCACATCAACCCATGTGTTCAAGCAGTTGTTTTTCTTCTGTGTCTCCACTCCTGTAGTTCTTCCTCTGAATGTGGGTAGCGTCTTTACCATAAATCCCTCAGAATTGTACTGGGTCATTGCATTGCTGCTAGTACAGAAATCCATTACATTCTATTTTACCACAGTGTATCAGTCTCTCTGTACAATGTTCTTCTGGCTCTGCTCCTTTCACTCTGCCTCAATTTCTGGAGATCATTCCAGTTCACATGGAATTCCTCCAGTTTATTATTCTTTTGAGCACAATAGTATTCCATCACCAGCAGATACCACAATTTGTTCAGCCATTCCCCAATTAAAGGGCATACCCTCGTTTTCCAGTTTTTTTGCCCCCACAAAGAGTGCAGCTATAAATATTTTTGTACAAGTCTTTTTCCCTATGATCTCTTTGGGGGTACAAACCCAGCAATGGTATGGCTGGATCAAAGTGTCCAGAATTATTAACTTATTGTCTACCACACCTACAATATCTTTGCTATGTCAAAGGCAAAGAGGAAGCAGAGGAATTCTTTTTTCATGGACCCTCAAGTTTCTGAGGAGTAACTTGGGCTATAGAATTATTTAAGTTTTTGAGCTCGAAGGTACCATAGTTACCAGCAAGGCTAATCTCATTTTCCAGACAAGGAAATTTACCAATATCACACAACTACTAAGTAGGAAAAGTATGGCTCAAACTTAGATCTAATCTTCTACCCTTTCTACCACAGTAGTAGTGATATCTGTATATCTAATGTATATAAATAGAAATATACATACTTGCATGCAAATAGGATTTGTCATATATAACACAAATTATGTGTATATATACATATCTGTATACATTTATATAGATAGATAAATTATGTGTATAATATGCATTGATTTAAAAGTGCATATGTAATTTAGCCAACATATATATGTATATATATATATATATATTAATTAATTTATATGTATTTTTAAACCAAAAACCTAAAAGTATAGTTTCTATTTCTATTCTCTTTGAGCTATGTTCTTTGCCAGAGGCCATGACAGGTAGGAAGATCCTCCAGTTCCTTTTGTCTTATTTTCATCTCTATGCCACTGGCTACCCCTGGGTAAAGACATTTGTGATTTGTGTACCAGCAGAATAATCCAGTAGCTAGAGAAAGGAAGAGATTCTGAGAAAAACCTGGAAGATAAATAATCCACAGGTTGAAATCTAATTCTCTGTTTAATGGCAAAGAAACATTTAGGGTAGAAATGTATTGGAAAACAATTGAAATAGAAAATAGGTTTATTAGTGCTGATTAGCATCATTTCAGATCCATTACATATTCTCCAATGTGGCAGGGTAGACAGGTTGATAAAACCCTAATAATCACTTAAGATTAATGGAAATTATTTTCTCAGCTTATGTCATAACAGTGATCATCAGCCTTATGCAATTTTCTTTTATACAATTCCTAGTGGGATGAGTTGGAAGAAATAATTTCAAATCTGTAGGTACTTGATGTGCCTGTAGTGACTCTAAATTAACAAAACAGGAAACAGTGTTGAAGGGCATTAGGTCTCTTCATTTCCAAGGTTCCAGTCACCGAGATTTTATATTCTCCAAGACAAAAAAACTGTTTTTTTTAACAAAGTTATTTTTGTGGTATTGATAAAGGAAGTAGCTCCTGTCAGCTCTGATTAGCCTCTTTATTGTATGCAAATGGAGCCCATTAGATTCACATGTTTACACTTTGCCTGTATTTTCACATAATATGAAATGGAATTGAAATACATGGGACTTGTGTCAGCTAGTTCTTGTCATGAACGTCTTTCTACCTCCTATGCAACTTTTCCTTCCATTGTCTCTTTCTTCTTTTTAAAAAATTCTTTCCTTTCTTATTTATTTGATTCATTAAGCCAAGAACTGCCTTCGAAAGACAGAACCTCAGGCAAAAGGGGCTATCCTACTTTAACCAAATATTCTAGAGAACACTTGTATTAACAGAAAGGTAAAGTAAGAAATTGTTGTCAAGAAAGATAACCACAATGGAAATAAGTTAGAAGCCTTCCCAATAATATTCAGGAGTGAAGCAAGGATGCTCATTATCACCTCTATTATTCAATATAGTACTAGAAACACTTGCAATACCAATTAGAGAAGAAAAAGAAATTAAAGGTATTAAAAGAGGCAATGAGGAGACCAAGCTATCACTTTTTGCAGATGTTATGATGGTCTACTTAAAGAATCCTAGAGAATCAGCTAAGAAACTAGTGGAAATTATCAACAACTTTAGCAAAATTGCAGGATAAATCATCAATATTTCCATATATTTCTAACACATTCTGGCAGCGAGAGTTAGAAAGAGAAATTCCAATTAAAATCACCCTAGACAATATAAAATGTCTAGGAATCTATATGCCAAGACAAACATAGGAATTATGTGAATACAACTACAAAAAACTTTCCACATAATTAAAACTAGATCTAAATAATTGAAAAAAAACATTAATTGCTTGTGGGTTGGACAAACTAATATAATAAAAATGAAAGTCCCACCCAAATTAATTTACATATTCAGTGCCATACCTATCAAACTATTCGGAAATTTTTTTTATGAAATTATAAAGAATTATAAAAATATTTTATGGAATTATAATTATAAAGAATTATAACAAAGTTCATTTGGAAGAACAAAAGACCAAGAATATGAAGGGAAATAATGAAAAAAATGTGAAGGATGGAGGCCTAGCAGTACTGGATCTTAAACTGTACTCTAAAGCAGTGGTCATCAAAACAATATGGTACTGACTAAGAGACAGAAGGGAGGATCAATGGAATAGACTTGGGGTAAATGACCTCAGCAAGACAGTGTACAATAAACACAAAGATCCTAGCTTTTGGGACAAGAGCTCACTATTTGACAAAAACTGCTGGAAAAATTGGAAAACAGTATGGGAGAGATTAGGCTTAGATCAACATCTCACTCCTTATAACAAGATAAATTCAGAATGGGTAAGTGACTTAAATATAAAGAGGGAAATTATAAGTAAATTAGGTGAACATAGAATATATATCTTTCAGATCTATGGTAAAGGAAAGAATTTAAGACCAAGCATGAGTTAGAGAATATTACTAAATGTAAAACGAATAATTTTGATTACATTAAATTTAAAAAGTTTTGTTACAAACAAAACCAATGCAAACAAAATTATAAGGGAAGGAACAAATTGGGGGGAAAAGCTTTATAACAAAATTCTCTAAGGTCTAATTTCTTAAATGTATAAGGAGCTAAGTCAATTGTGCAATATATTAGACTTGACAGATTTGTGTGTGTGTGTGTATGTGTGATCAGCTTGTTTGTCATTTCTTATGGCACCATAGTTTTCACTTATTGTACCACAAATTGTTCAACCATTCCCTAATTGACGGATATCACTTCAGTTTATTGTTCTTTGCTACCTCAAAATTAGCTACTATACACGGGTAGTTTCCTTTCCCATATCTTTAATTTCTTTGGGATTCAGATCTAGCAGTGTTTTTTTTCTATTTTTTTAATTTGAAATTTTTTTAATTTTTAATTAATTAATTAGGAATTTTTTTACATGGTTACAAGATTCATGTTCTTCCCACCCCCCCCCCTTAGCCATCTCCTCCCATAGCCAACATGCAATTCCACTGGGTTTTTATATATGTCATTGATCAAGACCTATTTCCATATTATTGATATTTCTAGCAGTGGTTTTGCCAGGTCAAAGGGTCAAGTTCTATGGCCCTTTGGGCATGGTTCCAGATTGATCTCCAAAATAGTTTATCAGTTCACAACTCTACCTGTAGCACTGATGTTCTGATTTTTCCACATTCCCTCCAGAAATTATCATTTTCCTTTTTTGTCAAGTTATCCAGTCTGATGGATATGAAATGGTACCTCAGAGTTATTTCAATTTGCATTTCTCTAAACAATAGTGATTTGTAGATTTTTTCATATGACCAAACATAGTTTTAATTTCTTCGTCTAAGAATTGTCTGTTTAAATCATTTGACCATTTGTGAGCTGAGAAATGAGAAACCCATTTCTTCATATTCCTCAGATAATTTATGTAACTTTTTATTAGACTCAATTTATTCAAGTATAAACAGGTGGTTCATGCTAGATGAATTCTAGGTTACTATCCAGTTCTAAGTCATTTGATTTTCCTTCACTAGATTGAAAGTTGACTATTCACCTTGAAAAAACTTTTTTTTTTCACACCTACAGATTAGGAATGAGTTGCTATTGAAATTAATACAAGTTTTAAATTATAAAAGTGAGTATTTCATTTGACTTCTTTGAGGCCAGGGACTGCCTTTTGGCTCTTTTTGAATAAAAAAGTGTTGTGTATAGTACTTGGCACATACTAGGTGCTTAATAAATGTTTGTCTATATGAATTGAGAATGAAGCTTGGATTTATAACCAGAGCATCTGAATTTGAGTTCTGCTTTATTATGTGATCTTGACCATATTATTTCCTTTCAATTGTGTTACTTACTTTCCTCATCTATCCAATGACTACTTAAGACCTTTCAACAAAGCAAGCAAACAAATCTGGATCTTAAAAACTTTCAAGTAAAATAAAGTATAATAGTATATATTATACTATTATAAATATACATATGTATAATACTATTTTTTTTAACCCTTACCTTCTATCTTGGAGTCAATACTGTGTATTGTGGTAAGAGTAGGCAATGGGAGTCAAGTGAGTTGCCCAGGGTCACACAGCTGGGAAGTATCTGAGGCCAGATTTGAACCTAGGACCTCCCGTCTCTAGGGCTGGCTCTCAATCCACTGAGCTATCCAGCTGCCCCCCTATAATACTATTTTTATAAGCAAATGTTACTCCAGGACCTAGAATAAGGATTATTCACTGGGCTTCCAGGATGTTCATGAACTTGGATATCAGGAAGTACACACTTATGTTTTAGAGAGTTATATCTTTATATCTTTTTTTGTTCTCTAACCTAAATGGAATTATTCCATTCAGTTTTGAATGTAGACAATAAGCATTGTGCAAAGGCATCCATAGACTTTATAAGTGGCTCAGGACACAGACAAGAACAGTTATGATCCTCTGATCTAAAAGGCTCCCTTATGTCAACATACTTCATTTCTTAAAGTTGATGATTTTGAAATCAAACACTAAAGGCTACATGCACTTAGAGTGAAACCAAGTGTTTTATCTTCTTTTAAAATGCAAATATTCCCTGGGTAACACTATAAGCTTTATCTGATTATTTACACATGGAGTGAGTGAGTTTATTAGATCCTTTCCTCAAAATAGACCCTAATAGCTTGGAAGTAAAAGGAAACTGCACAATTTGTTCCTTTTGAGTTGAAAATTGGAAAAGGTAAGAAACATGGAAAATATCCAAAGATCATGAGATTTAGGTTACTGTTTAGTGGCCAATGGTCACTCTACTATCTAAATTGCCAAATCACTTGTTGAACCTTTGGGTTCAGTTAGGAAAACCTACAGTGCCTCATAATCCAACTTCATACTTCCTGAATCTCTTCCTATTCATAGAAGGGTTTTCCTGTAGTGTTTTTTTGCTACTGGTGTGACATAGTAGAAGGAGCCCTGGACTGAAATCAGCCTTACCATTCTTGGCTTGGGAGACTTTTAGCAAGGCATTGTATTAGTCCAAGTCTCTGCTATCAGCATACTTGTAAAATGAAGGGGTGGGTGATAGATTGTAAGAGTAATGGATTTGGAATTAAAGGACCTAAATTTAAATTTTAGCTCTGCTATTTAATATCTCTTTGACCTAAAACTTAAACTTTCTATTGCTGCTTAGTAATTTTCAGTTGTATCCGACTTTTTGTGACCTCATTTTGGGTTTTTGTGGCAAAGATATAGGAGTGGTTTGCTATTACCTTCTACGGCTCTTTTTACAAATGATAAAACTGAGACCAAAAGGATTAAGTGACTTGCCCAGGGTCACACAGTTAGTGAATGTCTGAAGCCAAATTTGAACTCAGGTAGATGAGTCTTCCTGACTCCAGGCTGGACACTCTAGCTGCCCAAACTCTTTAGGACTCCTTTTTCTCTTCTGTAACAAGAGGAAAGTAGACTAGATAACCAATGAACTCTATCGTTATATAATATCTCAGCTCTAATATTCTAGCTCTAATATTTTGTGGTTCAATTACCATTGTGATGCCTGTGCCATGATGTACATCAGAGAAGCTTACATAGACCAGTTATACCCCTTATACCAGTGGTGTCAAATAAAAGAAACTTAAAAGGGTGCCACTAATCCACATGTAGGAATCTTTGCTAGTTGCATATAGACAGTTTTAAAATGCAATGCCATCTATGTTTTATTTTTATGTATTTGTTAAATATTTCCCAATTACATTTTAATCTGGTTCAGTTGCTCTTGGGAGTGTTGTCCCTTTCTTGTTTGATATATCTTTCTTACACAAACATGAGGCTACAAAGGGTTAGATACCTACACAGAATTAAAAATAAGATTTAACCACATATCCTTTTGATAGCCATGGTATAATGTAGAGAGCTTATTTCAAAGACAGGAAGATACAAATTCAAATGCTGCCTATATTAACTACTTGACCCTAGACAAGTCACTTTATTACTCATTACATAAGAATTTAAGTACATGAATTTTTGCTGATAGGGATAAGGAGTTCCAACTTCCTACATCATTGAAATCAGTGCTCCACCCACATTCCTCACACCACTTCCCCTCAAAAGATTCTTTGGACAGATTAGAATTTATGTTTCTATTTTGTTCCCCTTTCTTTTTCTTGTTTCCTGTTTCTGTTTTTTTTTTTTCCCCTTCTAATATGGACAAGTTTTAACCAAGGTCATTGATTTTCACATAAATGTTTATTGAATGGAAATGAAGTGAAATATGTGGGGTTAGTATTTCTGACACTGTACTAGATTTCTTTCCATAGAATTCAGGTCTTGTCAAGAGTCATAATACAAAGATGTCTAGGAAAGATGTTGAGTTAAATATATTAGTTATAGAACATAGAATTGGGGGGAAATTCTTCTTACCTGACTATCCCCCTTCTTCTGTTTCTTTCCCTGCCTAAGAAGAAAGCAGGTTGCCTTGAAAAGCAGTAAACTCCCTATTACTAAGGCATTCTAGCTCAACTTGAATGACTTTCAGTGATGTTATATAAAGTATTTTTTCACTATGTGGATGATTGAAAAAAATGGTCTTTAAACTTCCTTTTCAACTCTAAATTCTATAATAGTACTGATCAGTGATAACAAGTCAAACACAGACCTTTAGAGTGAAAACATGGAAAAAGAGTCAAAAACTATTATTTTTATTATAATTAAAGTACTGGAGGAAATAATTTTTTGCAAGTAAAAGGGCATTGAAATTTTGGGGTTTTTATGTGAGTTGTTATTAGATGAAACTTTGAGATACCATTTATGATGGGGAGGAAAATAGAAATTATTTATGTCTTTAATTCTCAGTTTTTGAGAGATTTGTGTACAATAAAATAACTATTCTTAGGAAAATTTGAACCAATATTTACTTTTTATTTTAATAAGTAAAAACAGTATTAACTGGGTTATTTTGAGGATTCCTTTTAAAATGCTACATTCTAGCCACGCTCTTTGTGGTGGCAAAAAATTGGAAAATGAGGGATGTCATTCAATTGGGGAATGGCTGAACAAAAATAACAAAAATGGCTGGGCTGTTGGTGATGGAATACTATTGTGCTGAAAGGAATAATGAACTGGAGGAATTCCGTGTGAACAGGAATGACCTCCAGGAATTGATGCAGAGTGAAAGGAGCAGAACCAGAACATTGTATACAGAGACTGATACAGTGTGGTAAAATCTAAAGTAATGGACTTCTGTACTGGCATCAACACAATGATCCGGGTCAATTCTAAGGGATCTATGGAAAAGAACACTACCCACATTCAGAGGAAGAACTACAGAAATGGAAACACAGAAGAAAAGCAACTGTTTGAACACGTGGGTTAATGCAGACATGATTTGGGATGTAGACTCTAAAGGATCACCCTAGTGCAATTATCAATAATATGGAAATAGGTCTTGATCAATGATCTATGTACAGTGGAATTGTACCTCATCTATGGGAAAGAACATGAATCATGTAACTATGGAAAAATATTTTAAATTAATTTATTAAATAAATTTTTTCAATTAAAAAAAGATTTAAAAAATGCTATGTTCTTCAAATTACTTAAAATCCAGAGTAATCTAGTTGGGATAAAGGGTGAAATCACTGACCAAAATAAATTTCCAAGGCAGTCCTTTTCAGTTACTACCTCATGTCACTTATTCATTAGGGCACCACATTTATTAAAGGGAAAATCTGTAGAGGCAATTCTCACTTGAGGGAATATTTTGCCAGAATAAACATTCTTGTCTATATCTTCTGCCACTGAATCTTTTATTGGGTCTAAGATGAAAATATTATACCCTATCTATACTAGTTTTGTTTCTCTATTCTGAGGGCATAGGAGAGAGCAATAATATTGGAGGAATGTGGCTGGAAACATCTTAAACTCTACTCATAACTGAAGGCTCAAAAAGCACATCTTAGAAGTCTGAGATGAAGCAGCCTAACCAACAAACTCAAGGCATGACCTGCAGTTGCATTCATATCAAGTCTAAAAATGATGAGGAAATCAGGGAAAAGAGAGAAAAAAAATAGGTCTAATCAGCTATCTATGATATTTGGTTTTATATGTATACACACATATGAACTTGCATATGCAAATACATATACCATGTTCTTCCTTTGTAGCACATACTCCAACCAAGAGTAGAAACTATATATTAATTTCCAAGCCATAAAATCAGTCTCCCACAATATCATAGGATTAAAAGTAGTAAAGGACCTTGGAGATCACCTAAACCAACACTTTCATTTTATAGTTGAGGAAAGGGCAGCTCAGAAAGGAAAAAGTGATTTGGCCAAAGTCACATATGTTATAGGTTCCATAGCTAGCATTTAAATCAGTCAAGGTCTTCAAACTATCCAGCTACTTTCACTACTCCATCTTGAATTCTTCTGAATTCTTTTAAACTCTGAATGAGACTTTGACCTTCTGAATTTGAATGAAATGGAGGGAAAAAAAATATGCACTGAGACACACTTTGCAAAATGAATGCTCTGTCTTAAAAGAAGATGAACTCTTTATATAACTATGTTAACAGTGACCATTCATTTCTAAGGGAAAATTAAAAAATTGAATACTGAAACAAGTTTGATGATTGTTCCATGGCATATGGCTAAATGAAGATAAAGAAAAAATATAGTTTATAGTAACAGATGGATTTGAACTATACTTGGGACTGTTGAACACTTTTTAATATTTAATTTACAATGAATCTTTAATATAACATTTAACTAAGTGTTCTGTCATATTCTTTTTAAATGTATGAAGCTTTTTTTCGATGTAATTGTGTCTAGAAGAGCATATGAATATTGAGTGGTTAAAATTAAAACCGTCATTGGGAAAAATATAATTTCCTTGAAATTTTTATGGTTCACTTATATTTGTGCCATTTAGAATGTTGTATATATTTTTAACAGTCTGTCAGCCTCTTCTTTATTTCTCGCAAGCTTGAGGGGAAAAAAAAAAAAGAATGGAGCCATGAAAGTAACTTTGAGCTCTGAAAATACAGCAGAGAAAAGCCACATTTAGGTTATTGAGCTGATTGTATTTGTTGGTCTGGAGCCAAGTACAACAATAGTTTTAAAACGATGTCAGAAATGACGATTGGAACATAATCATAACGGCTATCCACAGCAAAGATCCAGTGCATGAATAAAGTTACTTAGTAAGCATTAAAACATCCTCGTCAATCACATTTGAAGAAACCCATGCATAATTTCTAGGGAATTACTCATGAGCACTTGTTAAAACATTTCATACAAAGTTTATTTTTAATTTTTTTAAGCTGAGTATTAAACAGGAGTGACTGAGAATCGGGCAATTAAAGCTGCGTTTTATTCATACCTCATGCTGCTTTACCATTGGATTGCTATGTCTTAATCATGATGGTAACACCTGGGTCCCATTAATGTGGCAAAGGAAGAGAGGAATTTAAAACAGCATTCATTTCTTCTAGGCCAATGCTTATTAAATGTCATTTCGCCTTGCATCTAATAATGCTCTTTATTTTGGGCAGGGCTAGCTTGATTTTTTTTTAATAGAAGACTATTGTAGGAAGACATGAAGACTTGTTGAGGACTGTATTGTAAAACTGGAGCCTCTGCCTGATAGGATCCTAGAATAGAAGGCAAGAGATTGATTTAGGGAAATTTAGCTTTCTTGAATATGGGGGGGAAAGAACAAATAAATCACAATCTGCCCTATGTGAGGGACACAATTTTGTGGTTAGGAAGCTAGACAGGATTAAGGGAATTTTCAGATGGCAGAATAATCCTTTTTTCTTTTAAGTATAATTTGTATATACTTACATGTGGACATGTTATCTTCCCCCAGTAGAATGTAAGCTTCTTGAGAAGAAAAGCTTTTCCTTTTTTGTTTCTGTGTTCCTAGCACTGACACAATGCCTAGCATTCAGTAATGAGTATAAATTGCTTAAGGTCATGAGGTATGTCTTGCCCAGGTTCAAGAAATCTGAATTCCTCTCTCTTGATTCAAAATAAATGACAGACTCCTTTGTTTATCTTTTAATAACTTTTTCTATATAATTCTCTCTTGTTTTCCTTATCACATTTTTTTCTTTCACACACTCCATCAAAACTGACCTTCTTGTTGGTCCCTGAACATTATATTTTATCACTTTTTTCTTTCTTCTTTTTTTTTAAGTTTTTCTTTGTATTTTTCCAGATTATATCGATACATTTTTCAGTAATTGTTTTCTGACATTTCATGATCCACTGTTCTCCTCCTCCCTCCCATCCCTCCCCCAAGACAGCAAGTAATATGATATAGGCTATGTATATGTTGTTTTTCAATACATATTTCCATTTTCATCATGTTGTGAAAGAAGAAACCTATCACTTACACTAGAGAAAAATTCATGGAGGAAATAAAGTGACAAATGACATGCTTCATTCTGCATTCAGCCTTCATTGGTTCTTTCAATGGCAGTGGATAGACTTTTTCATGAGTCCCTTGGAGTTGTCCTAGCTCATACATTGCTGATTAGAGTTATGTCATTCACAGTTGATCATTGCACTTCATTGCTATTATTACGTACAACATTCTCCTGGTTCTACTCACTTCACTTTGCATTAGTTCACATAAATCTTTCCAGGTTTTCTTGTGATCATCTTGTTTGTTATTTCATATGGTGCTAAAGTAATCCATTACAATCATATACCACCACTTGTTCAGCCATTCCTCAGATGATGGACATTCCTCACTTTTTTTCCTTGTCTTTGTCCAAGATGTCCCCCATGTCTTGAGATAACACTTTCCTTCTAACTTCCTTCAAAGTGTTATGTACTTATATAGTTCTTTAAGGTCTTCAAAATATTTCATAAGTATTTACATCATAAACCCTCTAAGGTAAGTGTTGTTATTCCTATTTTCCAGCAAAGGAAAGGGGTTAAGTGACTTGTCCTGGGCCATACATTCAGTAAATGCCTGTGACTGTATTTGGGCTCAGGTCCTCCTCATTCCAACTCCAACACTCTATAGCCCCCTGGGGCCACTGAGCTGCCTAATGAAGAAGAAGAGATCTTCTAATATAAGCACTTCATTTTTTAATTTTAATTTTAATTTTGAATATTTTCCCATTAAGTACTTCTTTTTAATGATAAGGAAACTGAGGTCCAGTGATGTAATTACAGCTACTCCTATTATTAGCTCACATTTACATTACAAAGTTTACTTACACTTTTTAAACTAACCATTACAATAACCTTTTTAAGTAGGTACTAAGGAGTTTGTTCCAGGTCAAGAAAGTAGTAAGCAGCAGATGCAGGATTAGAACCCAGGTCTTCTGTTTTTTCTATGGCATATTCCTGGATTCTATCATTTCCATTATTTCATGTTCTGTAAAAAAGATGCCCTGGTTTTATTTAGGTTGTTCTAGATTTTCCCTTTTTCAGCCATTTTCAACAAAAAAACTAGAATAATTACTTTCTAGCCTATTAGAAAACACACACACATGTGTTTATGTACACATGTGCATGTGTGTATATGTATGCATTGTGCACACATGGATATATTGCATTAATCTTGGGGGCATGTGTACACATATATGTGTTCATATATGTGAATATAAATGGGCATGTATAGATTTAAGTATTACTTTGTGTGATATGTGTACATATAAATCTATACATACAGTTATAATAGGTGTTATAAAAATATCTTTCCTGAGGTAGAGTGGGGCTGAGCTTTAAGGGAGATATGGAGTATAGGTAAAAATATAGTCCCTTTCTCCAGAGACTTTACTTTTTTTGTGATGTTCCTATGTTGGAGGAGAGCAAAAGAAATGTCACATAGTTGTGGGATTTAATAGGAGTGCAAACCATTGCGTCAAAGTGAGGCTTGAAGAGTAAGATAAGGAAATTTTTCTTTGAATTGATTTTCTTCTTCTTCTTTATTTTTGTTTGTTTATTTTTAAACCCCTAACTTCTGTTTTATAACTGATACTAAGTATTGGTTCCAAGGCAGAAGAACAATAAGATAATAAGTAAGCAATTAAGGTAAACTTGTCCAAGATCACAAAGCTAGAAAGTATCTAAGGCCATATTTAAATCTAGGATTTTCCATCTCCAGATCTAGATCTCTATCCATCTTATCACTATTCAACTTCATATACTGGCTATTCTTGTCATTCTTTGAACATGTCCTATGTTTACTTCCTTCTGTCACCTTTATCCCAATACTCCCTCCATTCACAATTCTCCTCTTCCATCATTCTACTTGCCCAGTTTGCCTGAGACCATATTTAAAGCTATCTACTTCCATGAGATCTATCCAATGTTACCAATTTATACAGTATATACACAGTTTAAACTGTTCAATTATGCTTTAGTGCTACATTAAAAGTCACTTAAAAAAAAATCTAAGTGGAGGGACAGTAAGACAAAGTTATACCAAAAACAACAAATAAGGGGTGCTCTCTCCCTCCTCTGAATGGCTCTGCCTTTGTCCCTCTCTTATCCATAGTTCTACCTTGTAGCAGAGTAATTGTGTGACTTCCTCTCCCCTTTGGAATTGTGTGCTTTTGCTGTTCTGCATTATAAAACTGACTGTAATCATCATGATGGCAGTATCATTATCCTATCTAAACCTTCGACATCCCCAGTATTAATCACAGAATTGATGTCATAGGAACATTTATTGAATTGGATTGAGGACAAAAGCCTTTTATTCACAGATTCATCCAGCAAGCCTACTGTGTACAAGCAACTATATTAGGCATAGGTTTATCTTTGTGTCCCTCTCCTAGAGTACAAAAAACAAAACTGTAGATACTCGGTAAAATGATTGTTAAAATCATAAAGGAATACATTTTTTCGGGATTCCATCCATTTCAATATATTTAGACCTGTCATCTAAACATTGAGCCAACCAACGGATATAAAATAATATTTCAAGTATAGATGGATCGCTTAAGATGAAGTGATACAGACAGATCAGACTTGTAAGGTCTATTTGGGATTTAGGTTCCATTTCCTCAAGTTAAGTTTTTTTTTTAGATATCAGTGCCTATTTAAAAAAAATGCCATTATGAGCCTTGTTCAGAATGCTCTTCTCAAGTCGAAATTAGGATCAATGGGTAAAAGATGCAAAAAGACAAACCCACACTTGACATAAAAATACACTTCCTGAAAATCAGAATTTTCCCAAAGGGAAATGAACATCCTTGAGTAATCTGTTTCATCAGATGTCTTTAAGGAAAGTCCAGATGACCACTTACTGATTATGCTGTAGAAGATACTTTATCAGGTTTGCCTTGGGCTACAAGGTCCCTTTTATTTTTAAACTTCCTAGATTGTGTGATTAAGGAAAATGAGAGAGCTAAAGCAGGTACTGACCTGTGACTCCCACATGCTGGCATCTGCCTCCTTCGTTGACATTGCCCCACTTGGTGGTCCAGAGGATAGTTGGCCTGCTCCCTGATTTGGTGTCATCCATTGTCAGAGGGAACAGAATCACCCAAGCTCACCCTATTTTGCCTCTGTTGCAAATGAAATGACAGACTCTTTTTGCTATTTAAACAAACAAGAGTACAAAGTGAAATGAATTCAGATTTATTTGTGCCCCACTGTTCAGTGACATTACAGTACCATATGGTGCCACACTGAATGATTTCAAACATACTGGGAAATGTTACCTACTATACAGTACAATAGGCTTTACTTTCAAAAATATGTAGCAACAAAATGGGGGGTTTATTTATCCTTTTCTTCCTTTGCCAAGCATATTTTAACAGTTTTTTTCCTTGTTAATAAGGCAGCTTCCCTGTTAATGAGGCTGTTTAATGGTGCAGTGAGTAAGTGTACTAGAATAGGAGTCAGGAAAACCCGAGTTCAAATTCCACCTCAGACACACTGACTGACTCTGGGAAAATCCTCTCTAAGCCTCAGTTTTCTTCTCTGTAAAATGGAGGTAATAATAGCATCTACTGCCCAGGGTTGCTACGAGGATCAAATGAGAAACCATATACACTATAATTTGCAAACCTTAAAGCTCTATAGAAATGCTGGTTATCATCATCATTTCATGATTAGCATCATCATATAATGTGTATCAGTTTGGCTAATATGCTTGACTTGGATACATTCATGAACTTGTGACTAACTTGTACAGTAAGGCAGACAGATGCCTCATCCAAAGGCACTTGGGCAAGTGAGGAGATGCTTTGATCCCAAGTTTGTCTTGTCTTGGAAGTATATTAAAAATGCACTGAGGATTGGGCTTGAGCTTGTCCTGAAAGTGGATAGAGACTTGAGAGAGGAGACAGAAGGTGATAGGATTGGAATATATACAGTTGCACACTTCTTGGAATTTGTTATCTCAAGGTGGCTGAGTTTGAAGGCATCCTCATTTTTGTGTTATTGTCATGGAAAAAAAAATAACGATGATGAATTCCAGAGTGCCATCATTTCCTTATCTTGGCTAGGCCCCAGGATTACAAAGACCCAGATGATCTTTCATTTTTTGGTACATTTTATTTTTTCAAAATGGGTTGTATTTTATTTTTTCTTAAGGCCAAACTGAGTTGGAGAATGAACAATGTGAATTTAAAAGGCCATTTTTTTACAAGTCTGATTTGCTTCGAAAGATATTGCGAACGCTATAGAGAAATGATGCATTTTTTGTGACATACTAGCAGTTTAGTACCCATCTTAAATATGTATTAATGATCTTGCACTCCAACTCAGAGAAATTGCCATCACTGCTCATTTTGTTTTTTTGCTACAAATGGCTCTTTTGCTTTTTGGTACTTGAAGTAATTCACTTAAATGATGACAGAAAGTGTCCAACACAATTCACTGAGTGTTCCCAGCCAGGTGTCTGTTGATGATGATGTGATATTAATGGTGGGCAGGAAGTTTGACATGGTATAGTAGAAGTGCTGGGTATTGGAGAAAATAAAAAAAAAAAAAAAAGATTGGACGAACATGCTCAAAATGGAGAATATATGGTATATATTGGCAGGAGGGTGGCTGTAGCTTACAATGCATAGAAAGGAATGTATTGCCAGTTAACAAGCATTGATTAAGCTTGTGCCAGGCCCTGTGAATGACTCCATTGTGGAGAGACTTGAAGGCAAGGCGAAAGAATTTGAAGGTCTAGAATAGAATGCCAGCTGTTTGACTTCATTATTACAGAAGGATATTTTGAAATAGGAAATTGAGCGATAAATAGCTTAAAATGATACCAACTTTTACTTGTTTGTCTCACCTACCCTACATTGGTTACAATGATATATAGACTAAAAACTTATCAATTCATACTCATCCTGAATTTGTGAAATGACTAAAGGGCATTTTTAAAAAAAAGAAATACCTCTTTTAAGTTATTGTGCTGGTGAAATGAGAATTGTTTCAACTATTGAATAGATAAGAATAATTAGTAATTAGAATATCAGTTCTTTGCATATAAATTATGGTTCAATAATCCTCAGGATTTGTTCTCTTAAGTTAATAAACATTTCCCCTTCATTCTTATATGTAGCTCAGAGTAAAGTTAGCAAAAACAGGAAAGCAGTATATGATGAATACAACTAATGAAAATTAAAAGAATAATAATAATGAAACTTAACCTGGTATGATTATAAGCAACATACTTGACCTTGGGAGAGTAGGTTGATATTGGATCCTCCCTTACTTTCACTGGGGGTACCTAGGTATGAAAAGACATAAACACTGCCATAGACAGTCTATATTTTTATGGGTCTTTTTATCTTTTTTTCTTTGTTAAAAGGCTCAGGAAGTGGTTAGAAATACATCTGGAAATTACTATGATGCAAAAAAGAATCTTTTAAAAAATGTATTTGTATGCTTCACTATCTTTTTTTAATGCTTCCACTCCCCAAAATGCAAATATAAACTTTAAACTTCTAACATTTGACAAAATTTATTATGATTTCTGCAGATGCATAGAAAAATTGAATTAGTTTCTTTATAGGAAAAATTACCTTAAGAATAAGTCAAAGGATGGACAAGATCTCAGTTACAAAGTTGATTACTGAATATGCTTTTCCAGATTTGGAGGAAAAAAAAGAAAGTAGCTGTTTGCCTCTGCCTGTGTTTGCTTTCATTGTATGACTTCAGCTGCAGAAACATCATGTCCTTTGAACAGCATATATAAACTCTCAGTCATAGACACTTTATAAGGGAAGGCCAGAATTACTTCCTGACATTAAATACACTGGTGATGGCCATTCTTGCTGTGTACAGTATAAACACCACAAGGAAACAGTCTATCTAGTAAATTATACATTTCATGTTTGGGATTCTGATGTAATTGATCAACCTATGTTTAAAAGGGAATAACATATCTTTCATTCAATACAAAAGGAACAAATAAGATTAATGGAGTTGACTTTGCGATCTATATTCAATTTTAACAGTGGGAATGCCATTTGTTAGAAATGCACCATTTTTTTCCATTTTAGAAAGCAATAGAATAAAAGAAAAGGTCACTAAGTTTCTTATCTTGCCCCTCATCCATTCCTTACCTACACCTTCTACAATTCAAACTGTTGATTGTGCTGTATTTCTTGGAGTCTGCAATTCCTGAGCTATGGAAGAATGATTGAACAATTGAATCTGTCCTGTTTAGTTGGATTTATTTTTTTAAAAAGGACTTCTTTGTTTATATTTCTTTAAAATGGAACCTTAGCACAATATTTGAAATCCAAATTGAAAAAAAAAAATCAGTGGTCCTTTTCTATTTTAAGTCATGGATCCCTTTAGCAGTCTTGTTATGCCTTTATACCCTTTCTCAGAATTAAGTCTGTTGCCTATATTCACAAATGAAGGAAATGAAAATGTCAATTAGAAGCTAATGAAAATTAAGGTATAATTTCCCCCAGCTAAATTCATTGACTCTTTAAAATCTATCCTTAGATTTGAACTAGATACTTGACTAAAGCAAATTAAGAACCACTGCCCTAAACATTTTATTATTTTTTTTCTTTCAACATGAAGTTTCATGAAATGAGACCATTATTTGAATTGGGCCTTGTGGGTCCTGTAACTTCTTAAGTATAGGAGAAATCTTGAAATGCTAGAAAAGACTCCATTTAAAATCACTTGTTGAGAAGCTTCATTTCATAATGGAAAGAGAACTGGGCTTGAAATCTTGAGACCTGAGTTTGAAAACAAACTTGGCCAATGACTACCAGTGTAAAGTATAATAAGTTTCCTTGACACCCAGTATTATCAGTGTTCTCATCAATAGGATGGGGAGAACAATTCTTGTGTTATTTAATACTAACAGGATTATTGTGACTCAAGTATTTTGTAATCCTAAAGTACTATTTACTTTAGGATTACAAAATACTTGAGTGTTAATTGTATTCTTAGGCTGTGAAGAACCTTAATTTCTATATTTTGGGGAAACTAAGTCCATGGAAGAATATTGAATATGATGATGAATAAAAAAGCTTATTTTAAGTTTGAGGTGAGGAGTGTTTAGAATTATATTCACTTAAGAATATCTCTGATTTGGTCTAGTGAAGGATACCAATGAAGTTTCTCTTTAATAACTGAATGTGTCACTCTAAGAGGGCTCTTGTATTGATTTGAAAAGAGGGTCAGAAAAAAAAAATAGATTAGGTCTTACATAGGAAGATTCTACAGTGAAAGCTGAGCCCAGAGGATTTGGAAGTATTCAAGAATGAAATCTTAAAGATAGAAAATTAAAGATAGAAAAAGAAACAATTCTAGTGAGGGTAGGATTTGAAGTTGTCTACATAGACCTATGTAGATACACATGGACCTTAATGACTAACTTGAATTTTTTAAGGTAGTTCAGAAGATAGAAGCAAGGACAGATGAGTGAAGATGAATACAAAAGTGTGGCATGATCCTATAAAAATAATTTTAGTTATGCTAAAGCTCCTGGTGAACTAACACTTCCTATGAAAACTAAGGACAATAAATAGTACTGTTAATGGGGTTTTTTTTAAATATATTTTGGAGGATAGAAGATCAAAGAAGCTAGAACAAATAAAAACCATTCCTGGAATGAATAAAAAAAGGATAACATGATGAATGTGAGATAAAGCTGTTCTACCCTTCATGTCCTTCTGTTTTCTCTCCTCAAGGGAATAGATGAGCACTGGAGTGGTAAAAACTGAACAAATATGATTTTAAGAGGAGTCAATACCTAAAAATACATACAGACATAGTGAATTAGGACTTCATGATCAATACAGGTCATGGAACTCAAATGACAAAGAACCAGAATTAACAAATGAAATACTTCATAGAGTGATTGACATGTTGTTCATTTGTTGTGTCCAATGCTACATGACCCCTTTTAGCGTTTTCTTGGCACAGACACAGGAGTGGTTTGCCCTTTCCTTCTCCAGCTCAATTTACAAATGAGGAAATTAAGGCAGAATTACATGACCAGTCCAAGAATATATAGCTAATAAGTGTCTGAGACCAGATTTGAACTCATAAAGATGAGTCTTCCTGACTCTAGACCTGGCACTTTATCCTTTGCAACACCTAGCTCCCCCATGACATGTATTAAATACTTAGTTACTGGTTCCTTACCACCCCTTTTTCATTTTATTCCATTCCATGTATTTGTTGAAGCATTGTCACTGATCAATGAGACATCATGAAGAATGGGAAAGGCAGAACAAAATTTGAGAATGACAAATGTTCCTATTTTTATAAAAGATAAGAGAATGGAATATGCAAATTATAGGCCTATGAGCTTGACTTACTAACAAAAATGTATTATTGTAGAATGTATAATTGTAGTCTATTATTAATGGCATGGTTAATGAATGTCTAGAAGAGGAAGCAGTGATCATTAAGAACCAGCATTGTTTCATCAAGAACAGGTCATGCCAGACTAAGCTGATTTCCTTTTTTGATGAGGTTTACTTGACTAATAAGATAAAGAGACTGTTGTGCATCCACCTAGGTTTTAGCAAAACCTTTAATGCCATCACTTTTGATTTAGAAGAGATAGAACAATGTGAGCTAAAAGAGAATGAGAGGTATGTTCAGAATCAGTTGAATTGGATGAACTCCAAAAAGAATGGATCCAATGTCCCAGTGTGAAAGCTCTTTAGTCTTTCTTTCTCCCTTTTTCTACCTAACTTCTCTGTCTGCTTTGTTGGCTCTTTTTCTATATCCTTAATATGGATATCTTTAATTTGTCTTTGAATTCTTTTTCTCTCTTCATATTCTCGTTCAGGACTGATCCGTCATATCTCACATTGAAGCAGAGATCTCCCTTTAGAAATACAATTTTACAACATCATGTTTCTGCAGGATTTCCAATTTTGCCAGTTCTATAAAGGCTCCATCATTCAATCATTTTCCTATACCTTTGTATTTTAATTACCTTTGTACATTGTGTATTCCCTGTGTCAAATGTAAGCTTGAGGGAAAGTAGTGTTTCTTTTTTTTATATTCTCAAGTCTTTATAAGCAGCAGGAACTTAATAATCGCTTTTTTTCCTATTAACATTTTTTCTGTTTAATTTTCAGTTACATGTAAATGCAATTTTAGCATTCATTTTTTAAAATTTTGTGTTCTAAATTTTCTCTCTCCCTCTCCTTGAGAAAAAAATTTGATATAGATTTTTTATGTTCGGTTATGCAAAGCATATTTCCATATTTGCTATGTTCTGAAAGAAAACAAATTTTAACAATTAGGCTATAATTTGTATTCACTTTCCATCAATTCTTTCTCTGGAGATAGATAGCATTTTTCATCCTATTTTCTTTGAAATTCTCTTATTCATCGTTGAGAGTAGCTAAATCATACACAATCGATCATCATAGAATATTGCTGTTACAGTGTATAATGTTCTTCTGATTCTGCTCACTTGACTCTGCATCAATTCTCGTAATTCTTTTCAGGTTTTTCTGAAAGTATCCTGCTTGTCATTTCTCATAACACAATAATATTCCACCACAATTATATTCCACAACTTGTTTACCCATTCCCTAATTGTCATCCCCTCAATTTCAAATTCTTTGAAACCAAAAAAAGAATTGCTTTAAGTGTTTTTGTAGTACTCTCCTCTGTATTATTATGTATATGTCTGGGTAGAAGAATATTTAAGGAAGGACATTGATAAACTAGAGAAGATTTAGGGGACAACAACAGGAATATTGAAGATACTTGACTGTTGCATAGGAGTATGAGTAAAGGGACAAGCTAGAGATATTTAGTCCTGGGAAGATAAGCCTTGGAGTGGGGTGGGTATAAGGTGGGAAATTAAGTAGGAAGAAACACATTATAGCCTTTAAGTGTTTGAAGAACTGCAATTTAGAAGAAGAATTTAACTTTTCTGCTTGGCTATAGAGAACAAAACTAGGTTCCTTTGTCTTTGAGCTACCAACAAACGAATAGGCTGCCTCAGTTAGTAATAAGGATTTCATTGGATGTTCTCAAGCACTATCTGGATGACCAGATTAGTTCAGAGACTTTTTGGGACTAGATCTGAAAGGCCTTTGCAGCTTTTTTTAATCTCTGAAAATCTCTAGCATTTTACCTTAGACATGTGATTTTGTCCCTTCACCCCCCAAAATTATAACTCCTCTATATTTTAGCAGGGCATTTGCCAGACTCAAAAATTCATCAGTCTATGATTAGTCTCTGGATGGTCATCTTTGAGCTCATCTTGCATGTTCCTCAGACAGTAGAGACACAGTTGATGATGAGGTCCATCCTCATAGCCTTTCCTGCTTGACGAAAACTGTTAAATCTTGTACTTAATTGGCATTGCCTTTGAGAATAGAGGTTCAGTGCCATGCTATGATGAAATATCAGGGGAGAGGACTTTATTAGGAGATTACTTAGGACAAAATTATTGATGGGGAAAAAACAAATAAATAAACAACAACAAAAACCAAACAGTAAAAGGACTAAGTTCTACCAGTGTTATATTGTTTCACTACCTCCTGAAATGAAAGTTAAAATATTTGTAAGAACTTGCCCAGTTTTACTTGTATGAACTGTGGTAACATAAGTAAACATCAGGAAGTCATGCAGCAGCCTTTGGGTATGTTTCCTATGGAACCTGCTCCCTATGGAGTCAGCTATCTACAAAGCAAGAAGTGATTGTATAACTCTGCAAACCTTTAGCATGGGGTTGTCCAAGTGAGTTGTTTCTGTAATTGTGACACTGTGGGAGAAATGTCCACATTGGCTTCTGGACTATTGATCCTGGTTTTCCCATTGAAGTAGAGTAATAGTTCAACACTGTAGAATTCCAGGGACAAATCACATTTTCTTTCTTCTGTTTATGTTGTTCTGAATTTATTAGGTTTAAATGGAGAGATCAAGGTATAAATGTGAAAAAAAAAACCCAATGATTCACTACCAGGGACTTGACAATCATAGACAATTATTGTATGTTTCCCCCACTGCACAAGACTACATGGTACTGACAGCAATACTGTCTCCCACATATGATCATTAAGCATTGTGAACTAGTTTCTTTCTATTATTTCTAAGCTACACATTTCCTGCTTATCTTTCCTCAAACTCATTATCTTTCTTCCTTTAATTCCAAATCTATGCTTCCAGTATACACATGGCAATCTCTTCCTGTCCTGTTTAACGTTGCTTCCCATTGCTTAAGACTTATTTTTTTGAAATGCTCCCAGAATTCATTGGCATTAGGCCAGGAAGAATAGTATGAACATCATTGGCTACTATAATGGAAAACCCTATTTTTACTGTAGTTATTATTACATAATGTGCTAACTCATTCCAAAACTCCAGTTGTATTAGAACCCTGTGAATTTGCCAGAAGACCCGACCTTTGGTCTATATAAATATTGGCCCTTTCAAGGCCCTGCCTGACTTTAGAGAGTAACATATATATTTTCCTACTTTATCTACCTACACTAAGAAAGTGCTTAAACCAGGGCAGTGAACAGAGTACAGAGGCTGTCCTGTATTAGGATCATTATTCATTTCTTGATTTTTTAGGAACTGCCCAGCAGGACCAGATCCTATTTTTTGCTTCTTGTCTTGTGCTCATCTTGAACCCTACCCATATTTTCTGATTATACTTCTGCTTGGCTTGGATATCTGAATATAAAACTTGACTGTTTTATATAGATCTTTTCTTTATACTTTATAATTTGACTCAATATTCCACACGCATACTTCAATTTCATCTTATGGATGAATTGCACCTATATATTCTTACTTTCTATGCTCTGCTTGCTATGTCCTTCTCTCCTTTTATACTTCAGGATTCACCACATCTTGCCAGGCTTTCCCTCATCTTTCACAGAGGTAAAAGAAATCTTAGAGATCAGAGAATCGGCAGCTTTGTAGACATACTGTTCATCCACATAATCTTGAGACTACATGTCAGTGGCATAGTGGATGGTGGGATGAACTTGGAATCAAGAAGAATAGAGTTCAAAAACTTCCTTGCTATCTGTGTGATCTTAAGCAAGTAATTTAAACTCTGAACCTGTTTTGTAAACAGAAATAACACCTACCAACCCAGGCTATTGTGAAGATCAAATCATATAGAGCACTAAGCATGCTTTAAAACATTATATACTTGCTAGTTGTAGTGGTGGTGGTGGTGGTTTTTAATTGTTCAACTCTGTCATTTTACAAATGAATAATCTGAGGTTTAGTGGGGGAACTGCCAAGAACTGAAGGTGGTAGAGGCCATAGAGACTTGATTTCAGGTTTTCTAACACAAAAGTCAATGCCCTTGCCACTAAACTACATTGTCTCCTAACCTACTCTGGCTCATTGCTCTCATAAGCCAGACACTGGCACATTCAGTTCCCTATTTCACATCTAATTGGAATGATCATCATGAGTGAAAACATCACAGTGATGTGGGGAACGCAAGCAGCCAGATTCTGCACCTGGATTGTAAAGTTCTTATGTGCCAATGGGATGATGACAGATGAAAAACAGATGACTGAATCCTTAGTCAAGGCAAGGTGCCCTGGCCCAGATTTGGACTGTGCCAGTTCTTAAGGCAGATCTTTTAATATAGCTCTCCCTCTACTCCTTCACCTGCATTGAAACTTAAGCCAGATTGCTTTTTGTCTTGCTGTATTTTACTTCCACTGCCACTCCCCCCCACCTCTCCAACTCTTTCCCTCTCTTTAAGTTCTAAGCCTTAATAGGAGGTGTTATAGGATAAAAGGTGCTTCATTACAGAAGAGGCTTCCTAGCAGGTGTGTACATTTCTAGGTCTCCTTTCTGTAGGAGAGGGATGTTTTTTCCAGGATTCTTTTCAAGTCTGATTCCCATTCCTGTGTCTAGAGAACAATCATTAATTCTTCGTGTATTATCTTTTAATTTGGATAAATATGAGTAATTAAAGTAGAATTAAGAATAGACCAAGGCGAGTTTAGAATTAAATTAGAATGTATGAGCTAGAAAAGACCTTCGAGATCAGAGAGCCCAGCCTGGTCCACAAACCATTTTGTAGATAAGGAACATGAGGCTTAGAAAGGCAACTTGGCTTACTCAAGTTCATACAACTAATTAATGGCAGAGTCAGGACTAGAACCCAGGTCCCTTGAGTCTGAGGTTAGTGCTCTTTTTACTACACCCCACTGCTTTCCAAATTGCTTTTATCATGACTCTAACTTTTTGAAGTGGGAGCCAAATGAGAGTTTGCTTTTGAGAGAGCCAAAAGCTATCTACATGGGATATCTCAAGGGGATCTGGGAGAATTAAAGTGCCACATTTGGAGCTGTTTAGCTGAGAATTGAAGCTAGATTTAATTGTGATTTAAGTGGAGGGAGTGAAAGGAAGGGGGAGAGTAGGTGGGTGGGTGATGGAATAAAATCAACCAATAGCTGAGATTTACATAAAATTTAAGTTTATGAGTATGAGGCAGAAACAAGAGCAGTGGTATCTACTTGTAGAAAAGTAAAATCCACATTAAGGCAAAAGTAAATACAGGTAATCCCTTTCATGTTGCAACTTTCCTCATCAATGTTTTGATATATTGTGGATAAGCATAATAAATTGAATCGGAATTGGGGGTTGGAGTTTTGCTAAAACCTAGGACAATACCTGAAGTCAAGAAAATGACACAAAGTTTAGAAATTTAGAAATGCAAACATATATGCATAGTATTATGTAATATCAATATATTTTATCTTTTAATTCCATAAGCATATATAACTTCTTTTTAAAAGTAACCATACATTATTTTTATTTATCATTGATTTTCATGTACTCTATGATCAAAAACGTAACAACCCAAATTTTACAAGATACTGAAAATATCCCATAAAACAAAAAAATCAACTTCTCTGATATGAAGTGAATGTCAAAAATCTCTATGTAGATTTTCCAGTTTGTGAGAGGAGTACCATGCCCTTAATCCCCTAAATGTGGAAGGGATTACCTGTAGGTTATAAGTCAATTTGAAGATATCCTTTGGCCAGGCTATGGCTTTGTTACATTGAATGACAGCCTAATTTTTGTTAGCCTATAGTTATTTTCAAGGGATAAGGACAGGATCTGTGATTTCATTGGTATAGTAGTGCTCTCCCAGGTCCCTCTGTTCCTTTAAATTCTCTCTATCAATGCAGGTGAAAACTTCTCTGCAACATAAAGTCTTAGTCTGGACACTGAAAGATTAAGCAACTTGTCCAGAATAACATAGACACGTACTAGAAGAAGGAATATCAACTATTAAAAGTGTCAAGGCTGACCTTCTATTGAAGAGACCATAGTGCCTCTCATCATGATGCCGTAGTGTGATTACAACTTAAAGTGTGGTGTTTAATTAGAGGGCTTCCTGATATCTTTTTCAGAAGCCGTAGCAAAAGGGTTGTATCTTGGAAAAAATAGTTCACTCAGATGAGCCATCATAGTGCTGAGGGTGTTTTTTTGTGATTTCCTGATCTCTAAGGTCCTCTTTCAGCCACTGAAACCTTAGTTCTATGGCAGAATCATGCTTTGAAGATGACTATAGGTGAAGCCTTTGTCAGTGGAGCACAAACTCTGGCAGGTCAAATTCTAATGAGAAATTCTGGCACTTGGGCCAAATTCAGTTGAGAAGTAGTAAGAGATGGAATGATGAAACTGAGGACCTAAGGCATGAACACTCCTCTTTGACTAAAGAATAAAAATCATGAGAATTTGTGAGGCTATGAAGTTCAAGTAAACAAAATTGTTTTGAGGGCAGGAATTAGAAAGGGAGAAGAAACTTTTGAGCCTAGTACTTACTGAGAAAGAAAGGATGACTAGTGAGTCACTCAAAATAATGTTAACAAAAATATTATAATAATAATTCATAATTATATAGTTCTTTCAGGTTTACAAAATTCTTCAATACATTGTCTCACTTCATCTTCACAATAATAATATCAAGAATTTACATTGCATTCTATGCTTTGCAAAATACTTAGGAACTTCTTTGAGATTTACTCAATTATATTTATCACTCAGTTAAGAAATTTTTTATTTAATACATGCTTACTACCATAATATTTCTCCTTTTTTTTCCCCTATGAGTTCTGTGCCTAGCTCACAATATTTCTTTCATCCTCAACTCCTTCCCTCATACTAGGGAAAACCAACATGCTTACTGATACTCTCTCAAAAACTCTAATGTCTTAATCCTTAACTTAATAATTTCTTCTGATGTACCCTTCTAACCTCCTGACCCATACTGAGGGAAAGTAACAACCTGTATCTTGTCATTATCCACAATTTTTCTACTTCTATGTTCATGAACTCAGAAAGTCCTTTATGGGATCATAATCTGTGATCATTCTTCTGCCCTATAATCCTTATCCCTTTCAGCATCACCATGACCCTCACTTAGCACATTGTAGAGCTATCTTTGTCATGTCCCCCATGTCCAAAAAATTCCCTTACCAATATTATAGATGATAATATTCTTTCCCCATTTACCCCCTACTTCCTCACCAGCACTCATAAACTATGGCTTCCCTTTTCCTGATTACCCATCAGTAGAATTGTGCTAGTCTTGGAACAAGGCTTTGTTTCAGTCTCTAATCATTATCAGACCTTAAAAGAAGATATTCTGCACAAAACTGATATAAAACACTTTCCCTATTAGTGATGACATTATTACTATAGGTCAGAATCAATCATTTTCTTTTTAATACAAATTCTACAACTTTTTTTTCTATTTCTGAAGGCATAAAGGCATGACCTTCTTCTTCCTTTTCCTAGGGGAGCAGAGGGACACTGGGCCAGGATGGAATGAATGGGTCACAGCTGTCATCCGCCTTCCTTTAAAATTCTCATGTTTTGGGGGCAGCTGGGTAGCTCAGTGGATTGAGCGTCAGGCCTGGAGACGGGAGGTCCTAGGTTCAAATCTGACCTCAGACACTTCCCAGTTGTGTGACCCTGGGCAAGTCACTTGACCCCCATTGCCTACCCTTACCACTCTTCTGCCTTGGAGCCAATACACAGTATTGGCTCCAAGACAGAAGGTAAGGGTTTAAAAAAAAAGTCTCATGTTTTGCTGTTTAGTTTTCATCTGGTGGCCTTGAGTGATTAACTTGACATTTTGTCCCTGAAGGCACAGGATTAGGGGCAGGAGGGCGGTAATCCACTAGATTTTGTACCTGTGTCCCATGTTATTTTGTTGTGGTCATTGTTATTTGTCTGGAAGGATTTATTCTAAGGTTATGATAATGTTCTATTTCAGTGCCAATAAAAACAAAAGTATCCCCCCTGCCAAGAAGCAAACAAACAAAATAAAACTCTACAGGTATGAAGATTTGAGTTCAAATTCAGCCTCAGCCATATTAGCTGTGGACATGAGTAAGTCACCCAATCCCTGTTCCCTTCAGTTTCTTCATTTATAATAGGGAAATAATAATACCTGACTCCCAAGGTTGTTGTGGGGGTCAAATGGGATAATATTTGTGTTTAGCGCAGTATATGGCACATAGTAAGCACTATATAAATAGTAGTTCTAATTGTTGTTGTTCTTTAACCCTACTGTCTTTGAAGACAATGAGAAGGATCTGCTTAGAATGAAGTAAACTTTAAAGGCAAAGAAGAAAACTGAAAGAACTATATACATACAAATTATTATTATAATGCTATTATAGATGTCTTTATTGCATGTGAACCACTAGTCATTCTTTTATTTTTTTCTTCATAAGTTCAGTACTGCACTTAAAATGTTCTCCCGTTCTAATCACTGCCCTCTACAATTTCCCTGGCCACACTAACTCCCGTGACCTTTACCTTCTATCTACTAAGGAGTGGTGACACCTCAGAATTCTTACCCTAATCATGCCACCCTCTACCACATCTCACCTGAATGACCATGGCAGAGAAATGATCTGAAAGTGGCAATGGCTTGCTTTTTCTCCCTGCTTGATTTAGCAACCTGCTTTGGACATGCCAAGAAAAACATGGTGTCTTCAGGAGAAATCTAGTTTTCAGTGTTCAAGGAATACAGTACTTCCAGAGTGAGGACTTGCACAGACCTTTTTAGGGCTTCTTCTCCCTGAGTGTCTCCACTTGTCACCCAAATCTCACTCTTTGGTACAAGAAGCTCTAGCATGTAGAATGGCCAGTAAACTGTCTCTGGTGGTGGGCTAAACTAGTAGAGGAAAGTGATGGGTCAAAAACCTGTTGGTGAGTTGGGGGGGGGTGACTCCAGGCATGCGAAGACTCCCCTGGCAGAAGGGGTGGATGAGAACAATTAGCAGGTACTGTGGAGCACTTAGAGCTTAATCAGAGACCAAGATCATCCACTACATTCTGAGTCATCACTAGTCATCCTAATTTTTGTCTTGCTTTTGGCCTTTAATGACTGGAAGAGAAAGGGTAAGACCACTGACTGCACAACTCTGATTCATTTAAATTCAATTTATGCAGGAGTCAAAATATGTCATTTTAGTCTTCTTCAAGTAGGAAGGAGAATAACTGGATTTTAGTGAGAACCAGAAGATATAAAGAAGCTTAAACAAAGAAATTTCATCAGATTTTGGATGTAGAGTTAGATCAGAGGAACTTTGGGTGCTAATTCAAATTCCCTCCATTTTCTGATGGGGAAACTGAGGTCTAGAGAAGTGAAGTAACTAGATCACTGTCATACAGATAAGCAAGTAATAGAGGCAGGATTGAAATTTAGAGCCTCTAATCTAAAGCTAGCAATCTTAATGGTATCAGAGCAGAGGAAGTCTCTCAGAACACAGGGAAAAGGGAGGGCAGAGTGAATAGGCAAAGGTTAGACCTGAATATACAATTTGTGAGGGGAGAGAAAATCAAGTATTAACTTTTAAAGTGAATCCCCTTAACTGAATTCCCATGGATCCCTTGTGATTCAAGTGAAAGCCAAGGGTTTCCAGGGCAGATGGATGATTTTAGTGGGTGGGTGGAGGAGAAGCCCAGTCTCTCTCACCCATCATGAAGAGCTCTGGAAGACAGGACATTGCAGCTGAGGAGGTGATTCTGCACTAGATCCTGAAGAGGCTGTCTTGGGGCTAGTCAGGTGAAGGAAATGAGAAGCAAGTCCCCATGGGAGAGAGTATGGGAGAAATGCCACCTTCCCAGATAGGGGCATATTGGATGCAGCTTAGGTTGATTCGTGCTAATTCCACCTATATAAGCAGATGCTAACTGGAAATCTGAAAATGCATCAAGTTTAGGTCTATCAAAGGCCTACTGCCTGGCATCTGTGGTCCAACTGTAACTCAATCCATGGAGACATTTTCTCAGAAAATGGTCCCCAGGAAAAACAGCTCTAGAAGACTTTCTCTTAGGCTATAAAGGAGTCACAATTTTCAATTGTGCCTAGAGAACCTGTACCAAAAAGGTGGTTACTTAAATGGAGGTCCCTTCCCTATTGTTAATAATCTATGATTCTACAATAATACAGTATATATTTTTTCTAGATTACAGATCAGTTTGTGGATCTTTTACATCAGAAAAAAGAAATAGGGACCTGAATGTGACCAAAACCAAAGACCCTACTATAAAGTCACATTATGGATTTGGAATGATTCTTGCATCTAATTTTGGTCTGTGAATCAAAGAAACTGATAATGGTACTATGCCTTAAGGCACTTGACCACCAGAATGCTTAAAGTCGCAGTGCATATGATTCTTACTTTAATTGTTCTCATCACCTCCCATGAGGATATATAATTTCTCTTTTAAGAGAGAGGGAGAGAATGAAGGGCATTGTTGCTGATTGTTCAGTCCAGTATCTCTGTGCTCAGCTCAATTCAAATAATCATCAGATGTGTGTCTTGCCTCTTCCAACAAAGATTCTGGACTCTAATCTCTGTTCAGAGCAAAGAAATGTGTGATCATGTCTGTTTTCTTTGTATCTTCCCTAATCTATCCAGAAAAACAAGGCTTCTGTATGAAAAGTTAAGGATCAACATTTTAAAAGTAGTAACTCATCCAGATAATGTTCTCCAATTCCTTTTCTCACAATTCTTGTGAGATCAGTAGTATAAGTATTATTTTCTTTATCTTATAGGTAAGGAGACTGAAACTTAGAAAGATTATTGACCATAGATAATAGGATTTTATATTTAGAATTGTTAGATGCCTTAGAATTCATTTAGTCCTAAAATCAAAGGAACATAGAGTGAGAACTGGAAGGCATCTTAGGGGTCCTGTAGTTCCATGCCCTCATTTATGTAGTTAGAGGGTGCAGTGGACAGAGTACTGGGCCTGGAGTCAGGAAGACCTGAGTTCAAATCTAGAATCACAGAGTAATTAGCTATATGACCTTGGACAAATCATTTAATCTTTATTTGCCTCAGTTTCCTCAGCTATAAGATGGGAATAATAATAGCACCTTCCTAGTAGGGTTGTTATAAAGATCAGATAAGGTAATATTTGTAAAGTACTTAGCATAGTAGCCACATGGATGATACAGTATATACTAGGCACTATGAAGAGGTAATCTATTTATTATCCTTATTAATTATTTACAGAAGAAGAAACTGAAGTCTTTAGAGGCCCATAAACATCTGGAGATAGTAGTAATATCTATGTTAAGGAATTTTGTGAGGCTTAACTGAGATAATGTGAAAAATAACATCATAAATGTGTCATTTGTTGTTATTTGTGTTATTGTTATCATCATCATTTTCACTGAGTCATTAGCCAAAGACATATCAGTAGTTATAGATCTTGGTCTTAAATATAGTCTGACTTAAAATTTGGTGTTTTAGTTTTACTTTATTTATCTTAATCTGGTTATTTGTTAACATATCTCTGTCCTTTCTCTTTTAATATCAAAAATCTATTTTCTCTCAATCTCATTTTGCATACATTGAAAAAGACCCAAAAAAAAAAAGACATAGTCAAATAAAACCAAGTCTCATCCGAAAAAACCAAAACATGTCTTGATCTCTGCTTTGAGGCCATCACCTTTCCTTCAGGAAATTGGTATTTATGTTATAACATGAATCTTCTGGAATATTTTATTCCATTCATATTTCATAATGTGTTTAGCTCTTCCCTAACAGAAGAGACACCCCTTAGCTTCCAGTTCTTTGACCACACAAGGAAGGCTGCTATAAGTATTTTTGCACATATGGCTCCTTTTCCTTTTTATTTGATCTTTTTGAGCTTTAGACCTAGTAGTGCTATGGCTGAAATCAAATGATATGCAGAGTTTAATAACTTTGGCAGCATAGTTCCAAACCATTTTCCACAAGAGCTGGACCAGTTCTGAGCTTCACCAACAGTGCATTAATGTCTCAATTTTACCACAGCCTCTCCAGCATCTGCAATCCTCTTTTATTTGTCAACTTCTTTCAAAGTGATGGGAATGAGATAACAACTTCAGTTACTCTCTACTTCTCTTCCAGACTTGCCCTGAGTTACACCATCAAAGCTCTGACTAGATTCCAGTTTCCAGATTCTTATGTTACTGAGGATACTTCTACTGCACCAAACTACTTTGGATACTTAGTTTGTAACAAATAATGCTCTTAGCAGTTCAGAAAAGGAAATGCTATGGTTATAGTTGACTTAAAATTTATCAAATTTTCTGATAAATTAGTTCATGCTAGTCTTATGAAGAAGATAGAAAGACATGAATTTTGTTGTTGTTCATTCATTTTCAGTTCTATCTAGCTTTGTGACTCAATTTGCATTTTCTTGGGCAGGTGGCTGGCCATTTCCTTCGTCAGCTTATTTTTCAGATGAGGAAACTGAGGCAAACTGAGTTACATGATTTAACTAGGGCCACACAGTTAGTATCTTTGGCCAGATCTGAACCTGAATCTTTCTGACTCTAGGCTGAACACTATCCACTGCACTATCCAGCTTCCCATAAGAATGTCATTGATAAACTTCCATGTCAATAAAAATGAAACCTGGTTGATGAAAAGCCTGAAGTTCTGGATGCCACAGAATAAGAATGTCATTGATAAACTTCCATGTCAATAAAAATGAAACCTGGTTGATGAAAAGCCTGAAGTTCAACCCCTATGTTGTATGAGTTATAAAGGCATTGGATATGTTAAGCTTGTATAAAATAAGTTTGGGGTGGAGTGAGAAATGGTAGTTCTTTTCAAATATTTGAAAAGCATGAAGTATTAGATTTGTTATATCTGACTTCATGGGAAGAATACCAAAATCAATGGATGGACATTACAGACAGACAAATTTAGGTTTAATGAAAGGTTTAAAAAATCTTAATTATTAGCATTGTCCAAAAGTAAAATGAGCTAACCCTCAAAAGTTTACTTCTCAGTGGAGATTCTTTTTCATTTCTCTCATTTTGGGTTTCTGTTAGGTTGTTGTTGGTTTAAGGCAGTCCACAGAGACTTCACAGAGCATGTCCAACAACAACCCTTGGTTGTCCTTTAGCTACCCATACAACAAAAACAACAAACATTTACCAAGAACTTAAACCTTGCTGAGTACCGCTAGTCTCTGGGGTGGATAAAAGTTTAAATAAGACAGGTTCCCTGACCTCAAGAAGGTGCAAAGTCATTTATCCAAACTCCCATTCTTCCATCTTTTGCAGAACTCTTGAATAGTAGGGGTTTTAAGGACAGATCTTGAAAATCCACAGGAAAAATAGAAAGGTGTGTATGTTATGTTAAAAGGTCCCTTCCAGCTCTGAGAACATATGATTCCCTAACTCACTGACTCAGCCTGGAGATAACCTGTTAAAACCACCCAGAAAGCTGCTAATTCTCCTATAATCCTCAGTCATGGCCCTTTATTCTTCACTCTCATTATTTAGGGTGAGTTTCTTAATTCACAAGTAGCTGATCTATTTTTTAAAAGTTTGATTAAGTAGTCATTAAAATGCCTAATCTCATGCATCTTTTTGCCAGTCTGAAGCACTGCCATTAGTTTAGACAGCACTTATTAAATTTCCAGCCCTGCCAAGGCACTGTGGTAGCATGAAATATTGAATTTTTGCTACTTTGATTTCAACATAAAACCTTCATCATAAAGCATGCGGCCAGGGTGTGCTTTGCAAGTTCGCCTAGAATGGAATGAATAAAACTAGGCATTCCTTTCCTCCTCATTGCCCTCCTTGTCATGCATTTCTGTTGCTTTTGTTTCATGCCAGAGGTTTAATTTCACATTAAGCACTTGTTAACTTGAAAGGTGAGTTGATATGGCTCAAGAATAATGCCAGCATGGCATCTTTAAAGTCACAACTTCTTAAAGATAACAGAAATGAAGATTACAACATTTTAAGGGAATACTGCTGACCTCTTGGGCTTTTAAAAGGACATTGTAATTGTGGATCATTTCATACCAATACACTTTCAAGGAACCAGTGCTCAGAAATCTATCCACAGTAAATTCTGCACAAAGCAATCTCAAATAACCTTCCAGGGTTCTTCCCCGTTCTGCACAGAGCACGATAAAATCTGTCAAGGTGAACTGAAAGGCATTAAGGAGTCCTGAATTTGAGGCCCTGTTTTTCACCCTACAGTTGTTGATGACATTTTTGATACCTAACACAGGCCAGACAGCTGTATTTCTTATCCTACTTTGGAGTGTCTGTGATTTCCTTAGACATAATAGAAATGAGACATAAGCTGAAGTTCAACTTTATTTGCTGCAAGTCAGCAAGGTAGAGTGGGGAAAAAGCACTGGAACAGACCTTATGTTGTAAACCGTTTCTGCAATGAGACTTCAACCAAGTTGTTTCCTCTTGTCATTTTCTTCTATGTAATATAAAGTGGGAGATAATCATCTTTGCCTAAATCAGAGAGTTGTACCAAGCAAGAAGCAAATAAAATGATGACTGGGAAAATGCCTCATAAACTGCAAAGCACTTCATTAATAGAAAGTGGCATGTTATCATCATCATCATCATTAATATTAAAGACAAATTTTGATTTAATAAGACATTACTTGGGCAGTTAGAAACAAGGAAACATATTTTAAAATTTCTAATTCAAAAGATACATTGTCCTGCTCCTTCAGTATTATCTTGTTTAATACATTTATGACTAATTGCATCAAGATACATAATATATTTCTTCTTGCTGATACAGGTTTTTAAAGAAATATTATTTTCAAACAATAGAGGTTCTGATTCACCTTAAAGTTTGTTGGTTCAAGTATTTTATCTCCTTTATTGTCTTGAGACTGAGCTTTAATATTTCATTGGTAATAAATTTCACAAGATGAAAAAGGTTCCAAAACAGAGGGATTTTTTGCTTTGTATATTTAGAGTGACTCCAGCTGAATTTGGCTCCCACTATCACACCTCTCAAAACTCCAGTGTCATTTGCCAACCTAAACATTGCTACTGTATAGAGCCAAGACCTCCTGGTGTTGCTGCTTAGAGCCCTGTGTTGTGGCTGTGGATTTGATGCCTGTGAATGTAAGTAGGCTTGAAGAATATATCTGACGTTTTTAGACTCTTGATCTCCAGGCAATATTTTGGCAATATTCCCATCATTTTCAAAAACTTATAGTCCAAGTTTGATTGAAATCCCAAGGGATTCTCGACTGGCAGACTGGATAGACCTTTTGACCAATAAGAATTAGTCTTTGTTGGAGCCCTCCAGAGACTAGAAACTAGGAGAAAAAATGAAGAATAAAAAAAGTCTTTTGAAGCCGATTTGGCCTAGCCAGGCTGATATTTGCAAGAATAGTGGAGACTAGATTTTTTTTTCTTTCAGTTCTCTCCTCAGCTCTCTCCTTCCATCTCCCTCCTCTGCTTGCGCATGGGGTGGTTTAAGGGGGTAAAAGTATTTGGAGTTTGACAACAGAGGGTCGACTATTATAAAATACTTATGTTTTTAGCTGCACTTGGGATGGTTTGGCTTTGCAAATGATAGGCTGATTTTTTTTAAGAGTGAATTGGCCTACTTAGAAATCTGCTCATAGCCTGCTATGAGGTAAAATGTCAGTTTAAAAGATGAAATCATGTATTCAACATTGTTTCCATCCTTTACAATGCTTAACAGAGCTGAGAATGTAATAAAAGCTAAATTTATTTCACTCTAACATATATAAAATCTGGAATATGTATAACATATAGGACAGGATATATACATATATAGTACATAGATGGTATATGAGAGTATTGCCTGCTATGCACAAAGATAACAAGTTTAAGAATGGATGTGGCAATCATGGAAACATAAATAGCTTCAATATAGAGTTACTCTGAAGAAAAGAGCTCTCCTGTCTTTAAAACACTTCATCAACATGAGTTATTGTTATTATTATATTGCTATTTCAAGATAAGTGCATTAGGTCCAGAATATAGTGCATTCTCAGGTTCTGGAGAGGAAATTATTATCAGTGGAGAAAAATGAGAGAAGTTTTCATGTAAACTAGGAATTCAGCAGGCAGGATGGTGAAAACAAAAAGGAAAAAGTTCCAGGAAATCATGTAAGCAAAGAGAGAGAATATGATCCAGGCAGTGAGTAGTAGCAATCCAGTCAAGTACAACCATAGGGTGCATGGAAAGGAGTAGCATGAGATGATCTTGAAAATGTTGGTCTGAGGAAGTCCTTGAATGCCAGACAAAAGGATCTGGAAGTTACTTATCTGAACATAGGGTATCACTAATGATTTATTAGCAGGGGAGTGATATGATTAGATAATCGACAACAGATGCTTGCTGACTGACTGAACTTCATAACCTACATATTAAGTATCTCTTCAGTCAAAGAGCCAGAGTGAGTAATTATACTCAGGATATAAAAGAACCCCAAAAGGCTCCCAGAACATTGGTTGAACCACTGTAGTGAATTTATGGAAGAACCTGGAAAAGAGCACCCTTGGATGGAAAGCTGTGGGTGTTTGCATTGCTAGAGGGAATGCACACATTAAAGACATAAAGATGTTTTGCAGTAGTGTAGCAACTATATAGACATCCAGGTACCAGTGCACAAAGACAAGATTTTCCTTAGTCCCAATTCCCTTTTTACCTCAACCCTTGTTAACTTGTGAACTGGTCTCCTTATTTTTTCATTAAAACCAGACTGATGTAGTCAATCTTCTGGACCAGTGTTTGCCCCTTCATTTAAATTCCCATCTTTATGTTATTACTCTGCAGTTGCCTGCCTGTTCCCCCAAGCACTTTTGTCTTCCTAATGAAATGCAGAGCCCTTAATCAAAGATACAGATGGTGGCAATTGCATAAACTCAAACTGGGACAAAGACAAGAAAGAGGGGAGCAACTGACCCAAATTTAAAGATCCTGTTAATTAGCAAACACAAAGTTTCAGAAACTTCATCCTGTATTATTTTTTTTTCTTTTAATTTGAAAACCTGGGCAGAAATATTTAACCTCTCCCCAAGGGGAATTTTAACTAGCAGAATTGCAATAATCATCATTGGAGTGGGTAACCTTACAAGGTTATACACAACAAGGTCCAGATAGCATTGGGAGCTAGTGCTTACAAAGTAAACTGAATAAGAATTATTCAGGACAGGTGCTGAATAAGTGGTCAGCAGAGCATGGTTGTTGTAGGTGTAGAGCTAAAAAGTCATGCAATGAAAGAAGTGGAGAGAGGGCAGTAGAGGGGAGGGATGTTCTGAGAACTCCAATGTGAAGTCAGAATAGACCTGGGCAAGGAGCCAGTGCTAACAGGCTGCTTCCTTAGTGAAATTATCTTGGCTCTGATAGTGCTGTGAAATCACAGAAATTAGAGATGGGGAGGGCCTATTAGGTATTTTCCATCCCATCCTTTTCTAGCAATATGAGGGTTATTCCTTCCAGTTTACTTAACAATGCTCTGTCCAGTGTACTTTTCAGTGATTCTTGTAATAAGGTATTGATCTCTCCTGGAGCAGGATTTCTTTTGATTTGCTCCTGTTGTCATACTGCACAAAAAAACTCATATCTTATCTCTAGGAGTTTCTTCCCCCCCCTCCTCAAAAAAATCTACTTACTCCTAATCTTAGATGTGAATTGTGTCTTTAAGGAGAAGAGTTGTGCCCTTTAATTTTAATATTGTTTCCTCCTCTCCACATACTGGCAAACAAGTCTACAAATAAATTCCTTGTTCAGACTTATATGAACATTGATGTAATAGAAAAGTGGAACTGGGCATATTGTTGGCTGAATTTATCTCTCACCAGCTTTTGCTTTCTGGGGTCAGTTCCAATTAGATATTTCCTATCTTGATTTTGCAAAGTGCTCCAACTTCTAAATACCTCCTTACCCCCATGCCTAACATATACTTTCACCTTACTTCCACCTCTTAGAATCCCTGGTGCCTTTAAAGCCTAGCTCATATATCATATTTTATGTTATCCCTTTCTTTATCCTCCCAACTGCCAGTGACTCCATTCAAAGAATAACCTTATATTTTTACAAATTTTGAATTTACTTACACATTTTCATTCCATCTCCCCCAACAGAAAGAAAAGCCTTAAGGACAAGGACTTTAATTTTGTTTCATCTTTAGCAGTCACTAGCATAGGGCTTGGCACAATATAGAAACTTAATAAATTATTATTGATTCATAAACTCAAAATGTATGGATTCTGCCTGAACAATTTTTTCTTCATGTTATTGCATAGCATCTTTGCTAAGGACTTGATACTTGGAGAGGGTATAAAAAGCAGGAAATTGGAGAAAGCGATATTAAAGAGGAAACAAATTTGGACAACTACAGATTTTGAGGAAAGTCTAAACAGTGGTAATAGTATGACAGAAGATATTTGGTTGCCCAGACATTGCTAAGAACTCTCTGACTTTCAAGACTGCTTCACCTTTAAAAAATTGGTGGGCTTCTGCTGTCCTGAGCAGCTGGTCTGAGGATTACTTACTGTTATTCAGAATTTCCAGTTTATCTTGTATTTAGTTTATTTATTTGTCACTTGCATGTTGTCACCCCATTAGTCTGTGAGGTCCTGAAGAGCAGGGACTATCTTTTACCTTCCTTTGTCTCCCCAGTAATTTAAAGAATGCCTGATGTCGGAGAAGCTGGGTAGCTCAGTGGATTGAGAGTCAGGCCTAGAGACAGGAGGTCCTAGGTTCAGATCCAGCCTCAGACACTTCCCGTCTGTGTGGTCCTGGGCAAGTCACTTGACCCCCATTACCCACCTCTACCACTCTTCCATGAAGGAAGAAGTTAAGGGTTTTAAAAAACAAACAAACAAACAAAAAAGAATCCCTGATGTGGAGTAAGTATTCAATAAAAGTATATTAGTGGATATGCAGCATCAAATTAATGTGTGATCAGAAAAGGAGGTGGGCTGGTCTTATAGCAAGAATGAGGGATAGACAACATGAATGTTGCCCCGGTAGTCATGAAAAAATATATAATCGCTTGACATTTAGAATAACTTCTTTGTGAAGACTCAATAAAAGAATATGAATAGGAACCATATTAAATAAGAATGCATGGACAAGTTGTGATCTCTGCTAGCAAATGGAACGTGCGACACAGTGGGATCAGGAAGTCATTGTGGTATTGACATATCCATTCCACGTCTGAAGTGAGAAACATGCCATATGAAAGCAAAGAAAATTAAAATAAAATAATACATGTAATACACACTGTTAAGAAAGTTTAGCTAATCCAGATCAGAAAGTCATCTTCACCAATTTTAGAATCATCACTTAAGAACCCTGGTTCTGGAGTCAAGAAGCTTTGGGTTCTCAAAACCTTTCTTTACTACATGAGACCTTAGACAAGTCAATTAAAATTTTATGAGCCTCAGTTTCCATACATTCATAATGAAAAAAATAGGAGTAGAACTCATTCGATGTCTTTAAGCAGAGGTTAAATGAGTACTCATTGGATAGGACAGAATGTGATTTACTTTCAGGTTTGGTTGAATTAAAAGGCCTCTGAGTCCCCTTCTAGTTCTAAGTCAATGTAAACCAATGTTCCTGTGATTTGTTAAAACTTCTAAGTGTGACCATCAGACTAGAAATTTGTCATTTTCTTTTCTAAAGAGAAACAAACACACATGTACACATAGGATATAAACAAGAAAATCATTCAGCCCAGTGAGCTTGTAAATCAATTACTTGCATTCTAATCACAGTACCTCTTTTCTTTCTTTCTTTTTTTAACTCTAAAATTGACTGGTTTTATCTGTTAATTATTTCTGTAAAAGGAAGTTCAACACTGTGAAAAAGGAAATTGACTGGAAACCAGAGGAAGAAAAAAAATATATATATATATATGGATTGAAATTTTAGATGAGGCATCACTGTATTGTTAACCAAACCCAGCTGTAATAGGTGCTCCAGATCTCTGACCTATGAAAAATTGTTTGGATTCCCCTCATTTATCTTGTTTGAACAGCAAAGAAAATTTAATTGAGGAGATGGCATTGAAGAGTATCTCAGGTTACTCTTCATTAAGATGGCAAACGGTGAGTTTTCCCCTTTAAATATATAAAGCAGGAAAGGTATTAACTTGTGAGATGGGAAAGGGACAAAATGATTTGTTTTCCCACTTAAGATATTGGTACATATAGGGGAACATTTTCTTCCCCCTCAGGCTAATTTAAGATGCTGGAGGAGGGAAATTACACCACTAAACCATCTTCTTAATCATGCAAAATAGGAGAATTGGGAAATTATATGTGGCAAAATAAAGTTTGTTCCATGAGCATGGCTTGTAGGTGGAGTAGGTGGTCACATATATGGTAACTGTGGGGAGAGCCTTTCTTTCCCCCAAAATATATGCTCTATCTACTCAGAAAAAGACTTCTTCCATCTGCTTGCTGATGCCTAAAATTCCTTTAACATTGGGTAAAGACTTTCCTTTCAGAAGACTTTTTTTGGTCATTTTGCTTAAAATGTAAAAACCTCCAAGTGAGTTAAAATATTACAGCAAGGAGTAAATGCCCAATATCATTTCCTTACTTTGATCATTCTAAAAGCTAATAATATCCTTAATATGGATATATATATATGTATATATATATATATATATATATCTCAAACCATCCTCATCCATTCATCATATTCTATTTTGGATAATGTTCTTCCATGAATGTATCATAAAGAATTTATTAAAGATGTAGTTTTTCTAACTAAAGGTTTAACCCTCATCCTTTCTCATTATAGTTTTTCTTGGTTTTGTCATCATCCACAATGGTCTCTTGATCTTTTTATATAATTTGCTTTAATGTTTGTGTCATATCTCCATCAAGCTTTGCTCCATGTAGAATTTTTTTTAAGATTTTTTTTTATTTTTTAAACCCTTAACTTCTGTGTATTGACTTATAGGTGGAAGAGTGGTAAGGGTAGGCAATGGGGGTCAAGTGACTTGCCCAGGGTCACATAGCTGGGAAGTGTCTGAGGCTGGATTTGAACCTAGGACCTCCCGTCTCTAGGCCTGGCTCTCAATCCACTGAGCTACCCAGCTGCCCCCTCCATGTAGAATTTTGATTCTTTGGCAATATTCGATAATCCTCCACTTGTAATCACATAGCATCACCAAAATAATATGGATATTTTTAAATTAAGGAGGGGGTTTTTGGCAGCAGGTACCAGTTTGATATCACTGAAAGTACTATAAAAAATTTCCAAATTTGATACAACCTGCTTTCTTTTTCTGTTTGATTATAAGCCCACCACATTTTCCATCTAGATTTGTTCATTCAACAATGCTTAATCTGTGCTGGATACTGAGGCTACAGTAATATCAAAAATTAAATACCCCAAGTATTCCAGGAGCTTATAACCTATTAAGAAGAAAGAAAATAAACATAAATAAAAATATTTTAAATTAATATATGATGCAGGTAAGATTATTGCAATTGGAATATTAGGACTGGTATCCTGCAAAATGGTACTTGAGCTGTAATTTGAAGGATACTAGGGATTCTAAGAAATAGAGATAAGAATGGAAGTGGTGTAGCCTGAAAAATAGCATGAAGATGAGGTATGGAATTTCAAGTATAAGAAACAGAAAATAACACTCTGAATAGAATGATAGCTAGATGGCACAATGAATAAAGTTCTGTATTTGAATCCAAGAAAACTTGGTTTGAAATCCTGCCTCAGATACTAACTAGCTATATGACCCTTGGCAAGTAAGTTAACACTCCCAGCCTCAGTTTCCTCAGCTATAAAACAAGAATAATAAAAATTATTACAAGGTGGTTGCTAGGATTAAATGAGAATATATGTAAATTTTTTTAGATATTAAAGCACCACATAAATAGTAGACATGCTAGCTATTTAGAAATTACGAAAGATAATGGAAAGTAATAAGCCTAGAGGGTTAAGCAGGAGCCCAGATTGGGAGAGGATTTAGATACCAAACTAGAATTTTATTAAAGAACTAAAGGGGTATTAAAGAGACTGTCTACTATACTCCACCAAATATTGTTGTGTTGACACTCTAACACCCAAGTCTATAATAGCCAATATTCTCTGTATCTAGGAATATTACCAATAGTAGACAATAGGATACTTGGACTATGAGAACCCAATGAAACACCTAATTTTGTTTAAGAGAGAGAGAAAAAAATCACTTAATTTGAAATTTAAGCTCATAGATTATCAGTAAAGTTTCTAACTCAATGGCAAACATAAAAACCCATTGATCAATCAATAAACATTTATTATCACACAATGCATATAAATTGAGATTATTGCTAATTCTTAATTGTAAATTGAAAGTATGAGACATACAAGTATACTTGAAAGAAAGGTAGAAATCGAATTATCAAATGATAATTTTTATCTCAATTTATTTGTTTTGTACATTAAAATACTCAGTTAACTCCCTCCATCACCACCCTTCCCCCATTAGAGAAGGCATTTGATAAAAAGATTTTTATATATTATGTATATATATATATATGCACACATATATATAAAGAAAAAAATTTCTACTTTTTTCCTACTTATCAGTTCATAAGACTTGATATAGTCTCCACTGAAGAATCAATGTTCTGCTCACTAGAAGAAGAGGAAGGAGAAAGTTACTCTCCAAAGTCTTGGAGATACTGTAAAAAAAAAAGTACATTGCAAAAATTTTGTACTCAGACTTCTGGGAAACTGTAATGTGGAATTCAGTTTATTGTAGAGATATCAGACAGAGAGAAAGGCAGACTCTGGTGTATTTCTGGGGAAAGAGTGTGGAAGGTCAATGGTGTCTTCCAGAATTCTACAAGTCAGTACAGTAGTAGCCATTCGTGAATACTATCTAGAATTCATAGTCAGCTGGGATATCACTTCTCAGCAATGAACAGAGGCTGATGAGGTGAGGTGAAAACATTTTCTTGCCGATGTATCATTTAATCTCTTTTCTATTTGTGAGAGTAGTGGCCTATGGAGATTCATCTCATAGCAGATGAGCTATTATAAATCCTAAAATAAGTATCACTTAGAAGACAGTAGAACTAAGATACCTGATGGAGTATAACACAATTTGGATCAAGTTAAGATGGACTAGGGGAGAGTTAAACATTAGAGAAATGACAAGCACAACTGAGAAGAGTTCAGAAAAAGAGGAGCATTTCATTGAAGAACATTAGAAATAAGCAAAAGGCAGGACTCTTTTTTAACATAGGCTACATTACTCTCGTTCTTCACCTTGGATGAGAGCAAGAGATCTTTATAACCATTGTTTGATAGAAGCTTAAATGAGAAGAAAGCTTCATAGATATTGCCTCACAGGCTGATAGAAAGAGAATTCCATTTGAGGACAATCATAGCCTTTCTGCATTCAGAAGGTAGCTGAAAAAAAATGTTAGTAAAAGAGGTGTAGCCAGAGAACTTCCTTTTGAGCATTAGCTGGCCTTTAGTACCTGGAACTGACCAGTGATGGGGTCAAGAGCAAGCCTTCCCTGGAATACTATACAGTATATATCAACAGTGAGCAGAGAAAAGCAACCGTGAACAACACCCGATTCAGGAGTGTGAGCAAAGTGTGGCAAGGAACAGGTTCGTTTGAAAGTAGAATGATGATGCAAATAGAAGAAATCAGCAGCAGTGGGGACATATTTGCTTTCATGTTCTCTGCGTTTCCTCTTTTCCCACATCTTCCTCATGTGTAAAAGCCTCTTGCATGATCTTTTTTAGTGCTTTATCTTTCTTCTGAGTGCATAAGTATTTTTAAAAAATCCTTCTGTCTTAGAATCAATACTGTGTATTGGTTCCAAGTTGGAAGAGTGGTCATTGCTGGGTAATTGCAAGGCAAGTGACTTGCCCAGGGTGACACATTTAGAAAATCTGAGGCCAAATTTGAAACTCAGACCTCCTGCCCCTAAACCAGGCTTTCAATCCACTGTGTCAACTAGCTGCACCTGTATGTGAATTTTGAGAGTAATAAATTCAAAGTTTATGGGAAAATGTTCTATTCTTACCAGTTATTACTTAAACACGTTTGCTATTTACTAAATGGGCAGTTGGTGGCATAGTGGATATAGTGACAAGCCTGGAGTTAGAGGGACTCATTTTTCCTGAGTTCAAATCTGGTCTTGGATACTTCCTAGCTGTGTGATCCTAGATAACTCACTTAACCCTGTTGGCCTCAGATTCCTCATCTGTAAAATGGGCTGGAGAGGGAAATGGCAAACCCCTCCAGCATTTTTGCTAAGGAGATCCTAACTGGAGTCACCAAGGAGTTGGACACACCTGAACTTACTCTACAACAACAATGAACCAATCTTGTTACATATGTTATACGTTTCTGATAAAAAATAAAATTGCATGATTTGGACCTTGTTTGTGAAGTACACTTCAGAGATGATTTTAGACTCCAAAATACGTACAGCCACAGAAGCTTTAAGCTCGGCCATGAATGAAGAAGTTCTGACAGGTTAAATCAATAAATATTTATTGCGTCTTGTATATCTTCCTCACTTCTACCTCTTAGAATCTTTATTTTTCTTCAAAGAGCAACTCAAGCAAGACCTAGTTGAGGACTTTTTTGGTTTTTCAAGTGGCTCATGGCTCCCTCCCTCAAAATGTTTGTATCTCTCTCTCTCTCTCTCTCTTTCTTTCTCTCTCTCTCTCTCTCTCTCACACACACACACACACACACACACGCACACGCACAAAATAAGACCAAACACATATTCACTTCATGGTTTCCTTGGATAGAAACAGCATCAGCTTGAAGCCAACCATATTTTCATACTTTGGATTTAAAACTTACTGAAAATATAATTTTATTTTTAAATTTGAGGTTGGAAATACAAGGAAGATCCTCTGCCATTTTCTTTCCTCTGAAATTCTTTGTAATTTAACATCATGACTTCTGCCATCCCATAACTGTATTATCCTGTTTTCCTTCCAAATAAAATTATTCTTGCCAAACAAATAAATAAATAATATATATATATATATATATATATATACACACACACACATATACCCTATATAACCATGCATGTATTTTCAATATATGCATGTATGTTTATAGCATATATTCACACATGTATGTATGATACATATATGTATATTTGTATGTGAAAGGAGAGAGAATATAAATCTAGATAGTAGCTAATGACACCCCTAGTAGAATATTAGTTCCCTAAGGTCAAAGAATAATTCATTTTTACCTTTTTTTAGCTATCATACACACCATAGTTCTTTTTACTTCATAAGCACTTGCAAAATGCATGTTGATGTATTGAGTGCTACATTTGGGCACATTGTACTATTCATTAGAGATACAAAGACCAAAAAAGCCTGATCCTTACCCTGATAAGGCTTTACTCAACTGACTTGTTTTATTTTATTTTAAATTTTTAATTTTTTAAAACCTTGCCTTCTTTCTTAGAATTGATACTAAATATTATTTCCAAAGCAGAAGAGTGGTAAAGGCTAGGGTCACATGGGTAGGAAGTGTCTGAGGCCAAATTTGAACCTCTGACCTTCCATCTCCGGGCTCACTCTCTAACCAGTGAATCATCTACCTATCCCTCAAGTGACTTGTTTTAGAGAGGCCTTTCTGTAAACCAGAATGATATTTCCTTGGGAATTATGGGAATCGACATTATTCTTAGTCCATTGCTCAGTTTATCAATCCCTGCCCTTAAGAAGATGTCTAGGGGTCTGGAAGTTTTAAGAAGTTCCCCTACCTCCAAAGACATCAATATATTCTAGGAGTAGTGCCTCTGCCAGTCCTTTCTGGTGTTTTTGTTGATCATAGCTATCATCTCTTAAATAAGACATATGTTGCCTTGGCCACCTTTGAAGTCAGGCATAATCATTTGGGGACGAGGCAAAAGGTACAAATCAGTATGTCATTTCTAATGCACAAACAGAATCTCTAGAAAGTGCCGATAGGCCATTCTGATTTTCAGAATTCCTGAGATTTAGGTCACCATTATCTTACACTTCATAGGTTTTTAATCAATATTCATTTAACAATTGAATGAATGAATTCACCCCCTTTTTTTTCCCCTTAAGAGGCGATTAGTCCTGCTATTAGAAAATTGGTACCAGATACTTCTAACATTAATTTGTTTTGTGATTTGGTGAAAGTCATTTCCATAGCATTGGTTGAAAAGATATCAACTATAGAATGAAATACCCTTTTCAGTTCAGAACTTCTAAGGTCCTTAAAATAAACAAAAATACCCTTTAAAAAACCCACATACACAAAAAAATCCTTATATGATCCTTTGTACCTATGCCTCCCATTCTAATTCCTCAAAAGGAAGTGTAAGATTATCATTGGACAGAGAAAATATTATCTCCATCTTAAGGAAATCAGGGTTCACAGTCCAGCACGAAGTGTTTATTAAGCATTTTCAGCTCTATTTTTCACTTAAATATGAAATCTATAGTACGCAATGAAATTTTTCTCTCATGAAATTCATACTTGATATTGAAAGCACAATAACATTGTGAAATAGCTGACTTCCTCTTTTTTTTTTCTAATGTAGGTAGGACCAAGTTTCTTTGAATCTTGAATGCATTATGCTAAATCCTTGTTCTTTTAAGGCTCTTTTAAGGCAGCAGGTAACAAGTAGGGCATCATTTGCACTCTGGCCAACTGTATCATAGCACAATTATAAATGAATAAGAATCTCCCACTATTTAACCTGTAGGGAAGGTCATGATTTTTTTCTTCTTCTTTTTATAATAAACAAGACTATTTCTTGCTGAGCGTACATATTTTCTTTTTCTTTTCACACTGAAAAAATAATACTGTGGTAGCTGAGAACAGTTATGCACCATATCGTGAATGTTGCAACCACAGTTAAATTCTTTAATAAGATGTTGGAAGTTATTATCTCAGCCTGATAAGAAGTTGAGTTTTATGGGACACTATCTAGGAAAATCTGAAGTTGAATCAAGAAAAAAAACATGAATTTTTGTGTGTATCTGGGAAAGTTTGTGTGCATTTATATCAGTGATGGGCAAAGTATGGCCCGTGGGCCAGATGTGGGCCCCCAGAAATGTTCTATCCAGCTGCCAGATATCATTCCTAATCTGACTAATACAATAAGTATGATACAATACAATGAAACTTTGAAAGAGTTGCCTTAGAAACAGACAGATGAGCATTTCCTTTCCTTTGACCCCCTCTTTAAAAAGTTCGCCCATCACTGATTCATATATATAAACAGTGCAGGAGTTAGAGAAAAACAGGGTTTAAATTCTTCTTCATATGCTTCCTAGCAATGTACCTTGGCAAATCTCTTAAATTTTCTCAGTATTATTTGCTTCTTCTGTAAAATGGGCATAATAATATTTCTGTAACATTGAAGTCATTGTGTGATTATTAAGTTTCAATAAGATAATGTATCTAAAACTGCTTTGTAAAACTTAGAAAACTACACAAATGTCAGTTATTATCACGTTACTTTTATTTATATAGGCCCAATGCCAGTTCAGGAAATCATTTTATGTTCAACTAAACCTAATGATTTTGACTTAATGAAGAGGATTCACCACTATTCAGAAATCTGTTACAGTGAGGATTCAAGTGGCTTGAGATGGCTCAATAATTCTATTATAACTAATAATGATATAATAATGAATAATTATAGTATTAATGACACCATAGGAAAACAACTTCATGTATACAACATTATGTGTGGTATGTTGGTGATATCTTCTGCTAAGATCATCTTCTGATATGTTATCATGATGTTCAGGTGACTTTGGATTTTCACAAAGGGAATGCCAAGAGTATAAATTTGGTCTAATTACCTGAACTGAAAATAGGAGTCTCAGGATAGAGACTAGAATTCTATTATTTGGGAACTAGCTAGGCAGAGTGAAACTAGCAAACAGAGGGTTGGCCAACAGGTGATTTTTTTTCAGGTGTAGCAAATTATGAAGACTAAAGGCATTGATGAATGATGGTATTTGTGGGTGGAGACACACAGGAGTCAATGGATAGAGCAACCATATCTATTCAATAGATCCTTGAAATCTTAAAATATGGCTAAAGGTACACTCGAACAGAGATGCAGAAAGAGAAATAGAGAAATAAAGAGACCAGACAGGGAAAAAGAGAGAGAGAATATTTAGATATATGTGGAAATACAAAGAATCTTTCCCATTAAAACTTTCTGTTTCTGGGAAAAGTGGATTTTTGAATCAGTGGCATAGGAAACTCCTGGTATGCAAACTCCTCCCACTTTTGGAAATCACCAACAAATCTGTTACTTTTAGTCTTGAATTTCCTAGGGAATTAAGAGGGAAAGTGGTTTCTCCATATTCATGCAATAATATGTGTAAGAAACTACACTTGATTTCATTTCTCCCTGACTCCAGTGCCAACCTGTCTCTCATGACCTATTTAAGGGACTAAGTGTCCTCAGTAAAGAAAACGCAAAAGAAAAGAGAAGGAAAAGCTTCACAGTGTGGAAGCCAAGTTAAATGAAAAAGAAAAAAAAAACTTGAAAAAGGTGAGGTTGTTTCTTTTGGTCAGTAAACAAATTCAAAGAAAAGAGCTTTCTAGTGTGTTGACAACATTCTAGCAGTTCATTAATCCCAGCAAAATCTTTCCTAATTTACTGATGCGTGGATTCCATTTTCAAATATCTCATTAGTTCCCCTTTATGGATTAAATGCTGATGTTCACTAGTGAAAGCCCACTGCTTCAGCTGACGGATGTAATTGGCCTGTAATGGATTTTAGCTCTTCTTCGTTGTCATCTAATCTGGCTCAAATACTGCATCAAAATCTTCTCCCTACTGGTTTGGGTGGGGAGGAGGGATAGTGAGGAGTTTGCCAAGGGAAAGTCAGCAGGTTTTGAGTTGTTATATTCAAACATAATAGCCTTTTTAAAACCTCATAGTGTTGTTTACAGATAGAACATGTGTATAGAGAAATTACAGTATTTTCCTTTCATGTTTGATCATTTAAAATTCCATAATGCACAACTAGAGTATAAAAGTGAGATGAAATATAGCAGAGAGAGTACGAGGGCAAGAAATGGAGTGTGTACTTAAAGCAAAGATGAAATAACTCATTGATAAACCTCCTGTTAGGAAGAGTACAGATCTCTGATTTTATCCCAATGGATGGATACCCCTCCTCCAATGCTACAGTAACCCTTTATATACATTATTATACAGTCATAAGTTTCTGTGGCCAAAAGATGCCATTACTTGGTACCCAGGTAAATACCTCTGCACTTAGCCAGGCTGGCTGGCTGATAATAGGGTCTGTCACCAGATTTGTACTTGAAGCTTTTCAAGTTTGATAAGACCTGCCAAATACTGTACTCTTGGCATAGTGTTTGAAAATCCAAGGTGACCCGTGTACTGTGGACCTCAGTGGAAGACTGATAAACATCTCATGAGTCAATAGAACAACTTTATTTGGGGACTGGGGTTATCCTTTAGATGTATCATGTTCTTTGTCTACCACAGACACTTCCCATTTTGTCATAGGTATAACAGTTTTGTTGTAGGAAAAGGAATAATAACTTCTGTTTCGTCATAGAATATAGTCATAGGAATTCTCTTTTCCCTGCCAGTAGGAGACTTGCCATTTCATTTTAACTAGCTGATTTGAATTTTCATACCCTTGCAGAATGCCCATACTGGGATAAAAGACCATCTGGAAGTAGCTAGGTGGATCAGTAGATGGAGAGCCAGGTCCCAAAATGGAAAGTCCTGGGATCAAATTTGACCTAATATATTTCCTAGCTGTGTGACCCTAGGTAAGTCACTTAACCCCAATTGTTTAGCCCTTACCACTCTTCTGTCTTGGAACCAATAATTTAGTATTGATTCTAAGACAGAAGATATGGGATTTAAAAAAAAGACCATCTGATCTAACTGTACCATATTATTGATAAGATCCAAGGAAATAGTGGTCTGCTCAAGATTTCAAAGTTAGCTAATGACAGAGACTCATGCCAAAGTTTCTTGATTTCTAGTCTAGTACTCTGAAAATTCATCAGACCACTATAGACAAGAAAATTGTATGGTAGAAAAAGCAGTGGACTTGGAGAGAAGACACCTTAGTGAATATCCTGGTCATACTAAATAGTATACACACAAAATCCTGGTTATACTAAATAGTACACACAAAATCAATCCAATATTTTTGTCAGATATAAAGTCATATAACCCCTCTTTGCCTTAAGTTTCCTTATAAAATAAAGTGGTTGACCATTGGTTAAGGATAATGATATATACTTCCTTCCCTTGATAGAGAGGTGGTGAATTCCAGTTTTATATTGTTGCATAAAATTCCATATTTGAACATCATGATGGTTCGTTTTGTTTAAGTGTTTTCTTTTACCTCCAGGGAGATTACCATGGGGAGTATTCTGTGGTGAGGATGAGTATTAATAGAGGATAGCTGGGTAAAACACATACACAGAAAATCAATCCAATATCTTTGTCAGATATAAATCTGAGTGTAAACATAAATTTTAATATCTCAGGGGATGATTTTAGGTTTGAAAGAGAAAGAAGGTCATTAATACTCAAACAATTATTAAGCAGCTAATGTGGCAGGCGCTATGCTAAGTTCTGAGCATACAAAGAAAGACAAAAGACAGTTTCTGCCTTCAAAGAGCTCACACCTAGCAGAGGAAAAACAACATATAAAAGACACTGAATAGGAGAGCAGGATATCCACTGTGGAGGGTGTGATTCTTACTCATGCTCCTTTCCAGTCAGTTTCCCTGAATTAATAACCTTTAAAAAAATCACCTTACCTTCTGTCTTAGAATCAATACTAAGTATTGGATCCATGGCAGAAGAGTGGTAAAGGCTAGACAACGGGTTTAAGTGACTTACTCAGGATCACATAGCTAGGAAGTGACTGAGACCAGATTTGGATGAAGGAACTCGCATCTCTAGGCTTGAAGCTTTTTGCACTGAGCCAACTAACTCTTCTGAATTAATACCCTTTTCTTTAAAAAAAATTTTTAAGAAGGTATTACTCTGATCCTATAAAGTACTTGTTTAAACATCTTTTGAATGTAACAGTTTTTTAGGTTGAGATATCAGGTCCCTGTAGTCCCTGACCCCTAAAGTGTTCACTTCTAGGAATCCTGATGTTTCATTTTCTCTGATGTTAGATGAATCTATATTGGCTTTGGATGACTCTGATGTATACTGTTTGTGTTCTCTTGGTTTGGTCTAATCTCAGCTGTGCTAATATAAGAACTGTGCTGAGTCAGGTAACCCTGATAACTGGGAGGGAAAGATGAATGGAGCAGCCATGGGGAACACCTCATCTTCCAGCAGCATCTAGCTGCCAAAATGACCTTGAGGTGTCTATAACTCCCACGGTAATAACCAAACCATATTTATTTATGTGCATGGAAAAGAAGAAATAGTATGCCTCTGCTTCTTGGAGAAGGGGTATATTGGTCTGAAGTGACATAATTAATTAACATTCTTTTTTTTCTTTTAAAAAACTAAAGGATAGTGATTGTTTGGAAGGATATGTGCATAGGTAGGTATGTCTATGTGTGCACATATATTTGTTATTTTTGTTTGCACATTTCTTGCTTGCAAAAGTGGTTCTCCTTATTGTCTTGCTAGTTGGGCCCCAGAGAACATCACAGCCTACTTTATATGATTATGCAAATACAACTAAATATCTGAATACCTGTTCCTACTTTTTATCCTCTGTAATCTAATGTCTCCCTTGACACAATACTGTTTCAAATTATCTTCAGTGAGTAATGACTTGCATTTAGCTTTTTATATCAAACTGTCATATAGATCATTTTCAGTAATGCTTTACATAAATTAGAAGTCCTCCCCCATTGAAATCTCATTGCTGCCAGTGGGTCTCGCCAAATTAAAAGCGCAAACAGCATGATCTGGGTGTAATTTGGAAAGTACCAGTGACATATATGAAGCTGTAGTCTCTTCATTAGTAGTGAGGAATTAACAGCGCGAGCGATCATGCTCTTTCACCCAGGGGCTCTTCTGCCCTCTTCCTTTTTCTTGCTCTCTGACTTCTTTAGCAATAGAAAGCTTTTCCCCAATAGATGTCCCAATAGTTACATGCCCAGTCATTTTACTAAGACTATATCAAACAAAAAAGCCTTTTCTTTGGTAGTTTTAACAGACGGGCTTGAATCACGAATATAATCAGGATGATCACGAATTTTGGCTTCTGTAAATGATTATTGGGATGGGAAACGAGCTAAAAAAAATAGGTAGTTGAGTGGCCTGGGAACAAATTGCTTATTTCTTAGTGCTAGTGTTCTAGGCCCTACTAGGGGTATTTCTCTTTGTTTTGAATAATTCCGTTTCAATCTCTTCCTTTGGAAAGCATGGTGCATAATGTTATTTGCTACAATACTGGGAAATGGCCAGAATAGCTAGAATAGCAAAAATAAAAGAGGAGAAAAGTTTCCTTAGGATTCAAAAGTATTATTTTGATTATTTTTCATCATGAAGAGACAGCTAGTGGCACAGCAAATAGAGCCCCAGGTCGGGAGACATGTACACCCAAGGGGCACCGTGGATCTAGTGCTGGGCTAAGAGTCTGAAAGACTCATCTTCCTGAATTCAAACCTGGTCTCAGACACTTCCTAATTGGACAAGTCACTTAACCTCATTTGCCTTAGTTTACTCTCTATAAAATAAGCTAAGAGAAGGAAATGGCCAACCATTTCAGTATCTTTGCCAAGAAAACCACAATGGGACCATGAAATGTCAAACATGACTGAAAAACAACCAAACAACAATGTAGTAACAAGACTAATAATAGATATTAGTACTAACAATAAATAATAGTAATACTTGGGTTTCTCAAGGGTCAGAGACTTTGTGAAAAATGGATTTTCCTCTACTGATTGAAATACCTCTAAAGTTTGAAACTAATTGTGCTTGGGCATGTCTTGAGGATGTAGTAAGACTTAAGAGTATGATATTAGTGGTTATTCATTCTCTTTGGGCCTTGTTTTCCCCATCTTTCAAATAATGAGATTGTACTAAATGACCTAAGCTCTCGTCTCTATTTTATAATATCTCATACTTTAAAATATTATCTCTCAAAAAACTTCAGATTTTTAAGAAGATTTTAATAAGGAATGCATATAGAAAAAGGAACCAGTTTAGTGAAGGAAACCATGCCACAAAAGGATGCAGTGAAGGACTAAGATTATTTAGTCTACCAGATGAGAAGACAAAGAAAGATGTGATAGCAGTCTTCCCAGAGTTTAAAATGTCACATGAAAAAGGCATTAGATTTTTTCTGCTCGTCCCCTTATGATATTACTGGGTACAGTGGGCAAACTTGTAAAAAAGATAAATTCAGTGTAGTCATAAAGGAAATTTAGTAATAATCAGAACAGGATCAAAACAGAATGGGCTCCATTGAGAGACAGTGAGATCATTTTGCTGTAGTTATCAAAAAGGAATTACATATAACAAGTGTTTCATACTTGAGTATTAAATTGAAATTAAGTAAAATTGAATGATCACTTTTATAAGATATTGCAAAGGAGGGTAAACTTGGGGAATGGGTAGACTAGATATTGTAGCAAAAAAAAGAGAGGAGAAAAGGTCCCGTAGGATTAAAAAGTATTATTCTCATTATTGTTCATCAAGAGTGAGGGATAGGGCAGCTAGAGTGTTACTAAGACAGAAAGTAAGGGTTTTAAAAAATACATCTACAGGGGGCAGCTGGGTAGCTCAGTGGATTGAGAGTCAGGCCTAGAGACAGGAGGTCCTAGGTTCAAATCCGGCCTCAGACACTTCCCAGCTGTGTGACTCTGGGCAAGTCACTTGACCCCCATTGCCCACCCTTACCACTCTTCCACCTAGGAGCCAATACACAGAAGTTAAGGGTTTAAAAAAATACATCCACAGATACATCTCAAAATTCATATTTGGATCATAGTTATATTTGCCAAAGTCTCTTCCCATGATCTGTTCCCTCATTTGTAAAATTGGGATAGTAAAGATGTAAAAAAAAAAAAAAATGTGGGTTTATTGTGGAGAAAAATGACATAATATTTGAAAGTAATGTACAAACTTCAGAATACTGTTTAAATTCTAGCAATTATTATTATCATTACTATTGTTTTCCCTCTAGATTAATTGACTTTCTCTGGTTGATATAGTGGGAGTGAATGATTGTTCCTTCTTTCTTTCATCAAGTGACAAGAGACTATATGATCATCTACGTGAAATCCTTTTCCATGCTTCTAGAATTTTTTTCCCCTCTACTCATGTGAAGAGATGGTAGACTATTTAAATGCTAAGATTCTGGAACATAAGGTAGCATTGCTTAGTTGGGAGAAGGCATGTCTTAGAGTCAGGAAAACTTAGGTTCAAGGCCTGCCCCTGACTTACCCAGTCTGTTTGACCACAGGCAAGTTATTCCATCTCTCAATTCCCCTGGCAACTCTCTGAGACTAAGAGTTGCAGCAGAGATGCCAATCTTCATTAGTGATGGAGGGAGTTCCCCTAAAACATTCCTAGAAGGCCTGGGTTTGCTCCTCTCTTTAACTGCTGCCTCTTATAGCAGCTGAGCCCAAGAATGTGCATGTTTGAACACATTAAATACTATTTGATGACAGCCATGAAGAAGTGATGTTAATATTGTCTTTCCTGAAGATGTGGTTTCCAGCAGTCTCAAGGGTTATTTTTAAAAAGCATTTGCAAATTCAACAGACTAAATGGGGGAAAAAATCCATTTGTTTCATTTAAAGAGAGAGAAGGAGAATTGGTGTGTGTCTTAGCATAATTATATTAGTGTCTGAATTTGGTTGGATTTTCTTTTGTTGTTGTTTTGCATTTGAAATCAACTTTCCCAGCAGAATGCTTTTTTAGATTGAGTGCCAGAGAATACATCCTTTTTCTGAGTGGTAGTAATAGTGAAGGAGGCTGAGCTTCCAGAAGCAGTATTCCCTGCCCAATCTACTCTTCTCAATGCCAGCTTCCCATCTCAGAGTCAGCCCCTCCTAGGATCTGTAGGCAACAGCTGACATCCTCTTGTTAACTATAGTTGAGATGAGATTGCAAGTCCCAATTGGTGCCAAAAAAAAAAAAAATCCAGAAGAACTTCTATAACATCTGATATTTTTTGCCCATATCTCAGCCAACCTCACCCCTCCACCACCCCGAAATACTGCATCCTCTTCTGTCACTATCTCCAAATAATGCTTTGTGTGGATTCCACAGCTGGAGCCTGTAAACTGAATTCTTCAGTCAAGTTCAGAGCCAGAGGCTTGAAATGCTGGGGACATTTCCACAAAGAAAAAAGGGAGTTTCTTTTAGCAGACATGTCTCTTTTAAGGATGGAATCATCTTCCCAAGGGAAAAAGAGGTCAGTTCTGACATCTAAGTGATCAGTATTTAGGGGATTTGTAAGCAACACAAGGGATTGGAGAAGCCATACCTCTGCTCTTATTTATTTCTATGTAACAAATTTGGTCTTCAGTGTTAAGCTATTTGTCTTATTTTTGATCATGTGTATCTTTATTTACCTGTATTATATATTTTACTATGTGATCCTGGACTGACTGATTTGCTTCCTTATATCTTCCCCACTCCAACTGAACCCACAAAAAAAAAACCAAAAAAAACAAACAAAAAAAACTACAAACATCAAGGGCAGGGTGTTTTCATATTTAAAGATGTAGCCTGGCTTGGTGTGAGGATGAGCAGGCCTTGGAGACAGGAACACCTGAGTTCTAAAGCTGACATTAAAGAGTTTTGTAATTATGATTAAGTCACCTGACCTCCATATAATGATGGGGATACACAACCCTCAATTACTTACCCGTAGTACCCAGTTCTAAGCACAGTGACTGGAAGAGAGCGGTCACTTAATAAATGTTTGTTTACTTGCCTTAACCATACAAATGGTCTCTACAAGACTCAATGTAGATATAATAAAATATGTGCAAGAACTATATAAATGCCAACTATTAGCTATTTATTCAATAGACTGTTCTCTTGTCTTTCAAACCTCAAGATAACTAACACAGTGCTAGGCACTTCATCATGGATCATATTTATGTATTAAGTTGAATTGGTCAGTTTATATTGGTCCTTTCCTGGGTGATGCTTGCTGAATTATTTTTCTAATCCACTCTCCTTTTATAAAATTTATTTTTTCATCTCTACTTGTAATTGGGAAGCTCTTAAATAAATTATAGGGCATCTCTTTCAGGTGGTGGTTTGTTTAGCAGCACTGAATAAATAAGGTATTAATTTGGTGATATGTTAAGTTCTTAGGGATGAAATTTTGTACTTCTGAAGATAAAAAAGGGGGGGATGGTAGGCATATGGTTTTGAAAGTGATTTGTAAATCAGTGAGTAATTTCTTTAAGGACTTGGCTCATAAATGAATAGCAAGGCAGAGGGTCCAATGCATAATTTCCATGGCTGAGTAATCTTGCTTATTTTTCATCTAAAGCACTAGCTAATAAATAAAGTGGCTATGCATACTTGTAAATAGGTGTCAAGGTCTGGTACCTATAAAACACATGTGGTCTTAGAGGAAGAGAAATGCCTTTAGTGGGTAGCCTCAGGAAGGCAGCAATTAGCTATACCTATGGGTATTCATCTCCTCTTAAAGTCAAACAAACCTGTCTTGGCCTTGACACTTTGAGATAGCTATGCTGATTGCCTCCTTTACTTCAGAATACAAGTACTTAGATGCCTCCTATAGTCAGAGATGCATCCTATAGCAAGACAGGAAAGTGGGGAAGAGATATTGAAGGGAAATCTTTGATTGCAGTAGCTATCTTCTTTGAGAATATCACTCCTTTGGAAAGTTATAGCCTCTCTGGACCTCAGTTTCCTTATTTGTAAGATTAAGATTAACTTTAGTATTAGACATTCTTTTAGAGATCATTGTCAACCCATTATTAGGCTGATATAAAAGAGAGTCCTAGGGAGGTTGTGACTTATCCAAGACTTCACCTGAAGAATAAGTATGAGTCAGGATTTGACAATGTCTTCTAACTCGAAATCCTCGACTCTTTCTGCCATTTTATGCTACCTCCATTTTATACCACCCTACCCTTTATCTTGTTAAGGTACCACCTCATTTGGAATTTAACTTGACAAATGGCAAATTTTCAAGGTAAAAGATCCTACCCTATATCATATAATATTGCATTTAGGTAAATATGCATAGTGTTCAGTTGTTACAGTCATGTAACTCTTCATGACTCATTTGTGATTTTTTTGACAAAGATACTGGAGTGTTTTGCCATTTTCTTCTTTAGTTCATTTTACAGATGAGGAAACTGAGGCAAAGAAGGTGAAGTTACTTGTCTGGCATCACATAGCTTGTGAGTTTCTGAGGCTTGATTTGAACTCATGAAGATGAGTCTTCCTTATACCAGCCATGGCTCTCTATCTACTATGCCATCTGGCTGTCCTGTAAAAGAAATACATATATACATACATATACACACACAGGCACACACACACACATACACACACACATATATACACAGAGAGACAAAAAGACAAATGTATATCTATCTATCTATCTATCTATCTATCTATCTATCTATCTATCTATGTCTTCTGTCTCTGTATACCTACTTATACATAGTAAGTAAAAGGTAATTTTAAGAAGGAAGACACTAGCATTAAACTCTTAAAAAAAAAAAGACCTCCTGTAGAAAATGGGATGGGATTTGAGCTGAATCTTAAGGAAGCCAGGGAAATGAATAAGTAGGGGTGAGGTGGCAGAACATTCCAAACTTGGGGGACAGCCAGAGAAAAAGCAGGAATATAAGAGATCAAATGTATCACTGAATTTGTAAAGGGGAATTGCAAAGACAGGAAGAGATAAAATCATGAAGACATTTAAATGCCAAACAGAGGACTTTCTATTTAATCTTTGAGATAATAGGCAGCCATTGGAGTTTGAGGGAAGATGAGGTCAGCTTTAGAAAAGTCATTTGGCAGCTGAGAAGAGTAAGAATTGGAGTAAGATTCCTGAGGAAAGGAGACTGATTTGAAGGCTATTTCAATAGTCTTAGTAAGAGGTAATGTGGGTCATAAACTAGGGTGATATGAATGGCAAGGAGCAGAAAATAGGAGAGATGTAAATCTGGATATAAGGTGGAATGAGAGAAAAGATCAAGTCTTTGGTGCTCAAAGATAAACTTTTCTTACAACATTTCTTTTCATAGCCACAGGATAAAACTGAATGTAGGATTGTAGATTGAAAATCCAGAACTGGCTTCACAGACCTCAGAGGTCATAGAGTTCATCCCCTTCTCAACACTGAGGTTCATGGAAGTTAAAGGGCTTGCTGAAGTCATCTATTTAACAAGCATCAAAATCCAAATCTGAACCCAGATCCTTAAGTTCCAGAAATAGTATATCTTTTATACCAGTGGTGACAAATTGAAATAGAAAATGGGGCAACTTACCCATACTTAAGGACTTCTGAAAGCAATAGCAAATTGACTTAGGAAAACCATATAGTAACATAATTATGTGCTATTGTATTTTTATTTATTTCATTAAATTTTTCTCAATTACATTTTAATCTGGTCACACACTCAGGACTCTTCCACATCTGGCATATATTACTTGAATTTAAGACAGATGAGGGACTCAGTCCTTAGTATGCCTTGATAGCCTGCTTTTAAGTTGTCAAGATATGCCACGTGGGGCAAAATATGAGGAGGATCTCAAATCAATCCTGAATTCGGTTCCCTTCTTCATCTTTTTCTAGCATTCATTTCTCCCCCATCACTGATGAAAAGTAGGAGCAATGCCAGAATGAGTAGCTTGACACCTGCTTCAGAATCCCTTAAACATGGTAAATAATGTATTGTAGTAGAATTCCTAAATTTGTACTGACACTTGTTGGCCAAGTGAACTTGTTTGAATTTTAACATATTTCTTTAACCATCTACCATGTTCTAGGTCCACAATCCTGAGTTCTAAGGATTCAAAGAAAGTAAAAAAAATTCAGTGCTCTCAAGGTGTTCAACCTCTAAAACATACCATCATGACCAACAACCCTCCCTAACCCCACATTCTTCATTACTCACCTTCCTCTAAGTTCCTTAGGCTTGCACCTGTTGCCCTCCTTGATTTCTCTCCATCTCTCACCACCACCTTCTCCAAATCCAATCTGTTGCCAAAGTCTGTTGATTTCTCTTTACATCATCTCTCCCATACTACTTTCTCCTGGCATCACCACCACTCTGATGCAGGTCCATATAGCCTCATACTTGGACTACTAAGATAGCTCGTTGGGCATTGGCCTACTCAAGTCTCTCCCCTGTCCCATCCATCTTCCATTCATCCACTAAAATCATTTTTCTAAAGCACAGGTCTGACTGTGTTCCACATCCTCCAACTCCCCAATAAAGTACAATATTTCCCTATCAGCTCTAGGACCAAATATAAAATGTTCAGTTTTGCAATCTTTAAAACCTAGCCCCTTACTACCTTTCCTCCCTCCCTCCTTCCCCGTCATGGACCATCTGTCTAGTGATTCTGGCTTCCAGGCTTTTAAACAAGACACTGACTTAGATAATTGCATCTCTTTGTTTCTGGCATGTCTTCCATACCTGGGATACTTGTTTCCCTCAACTCTACCTATTGCCTTCCCTGTCTTCCTTTAAGTCTCAGCTAAAATTTCATCTTCTTTGGAAAGGCTTTCCCAGCTCCTCTTCATTTTAGAGCCTTCCCTTTGTGAATTATTTCCCTTTTATCTTGTAGATAGCCTGTCAGTATGAATTAGTTTGCTTATTGTTTCCCCTTTTAGATTGTGAGCACTTTGAGGGCCTGGGACTGCATTTCTCTTTAACTCCCAATGCTTAGCCTGGAAGACTGAATGATTTGACATACAAGATGCATGTTACTGTGTGCAAAACAACAACAACAACAAAGATATATATACATTATCCAGTACAAGTGAGACATAATCTCAGAGCAAATGCCCTGAGATTAAGGAGAACTGGGAAAGTCTGCTTGCAGGTAGGACTTTAGCCGAGATTTAAGGGAAGCTCTGGAAGCCTGAAGGAAGAGACAGGAGATGCAGAAAGGAAGAGTTCCAGCCTTGGAGGACAGATAACTTGTGAAGAAATTCCATTAGTAGGTAGTTTCTTGTGTGAGGAATAGGATGGAGCCTGAGGCATTAAATTTCTCTGGGACCTGACTTACCTCATCTGCAAAATAGTCAATAACATTTGAAGAATCTTACTTTATAGAAATTCTGTGAGAAAAGTATTTTGTGAACCCCAAAACAGAAATGTCAGCCAATACCTTTACTTCCCCATCCCCAAAACACACACTCACAGAGCTACAAAAGAATATGTGTATAAATACATCCACATATATACACTTTATATGTATAAAATATATGCTTACTATATATGTTACATTTGCTATGTGTGTATATATATATATATATATACTTATGTATCTATTTACTAAACAAATGCTAAACATATACTTACTACATGTTCATAGATATTCACACACTATATGTTATATGTTCATATGTAATAAGTATATGTACTTACTACATATGTGTGTAAGAGTATATATCTAGATCTGTCTCTTTATATTTAGTGGAACCTTTTGAACTGTGTTGTATGACCCGTTCTCCCACCTGCTCATCTCTCTACTGCTGACAATAAAAGAAATTCTTCCCAGATTGGGAGGAAAATTTTCACCAGGAGGATATTCACATATTTTACATATCAATTAATGAAACCTCACAGCACTGCAGTTATGAATTCTCTGTGATCTTATGACTTATAAGTGGTCAGACTCAGCATAGTGTCCCAGAAGCCCAGCAATATACTCAAAATGCTAAGCAGGATGGCACGTTTTCAAGCCATTTGGTTTGAAGATCGAGACAATATCCACCCCGACTTCAAAGGCACGCAAAGATAAAGTGCTTTTGTAAGCTGTGATCAGAATTAGAATTTTGTTGAACATCATTTCTCTGGTATAGTTCTTCTCTAGAGAGTGAGAGCTCTTGTTCTGTTCATAACGAATCAGCCCAAAATGAAGAGGTGGGTATGCACAGTCTCAAATCGAATTTCTACAGCCAGCTTTGAGTACTGAGGTATGGACAGATTTCCACATGTGGACACCACAGGGCTGTGCATACACACACATACACAAGTACATTCACTTATATGCGTGCATACACATTTCCAAAGTGAATTCATTCCATATATGCTATTCCCCTTGAATGGTATAGTCTGGTTGGTCCATATGCAGGAATTCAATCTAGATTTGCATAGAAGACATTTACAAGTTATAAGGAAGAAATGTAATAGAAAATGGGATATTTGAAAGAACTTTGCTCTTGAATTTGAGCTCTGCTATTTCCTCTCTGTAACAGAGGTTCAGGTTTCTCCATGGTCAAATCAAGAAGTATCACTAGATGATCCCATTTTACCTCTAAAATTCTATGAGAAGGACAACTAGGTGCTCAGTGGATTGAGCCAGGCCCAAAGATGGGAAGCCCTAGGTTCAAATCTGACCTCAGACACTTCCTAGCTGTGTGACTCTGGGCCAGTCATTTAACCCCCATTGCCAACCCTTACCACTCTTCTGCCTTGGAACCAAGGCACAGTATTGCTTCTAAGATGAAAGGTAAGGGTTTAAAAAAGTAAAATAAAATAAAATATAATTCTATGAGGTGGAGTATAGAAAATATGTTCCAGAATGTAGAATTCCATACAAATTCTTATTATTATCAAAATTAATTTCGACCTTGTGCTTTTAAGAGGACGTTAATAAGAAAAACACACTGCCTTCTTGATGTAAATGTTACCAAAAATTTCAAAAAATAATTAGTCAGAAAGGTTTAAACAGAGACATGGCAAGAAATAAACACACACTTTGCCCAGTTGGAAGCTTTGGCCAGGGCTTGGCAGCAGCTGGCACAGATTGCCAATGTCTGAATTAGGATGTCAGAATGAATTTGGAAGGAAAAAAAAAAAGCCTCATCATTCCTGAGTTCCTGAGTTGTATCCTACCCAAACCCCCCTAGTTCACACTCCCATTTGGAGTCATTTGATTAGAGTTCACATTCTGACTTCTGTACTTATTACTTTTGTTTTGCCTTAGGCAAGTCAATTTCCTTATTTGGTTCTCAAGTTATGTAAAAACCTGTTTAAAAAAAAGAAAAGAAAAATAAAGGACATAAACTGGACACTTGCTAAGGTCTCTTGCAGTTCTATATGTAGTGACCCTACTTATATCCTCTTGTGCTATAGTCATTTCTATTATTTGCACCCCTCACTGTAGATTCTAAGCTGCTTGGGGGTAGGAGAAATGTTGTTTTCATTTTTTATCTCCCAAAGGTGAATAAAAATATTTTAAATGTTATCCACTTAGTAACTTTTTATTTATGTGTTAATTAAACCCTTACCTTCTGTCTTAGTTTCAGTTCTAAGACAGAAGAATGGTTAGGGCTAGACAATAGGAGTTAAGTGATTTGCCAGCTAGGAAGTATCTGAGAACAAATGTGAGCACAGAAACCCTTGACTCTAGGCATGGAGCTCTATTGACTCTTAAGTAGCTGTCCTTTCCTCCTTTTTTCTACAGTAACTATTTTTAATGACAGTAACTACCATTTTATAGCATTGCCACACTTTACTTCTCTTCTATTAAATGGGGATGGTGATGATGATGATGTTGACAACAATCTTTATATCACAGGGTTGTTATGAGGATTCAGTGAGGGAACAAATATAATGTAGCTGTCAAACTATAAAATACTACAGAAACAATATCCCCTCCTACTTCCTGTTATCATATTAGTTAACTCATCTGGCCCCTTAAACAACCTTGCACACTGAGCAATGGAAACATTATTTTCCTATTGTCATATCCATTTTATTGATGCTGATATCAATGACTTGCCCAGAGTCATAAGAATATCTCCAGTGTGATCAGAACGCATTTTCCCAACTCTGGGGTCCAACCCCTTCCCATTTTGTCTCAGTGAAATTACATTGTATTGGTTGGAGATCAACAGTCCAAGATTACAGGAGACAGAAGACATCAGAGAAGGGAACCACTTTTGGCATTTTTTGTTTTGTTGACTCTGAAAAGAACAAAGAACTATTAAATAGTCAGAAAAGTCACTCTTTAATTAAAGACAGGGGTCACAGGGCTAAGTAGGCACCTACAAGGAGCTGTGTGCTACATGCCTACAAGAGTCCCAGGATTGAACTCAGGATGTTCTGGTCCCTGGCCCCAGGGAGTGCCACAGCACTAGATGAGGACCAAGGAACAAAATAATTGGGGGAATCTATATACCCTTTGGGGAGATCCAGGGGCAGGGAAAAATGATTGACATTACCACAGCTACAAGGAAATGTGAGTGTTGAAACTATACTGACAGGATACAATCATGCTTGGGAAAGGAATCATAGCCAGAGGCTAGGGTGTAAGGGAAGGGGCTACTTACAATGGATAATAAAGGCTTGTCCCTGCCCAGGTGTGTCTTCCTGGGAAAGGGCCTCTGATACAATGGGGAAGACTATCCAAGGCAAAAGGATATTTAGCATTTACCTTAGAATCCATTATGTCTGAAACTGCCAGCCTGAGATTCCTTTTGGAGTGGATTCTCAGGGGAACAGGGAACAAGTACAAGTTTTGGGGGCTCCAGCTCACAAGCTAGTTCTAAAACTTGGGGTTCATCAGATCCCACCAGGCCACAAGTTGGGGTCTCTAGATTCCTTGTCAACAGTTTCTAACCAAAGTGAGCAATGGGGAAAAAGGTTTTTTCATTCATAACTATTAAGTAACCTTGCTATTTGTGCCTGACCTGTGGTAGAGCCTTCCAAGCTTATGTTAGTCTGATCAGCCACAGTTAGACACACTGCTCATTGACTCTGAGATCATTTTGGTCCCCTTTCGTAGGAAGGACAACAACCAATCAATTAAGGAATCTATGTTCATAAAAGTACATTTCCCCCCCTTCAAATTACATTGTACTTACTTCTCTGTATGTAGTAAAATGTAAACTCCATAAGGGCAAGCAATGTTTCATTTCAATCTTCTCATCTTTAGCACCTGCTACAACGCCTGTCACATAATAGCTACATAATAAATGTTTGTTGGATGACTTGGTTCATTGTAGACATCTGAGCTACAAAGTGGTAAGATAATGGTTGACCTTTCTATATTATTTTAATTCTATTTTTTAATTTTTATATTTATTATTATATATTTTAATTCTAAATTATTTTAACAGAGTTCTTTCTCCACAACAACATTATGAAGTCCCTTGGATAAGTATTTTCAGCTCCATTTTACAGATGAGAAAGTGGAGGCAGAAAGAAATTGAATGCATTACTAACGATCCCATAGCATGTCAGGGACAGAGCTGGAATCTGAATTCATCACCTCTAATTTCAAATTCTGCCTTTTCCACTTCACCACTGTACTTGGAATCACATTCCGTAGTTCCTTCAGTAAGGATATATCCTGCACAGAGAGAGAGCATATCCCTTTTCCCCTTAGAAAATGGTTTCATGAATTGCTATAGAAAAATAATAATATAATAATAAAAATAATACTTTGAAAATCATTACTTGCTACCGTCCTTCTGGTAATGAGCATCTATGGAATTTGACTATTTTTCAGACAACAATCACACAGTTCATTGTCAAGCCGTTTTGCAAAACCTTTCTAGTTTAATGTGACCTAGTAGTACTTGCATTTGGTTTATGCAGTCTTATAGAGCCCAAGATAACCTCTTCATCACAATGAGGCATAAATATTGGACATTCATAAAAACTCATTTATTATAAAGATGTGGTTTCTGTCTCACTTTCTTCTATATGAGTTTAACAAAGTAAATGCTCCATCTTTCTTTCTTATATTTCAAAGTATTTGCTCCAACAAAGGAAAGCTCTTATTCCAACCTCTGTAGAAGCTTCTTAATTCAGCCCCATTTGCCCTTTGTCAGGAGGGATGGAGTAAATTAACCAAGAAATATGAACAGCAGAGATTGTTTTAAGACTAGAGGATGCCTAACTCCATCTCTACATGGAATCAGAAGACTAGTGTACTTTTCCCAGAATGAAATGAAGACAAAAGTGTTTCTGGTGCCAAGGGGCCTCCCAGAATGTTGCTGCAGTTAAAAATATGTGGCAAGGACACCCACCAAATCCTTACATGAAGGAATCAGCAGCGTCTGCATTATACTGTACAAACACTATCATTCTTAACTCTTGCTTCCAGCAGTCTCAATGTTCTCTTTGTGAAATGTGAGGAATATTGATCTTAATTTTGTCTTGTAAATAATGGATTTAAGCAGAGAAGTATGTGCATCCTTCCTCTCTCAGGCTCTGGCTCTCTTTCTCTTTCTCATCAGCCTCTTCTATGATTGTTTTTCTGCTCTATTATCCTTACTCCATTTGGGTCAGTGAGAGGCCCAGAAAGTTTGCATCTTAAAAGCTAAACTGCAAGGGATTTCTCTTCCCTTTTTATTATTCAGAATGATTTTGGGGAAATGTAAACTCCCATCTGATTTCATTTTTTTTCCAATCTCACCTTACACCCTAAAGTCAGAATTTGTAATTAATACAAAAAGAAAGTCCAAATGAGCCCAGAGACACCCTTTAGATTGACTTGACATCTGTAGCAATAATCAGATTAAGAATGACAATGACCAATGCTCCAGAATCAGGCAGGTCATGTTAAACGCTATCATCTAAATTTAGGAAATTAGCTAAAAATCGTTTGGACGACAAATATGGTCAAACAGATTTCAGTGATCCTGTCCAGGCCTCAGAGTCCTCTAGGCAAAGAGAGTTGTCTTTTTTTTTTTTCAATTGAGTTAGCTTCCTGTGACTTATCTCACTATCCATCCTGCTTTTTCTCTTTCTGTTTTCATGAAAAGTGTCAAAATATATCTTTATAATAAGAAGGCCAGCCTTCAAAAGAAAAAAGAAAAGAAAACAACTGTGAAGTAAATAAAGGTTGCTTTAGTGCACTACCTTTCCTATAATCTCTTATTTTCTTTCATGTCCTTTCTGTCACCCTGAACCTGCATTTAGCTGTATCATTTTGGCTTCTGGCTTCTTCCTGCAGTCCCTTTAATATGTCCTGGCCTCCTCTCTGTCTCTGCTACTCATCCTTAATGTAAAGGAATGTCTTTAATAGCAGAAATTCTTTCCCTAAGAAGGCCACTCAAGGAAGAAACTTTGAAGTCTTCAAATCACACTATCTAATGATTATTTATTTTGTGTAGACTCTGCCTGTCGAAGAGGATTTGGGATGGATGATGCTAGAATACACTTTGAATTCTATTAATCCAGCATTCTCCTTTATTATTCTATTTCCTTATTAAATTGTGCCTAATTGCATCTTAAATTTGCTTTCTTGACTAAAACATTCCATCCATAACCCCTCAACTCACCCTTTATACCTTTAGTACAGTAGGTAACACTGTGCCCGTGCTTACACTTGTCATTATCAATTTCTAGTAGTCAGTGCTATTTCCTGAGTTAACGTTGCCCAGTGTTGCTGCTTCTGCTCCCTGTCACCTATATTTATTAATCAGACCAGGCCATCACATTACACAGTGTAAATCAATGAAGGGAAAGTATGCCATTTATAATACTCTTGTCTCTGAGCAGAGGCAGGCAGGCTTACAAACAGTGTCACAATGTCACATTTATGAAACCTGTATTCAGGGCAGGCACCTCCTTAGAGAAAGGAGCAGAATAAAAAAGCATTTAAATCCCAAGCTACATGACTTCCCTAGTTCTTCCTTCCTTCCTTCCTTCCTTTGTCTCTCTTTTCTTTCTTCTTTCTTTCTTTCTTCCTTCCTTCCATCTATCCTTCCTTCCTTCCTTCCTTGCTTCCTTCCTTTTCTTCTTAGGTGATAGCACTCATGGTATTCTCTGTCCAAGAATACTATTTCATTCCAGATAGACTGAGGAGAATATGTTGCAAGAACAACACACATATTGTCCTGGTAGTAGAAAGAAAATGCAAATCTTTATCTCCTCACTCCAAGTGCAGTGATATGAGAAAGGCAATAATGATAGTAAGAAGAAACTAATTTTTCCAGTTATATTAAATATTTTATATACATTATCTCAGTTGAACTTCACTTACAGTCATAGGAAGTACATCCTTTGAAAATATCATCCCTGATTTATATATAAAGAAAAGGAAGCTCAGAAAGATTAATTTGCCTGAGGTCACATACAGCTTCTTAGTGAGTGTCAAAGAAAGGATTCGAACCTAGTTCTTTCCCATGTAAAATTATATCTATCATCGAGAAACTAAGAACTTAACAATACCATTATACAAAGATAGAAATTGATTAATTCATGTCAAAATACAAGGGCTAGAATAAAAAAGCACTTCTGGGCGAGAACAGATTATTATAGGTACCTAAGCAGCTAGGCAACACAGTGGATAGAACACTGGACTTTGAATCAGGAAGATTCAAATTTATGAATCCAAATCTGGTCAAGACACCTATTACCTGTGTGACTCTGGGCAAGTCATTTAACCCTGTTTGCCTCAATTTCCTTATCTTTAAAATGAGAGAAAAAAATGGCAAAGTACTCCATTATCTTTACCAAGAAAACCCCAAAGGTGATCACAAAAAGTTGGACATGACTGAAATGATTGAATTAAAACAAAAATTTCCTACTACTTCCTCTCTTCCAGTCTTTCCCCACTCCTATGCATATTTAATAGCCATCGAAGTGATATTCCTGATGTACAGATTCAACTGTCTTACTCCATTGCTCAAATGAATGCAGTAGCTCCCTACTGCTTAAGGAATAAAACTCATGCTCCCTAGATTTGCATTCAAAGCCCTCTGAAATCTTATATCAAGATAAATTTTCAAATGTATTTCTTAACTTCCCTACATATTCTATATTTCATCCAAGTAAGACTACTTAATTATTATCTAATCTCATTTTGTTCTTCTAATTCTATTTCCCTGTGTATGTAATTTCTTATGAATATAATAAGCATAACCTTCATACCTAATTGAGAAAAACTTCAATTTTACTTTAGAGATCATCCAGTTGTTCAAGCCCTACATTTTACATATAAGAAAACTGAGGTTCAGATTTTACAAATGCTATACCTCTCGATATGCCATTAGTGACAGAGTTGGCATTTGTATATAACTTTTTACAAATAGGAATTTTAGGCCTATTTCTTACATTTGTATGCTGTGCTTAAGTGAAAATATCTTAGAAAGGTGTATTATTTTCTATATTTATTTGTATTCACTATATATTTATCTGTAGTAAAAACCTTAAGTATACCTTAAATAAAATTAAAAAAAAATTAATGATGAGGGGGAAATATCTGTCTTCTCCTGCAGGCAAAGTTATGACATTAATCTTTCCCAACACTATGAATATGAAATATATACTATAGGATGACACAATTATAACCTGCATTGTAATATCTGTATAATGGAAACAGAGAATATGGATCACAAAATGTCAGAAAACAATTATTAAAAACTGTCTTGATATGTAAAAAATTATGGTATTGTTAAACTGACATTCAGAGGGAAAGAGAATAGCTGTCAGAAATAAGAAAGGGACACAAACAAGGTAAGTGGAAGAGTTTGTTGGTAGAAACAAAGACGTGCTAGCACAATGATTATGAGTCCCATGGCAGTAGTACTAAAGATGTGAACCATCCTTGAATACCAAAGGACACTCTTTTCAGCTGAATTATATTTGCTATAGTCAATCAGTTCAGGAATAGACTGGTGTCATTCTGACAAATGGTCTCCCAACTAAAGAAGATAAGATTGGGAACAGGAATGATTTTGTTCCATGCAATTAAGGATCCCTGGAAAAATAGAAATATGAATGGTTTGGGAAGAGGTTAAAAAAATGAACAGAACTTTGAATGTATTCTTGGAACACCCTCAGAATTGACTATGATCATAGTGCAAAGGTAGTTATGACAGGGCAGAAATTCACTTTTAGGGGAAACATGGAGAGTTTCATCCTATTTATGCTGCTATATCCTCATATAGTGGTCTTCTCTAATTAATGAACTTGCCCTCTTTTCTTCATAAGAAACTGTAATTCTAAGGATTTCTGAAGAACTATGACTGTGTTTCTGAATTATCAATCCCTTTTGCATTATAGAATGGGTATGTTTCAGTAAAATTGGCAATTAAGTAAATTATGTAATTTAAATCCATTTTGCCACTATTTTATATTATAATTTTAGACATATATTGCCATTATGGTAAAACAAAAATCTCAAAAGATGGAGTTAATTCTGTCAGTAAAGGAAGAGAAATGAAAAGAGATTTTCAGAATAGTTTCTTTCCATATATTATTATTAATAATAAAATGCAAAGGGACTGAGGGGTAGTTCAACAAGAACAACTAGACCACATATCTTTTTTTTTTTTTTTAAACCCTTACCTTCCACCTTGGAGTCAATACTGTGTATCTGCTCCAAGGCAGAAGAGTGGTAAGGGCTAGGCAATGGGGGTCAAGTGACTTGCCCAGGGTCACATAGCTGGGAAGTGTCTGAGGCCAGATTTGAACCTAGGACCTTCTGTCTCTAGGCCTGGCTCTCAATCCACTGAGCTACCCAGCTGCCCCTAGACCACATATCTTTCATTTGAGTGGAAGTCAGGAGTTCCTCCAGGAAGGGCTACTCCAACCTAATGGTTAACCTCAACCTAAGGAGTGATAACAAAGCATCTTTTAATTCAGCTAAGACATTTAAATTTTTGAAGAAAAGAATGGAGGTGGAGGGATAATAGCTGTTCTAAGACCTTAGAAAGGCTCTCCTGTAGAAGAGGGATTAGACTTGTTCTGATTATCCTTAAGGGACAGAATTAGGAAAAGAAAAAATAGACGGCCTTACAGAACAGTAAATTGTAGTTGAATATAAAGGGAAATATATACTAATAAGAGTTTTTTTTCCAAATTGCTCAGGATTTTCATCTTCCAGGGACCTTAGCAATCATCTGATCAGTTACTTCATCTTGCAGAAAAGGGAACTGAATCCAAAGGAGGTAAAATGATTATCCACTTTGTAATGAGTTGAACCAGGGTTTCAAGCCCAGTTCTATAATTGCAATTGCAGTGCCCTTTCCATTATAGCACACTGGATTACATACATGAGTCATAATTTACCTGCTCACACCCACCATGTGTCATTCCATTGCTCTGCAGTCACTGATAATTTTGAACCTTCCAAAATTATATTGTTCAATACTTAATTGCCATGATTTAATTTTGGTAAGAAATTAACAATGAGTGAAAATTAATTATTAATTTAAAATTTTGCAGAGCTTGGTTGATGGTATTCAATAACAAGAATGACCAATTTTTTGGCCATTATCCAATTTTACAGATAAAACTAAGATTAAAAATGGTGTCATTATATCTTCAAAGTTAAACAGTTTATAACTAATGGGAGTTTAAGTGTGAACCCAGTCCTGATTCCATGACTCTACTCACAGACTCTCCCATCCTGTATTCTTTTGTTTTTTTCCTCAGGTTATCAGGGACTTTTTTAATTTAAATTTTATAACAATACAAATTGTAATTTTCTGACATTTTGAAATCCATATTCTTTCCCTCCTTCCCATGTCCCCCCCCTTCCACAAGATGCAGGGAACACAATATATTGTTGTTCATATGTTATCATACAATCCAGATTTCCATGTTCATCATGTTGCAAAAGAAGATACATATTGCTTTCATTAGAGAAAATTCACAAAGGAAATAAAGTGAAGAAGAGTATGTTTTAATGTGAATTTAGATTTTGTCAGTTCTTTCTATGGTAGAGTATAGTAGTTGTCATTCACAGTTGATCATCTTACATTATTATTGTTATTATGGACAACATTCTCTTGATTCTGCTCACTTCATTTTACATCACTTCATATAAAGCTTTCCAGATTTGTGTGTGTGTGTATGTGTGCGGGATCATCTTGTTCTTAGTTTCTTATGGCACAATAATATTCCATTATAATCATATACTACCTCGTTTAGCCATTCCCCAATTGATGGACATCCCTTCAGTTTCCATCTTTGCCACTAGGAAAAAAAAATGTTCCTATGAATATTTTTTGTACAAGTAGGTCTTTTCCCCTAATCTTTGATCTCTTTGAATTATAGACCTAATAGTGGTATTTCTGGGTCAAACAGTATGCACAATTTGATAGCTTTGTGGGCATGATTACAAATTGTTCTTCAGAATGTATCATAGCTCTACACACCGAATCCCTTCCAACATTGATCATTTTCCTTTTTTGATCTATTAACCAATGTTATATGTGTGAGGTTGTACCTCAGAGTTGTTTTAATTTTCATTTCTCTAATTAATAGTAATTTTTTTCATTTAACTAAAGATAGTCTTAATTTTTTCATCTGAGAATTGCCTGTTCGTATCCTTTGACTATCGCATTTTATTCTTATAAGTTTAACTCAGTTCTCTATATAGTTGAAAAATGCTGTCTTTGTCAGAGAAACTTGCTAAATTTTTTTTCCCTCAGTTTGTTATTTCCCTTCTAATGCTGGTTGCATTGGTTTTGTCCACTACTGTAGTTTTACCATGATCATATACTTTATATTCCTTAATTCTTAAACATCTGAATTTCAGCCTATCTTTCTGGAACTCAGTGGGTGGTAGAAGTGGAGTCCTTTTGTTGGTGGGGGAGGGAGGCTAATTTCAAACACTCATTATTTTTCAACTCTAAGAAAATCTCACCAACTTGGGGACTATTGTTTTCAAATAAGATATATTTTTGAGTAAGAAATGAAAAAAAATAACGAGGAACTGTTTGCACTTTGGAATCTTAAGAGGAATTTACCACAATAGGCTCAATTTGCATAGGAGACATTCTTCAAATATGAAAAGAGTACAGTAAGATCACATTTTATGTGACCAATAGGTTCAAGACCCTTCCTGTAAGTTAAAAATCATGCATAATACTGGACCTCATTATTTAATAAGTATTTCTTATACAAATATAGCTAAGCACTTCATGACTTCTCTTAGGTTTATCAGAGCTACCAGCATTCCTAGTCTTGTACTTTGAAACCAGTATTAATAACTAAATAGTGTCAATGAAACAAGAAAAAACACTGCTTTGATGCAGATGTAACTTGTTACAAGCAAGAACTCCAGACAAAGGCTGATACAGGAACCGATGGTTGGCATAAAACAATGTAATGATTTACACTAATGCTTTTCAGAGGAAGAATAAGTGTGATTAGGTGAACTGCTGGGAGATTTTATGCTGCTTGGGAAAATGACACAGAATTAGTGTGTAATTAAAAATGCTTATTTCAGGTATTTTTCTACCTTTATTTTTTTCTTAATCGCTAATTGTATATACCTTAATTTGTTTAAAAGGAAGATATATTTTATATTTCATAGCATTTGGAAGGATGTCTCAATTGTACATAGAACTGCTTCATTCTAAAAATTATGTTAATATATGTTATCATTGAATTCCCAGTAGTTTCAGAAAATAAATAAAGCAATTGACTTGGTACCCTTGGTGCACACAGCTCATTGAGCTCTGACCCTGGAACCAGGAAGACCTGAGTTCAAAATTCACCTCAGATAATTAATAGCTTTATGACTTTGGGCAAGTCATTCAACCTCTGTCTGTCTAATTGTCTGTAAAATGTGGATAATAATAACAACTAACTTCGGAGTTATTGTCAATATCGAATGAAACAGTTTGTGAAAGGCTTTGTAAATCTTAAAGTGCTATGTGAATAAAAAACAATGATGATCCTTGTAAGCGGTATCACTATAGACTGAATTATAAAATTAGAGAAGCCCAAATTCTTCATACTTCATAGATTTTTAGAGGTAGAAGGGATGGCAGAGGCTAGCTCCTTCAACCCTGACAAAGAATTCTTCTGTAATGTTATCCAGCCTCTGCTAAAAGACCTCCTTCCAGGTAATAGGATTTTCTGCCTCCAAGGACTTTTTGGAATCAGATCAGTACCCAAGAAACTTTGTGATAATTCACATCATTCTCACATTTGACTCATTTCATGATGTGGAAAGAAATCATTAATTTTTGGGGGAAAAGCCTTCTACATCACTTTTAAGTACATTTAATACCCCATGAAATGAACGGTTTGGTATCAACATCAGCCCCCCACCTATTCCATCCCAAGTCATAAAACTCTAAAGAGCTCTTTCCCACTTAGTGATTGCCCTGATTTTTTTTCTCATTCCAACCATGACAGGATAAAGACAAGCCTGGAACAAATCCACTCATTTTAATAATGGGAGAGTCAGAACTGTTATCAAGGGAAGGTTGGGCAAAGCTGTATTTTGAAAGGGTAAAAGTCCATTAAGGAAGCTTGCTTTGTGTATGGGTGCGATTTTCTTACATTGTAGTAAACTACAATTACAAGAAAAAGCCAAGTGAAAGAGAGGCAAATAATTTGCCCTAATGACATTTCCTTCCACAAAGGGCATTTGCTATTCATTCACACTTTTTATCAGTGTTGTTAAAAGGTGTTATATTGAAGGAGAAAAATAGCATGGAAATGTTTCACCTTTTAGGCTGAAGTGCATGAGGAGCTCCTAAAAGCTTCCAAGACACCATCATTTTGCATTTGGTCTCTCTTTCTCTCTCTTATCTCTGTTTCTCTGAATCTATCTGTCTCACTCTCTCACAGAGACACAGAGCTTTATAGAAAAATACAGCCTATTTTAAGTCAGTAAGAATTTATTAAGCATTATATACAAATCACTATGCTAAGCACTGGAGATACAAAGACAAAATGAAGAATAATCCTTGTCTTCAAGGAGTTAACATTCTCCAAGGGGAGTATAATCTATAATTTAAGGGCATGGAGAATAATCACAATCCCTAGGAAGCTTGGGAAAGGATGCATGCAGGACATAGGAGACAAGCTAAAGCTTGATGTAAGCTAGGGTGATGAGAGAGTATGTCCCATCTATCTGTGTGCATGTGCACCTTTGCATTCGTGTGGGCAGTTTGTACAGGGTCCCACACTGGAATGAGTATACCATAGTATCCTGACCTAGAGCAGAACCAAGGAGCTTAGTTTCATATCTAAGTGCCCTCTACTTCAAAACATTCGGATTGTCTGCCTTCACCCGGTTTCTTCTGTCCTCATTCTTTGAATCTCCTTTACTTTTAATCACCTAGATCAGTGATGGGCAAACTTTTTAAAGAGGGGGCCAAAGGAAAGGAAATGGTCATCTGTCAGACTGTTTCTAAGGCAACTCTTTCAAACTTTTATTGTATTTTATCCTGTTCATTGTATTCGTCAGATTAAGAATACTATCACACTAAGGGATAGAACATTTCAGTGGGCCACATCTGGCCTGAAGGCTGTAGTTTGCTCATCACTGACTTAGGTGACACTGGACTAATAGTCAGAACCAAATTCAAATCTAGTCTCAGATACTGGGAGACCTCATCTACCACGTTGTCCTTAACTGTAAACCTCCCAGGGTGCTCATGAGGATAAGTTCAATAATATTTGTAAAGCACCTAATATGCCTATTGCTTTCCTTCCTTCCCTTTTCTACTGAGGAGAAAATTAGACAGGGATGCTAAATGCTAAGAAAGAGAAAGGGAAAAAATAATGAAATGGCTCCCAATTGGAGCAGTTCTAAAGCTTCAACTTGGATACTTCTTAAGAAAAATACATATAGTGTGTGTGCATATATATATATATATATACACAACTACCCCCAGACAAATGTGTTCTTGATGCTCTTGCATAATACACACCCTTTTTGTTTTTTAGAATCCTTAGCTTCTTTCGAGACTCAGCTCATTTATGGTCTTCTTCAGAAAACTATTTCAATTCCCTCTTGTTGCTAGCAATTTTTTCCTCATCATTTAATGTGTCTATGTATACACACATAAATGCCTGTATATTTGTTTTAGTTGTATGTGCTTATACATATATGTTTATACATTTTTTATATTTTGACATATTGTTCCCAGTCCCTACCCCTAGGTGAATAAAAGTTCTTTGAGAGCATGGGTTCTCTGTCTCTCCCTTTTTCTATGTTTTCAGTTCTATGTTTTTATTCTCAGAGACTACTTCAGCATCATTCACATAGTAGATACATTATAAAGGCATGTTGGATTGGACTAACATGGCAAACTGACAAGCTACAAAGGAAGGACACTATTCTACCCAGATCCTGGGGAAAAAAGGAATCTGACAGACAAAAAAAATTACCATGACCTTCAGCCTTCAACCAAAAAACAAACCCACATATTACACCAAAAAAGACCACCACCACCACCAAAATGAAAAGGATGTGTGTGCTGGGAGGTTGAAGTGGAAACAAAATAAACCACACAGTTTCATTTCAAGGAGGGGAAGGAGAACCCTGAGAAAGTCTTTGGTGATGGACAATTGCCAAAATCCTATTCTTTTAGAAATCAAAGTGGAGGAGAAGGAAAGAAAGAAGAAAAAAAGAAAAGAAGAAGGGAGGAAGTAAGGGAAGTAAAGTTAGAGGGGAGGGAGTAATGAACGGAAATAGGAAAAGGATACACAAATTTATTAAATGCTTATTATTTTCCAGGCAACATGATAATTACTTTATAAATATTATTTCTTTTGAAACTCATACCAACCATAGGATATTGTTCATTTTGTGTTCAAGTCTTCATGTCCCCATTTGGAGTTTTCTTGGCAAAGATACTGGAGTGAAATACCACTTCTCTAGCTATGACTTGCCCAGGTCACACAGTAGACAAGTGTTTTAAGGACTCCAGGCCTAGTATTCTATTCTATCAACTAGTTACCCCTAATCCTAGGATCTGGGTGCTATTATTTCCCCATTTAACACTTGAGGAAACTAAGACAAACAGAGGATAAATTACTTGCCCAGGGTCACACAACAACTACGTTTTTGAAGCCAGATTTCAACTTTTGTCTTCCTCATTCTATGCCCAGAACTCCATCAAATGAACCACTTAACACAACTGTAGGAATGGCAAAGAAGATCAGTGCAGGTGAATGCTTCCTTGAGGAGAATGAATGAGAATCTCACAGGAGATGGGCTGTTTTCCAAAAGACCCCATGTCAAAATACTTTAAGGAAGCCATTGAGACGCTGTGGGCCTCCTTTCTCACCATGCTATTCCTTCCCATTCTATTAGGCTAATTAATTTTGTCTGACTGAAAAATGAAGATTAAGAAGCACTTGTTATAAATCAATGCATGCCACACATTTCACAAGGCACTGAATTCATCCTTCAGTGATCTGTGCCTTAGTGGATAGTCTCTGAGTTCTGCTAGCTGGAGAAAAAAAAAGGATAATTCAATCACCTAATTGCCAACTTTCTGATGATAAGGTTTTGTGACTAAGATCAAACAGGAAGCCTTTTCTTCTCTCTAGCACCTGTGGGAGCCTCTACTTGAGTGGCATAGTTTTTGAGGGCTCAAGATTAGAGGAACCTCTTTAGAGATGGTCCATATATTATCCTACATTTAAAAAATAAACTCCCAGGATAGAGATGAAAAGGAACCTTGATGATTATAGAGTTCAAACCCACTGTTTCACATGTGAAGAAATAAATTAAGATCTAAAGAAGACATATATCCAAGGTCATACAGCTGGCCAGCAGTAAAACAAGGTTAAAAAAAACAGCTATTCTGATTCGTTCCATCATGAATGACTTAAAACATATTCTGAGTATGATACCTTATATCTTACATGTTTAGCTGAAATTACTTATAAGTGAGATTCTTAAATAGTGGAAGAATAGCATGTGAAGATTACTGGTTTTATTCATTCTTTAATTTAACATGACCAGGGCAGGATGCTGGTGGGATTTATGCAACCCTGAGTCATAACAGAGAAGTCACATTCTCCCCAAAACATGGACTCCAGGGTAAAACCCTGAAAGCCTCAAAGAAGAAAAGAATGTGTGGGTTAGGTCAGTAACCATTCAAAATACGAAACTGAGTTACAGATTTTGTACCCCTGCTAGTTCTGCAGGGGTAGAGTGGAATGGTTTTGTGGGATTTTTGCCTGGAACCCTATTAAGGTCACTTTCTAAGGTGGGGGGCAGAACTGATATTTTTGTGCTTCAAAGTCACTAAAAGGGCTGGCCTTTATATCATAGGTGGCATGAGAGATTCTGGGAATTTCCTTTTTGTACTCAAATATCTCCCTTACAGATGTCTGAAATTCTACATTCAGGGACTTTAATCATCACCCTCTGTTCCTCCTATTTTTAAAATGCCAACTCCCCCTTCCCCACGTGTATGACATTGTCTTTGAATTGAGAATGAATAAGTTTCTCAGATTTCTGACAGAAAAGATAATGCAACATAGGAAACACTAGGGTTGTGGGGAGAAGGCATTGAAGGGGCAGATCAAAAACAGGAAGGATTGGCAGGTGTAAGGGTGGTTTTTCTTAGCTTCCTAAATTGCCTGCTGATTCATCCCAAAGATGAAAGATGCCCGATATATGTAGTAGGAAACAAAAGGCCTGAGTGAATATTAATCTGTTATTGTGCTTTTGCAGCCTGCTTTAAAATATGGAAACTTATTTGGGATAGTTAAGAGTTGTCCTTTATTTAAGTCACAAAAGAATTAGTAGGATCTTTGTTTTTAGTTTGTTTGTTCTTTGCTCCCCTTGTACTTTACCTGAATGATGTTTTTAAACATATAACATAGATAGAATGATCAAGAAAATCAATTATTTTGAAATATAAATATCTGAAAAAGCCTGCCCACTACTACAGAAGGAAGTGACATAGTCCAAATGCTCATAGAAACATATTATTCTTTATGTCATTTCTTGCATGAATTTTTCTATAGAGTAAGCAATATATGTCTTCTTTCGCAACACGACAACCATGGAAATGTGTATTGTATGATAACACATGTATAACCTTTATCATATTACCTGCCATCTTGGAGGGTGGGTGGGAGAAAGGAAGAGAACATTGATCCCAGAATGTCAGAAAATGATTATTAAAAATTGTTTCAAGATGTAATCTGGACAAATCTAAAAGTTTAAATATATATGTGTATGTATAGTTATCAAAATTCTTAAAGTTCGTGGACTCCCTGTTAAGAATCCCTCTTTTAAGCAGAGAAAACTTTTTGAAAAGTCATAGGCCATGTGGAGAACTAAGGTTTCTCCTCCTTCTAAGAGAATATGAGGAGCTTCTGCCTTTGATCTACTCCTGCTTTATTCTTAGATCTGTGTCCCAGCTCTGTGTTCCTGCAAGCTTAACAGAACACTCTCCCTCAACTATCCTGTTGGAAGTGACTTGAAGGCCCAATCAGCACCTGAGTCCCTGTACCTTTCTGTGATCAATGGCCAGATGACTGCATGCCAAAATGTTATTTTCATAAATTTGACTTCAAATCTATATGACACATAAGGCATAATACATAAAATCTCCTCTTTAGAAAACATCTATTTAAAATGGATACCAGAGCCTGATAGTACATCAGAGAGGGCATCAGAGCCAGATCTACCAAGCAAATATTGGTCCTTATGTCTGACTTTATGCGTGTTGCTTTTATTCAAGTTGTTCAACTTCTTTATTTAGAGAAAATTCCCTTCTCTCACTTATTTTGTCCAAAAGCGCCTGGCAGCTTTGAAAACTTGTGTATCCACCTACCACTGCAGATCTACAATTGCTTATCAACTTAATTATTTCAGTTTCCTAGAGAACTTCAGTTTAATTGCTTTGGGACCACCAGGATTAATTTTTTTTTTAATTTTAATTTTTACAACTTAAATTAGCAGCCCAGGATGACACAGCCACTGTGTATATGGAGTAGGATATGAACTCAAGTCTTCTTTACTCAAAGACCAACTTAATCCAGACTATATCATGCTGACATTTTTTTCCATTTTTATGACTCTCTTATTGAAAGAGGAATAAAATTAAGCCTAGAGTAGTGAAATAACTGGGCTAATTAGTGATAGAGCTGGTACTTGATTTCATAACATCTCCTATCTCCCAGTATAATCTCATTCCACTATACCTTTGCCCCTGGGACTTCAAGGGACAGATTTGTGCCCCGCCACCAGTCTTATGGATGCTAAATGAATGAGCTTTTTAACCTGATAGAGTCAATAGGGCTGTGGCTCTGGGCCTGGCCTCTTAATTTATACATCTTTTTTGAGTCTTTTATATGACTCAACTTGAAGCATTTCAAAGAATTAGTAGAAGATGTAGGAGAGAGAGTGACCAAGATGATCGAATAATTATAAAGAAAGACTTACAAGAAAAGGTTAAGGAGTTATTTATTCCAGAGAGAAAGACACTCAAGTACCTGAGGACAGTGAACAGCTGCTCTCCATTTTCAGTGAAGACAAAATAAAAGGAAATGGCTTTAAGCTACAACAAGGAGGATATTAAGTGATATAAGGGAACATCTCTTGGAAGTGAGAATTGTTATACATTGGACTGGTGACAAAAGAAGTTTATGAAGCCTCCTTCCTCTGGAGGGCTTTAAAAATAGGATGACTCCCATCTGCTTGGGACACTTACTGTGTGCTACTCCTAAAGACAGGAGATTGGAAAATGGGATATTTCAAGATGTTTTCTGAGTTTTATAATTATATTAGTATATGGAAAGTATAATTACATGAATATATGGAAAAATGAAGAAACTCCCTCATTGCATCTTTATTAGGTGCCTTCCCTTGCCATAAAAATGAGTCAGAAAAAAAGTGAGTCAGCCTAATGCTTATCAAATAAAACTGTCCCATTTCCACCATCATCTTCAAAGTGTTTTCTCTCTACTGTACTAACTCTGAGACTAGCTGTTTCCATTGCTCTCCTGGTCATGTAGCCCTCAGCCTCCTTAGTGCAAAGTCATCAGGATGCAAAAGAAGACGTTAACCTCCCAGGGTATATATCTTTGGTATTATTTTGAGAATACACTAAAGTGCAACGTTTAGAGTATACTTAACTTCTCTACACTGACACTAATGGGAATAAAGTGTTCTGTTTGTAACTACTGTATACTACTGGCTATCTGCCATGCCCTTCTCCAGAAGAAATAGTATTGCTTTGAGGAAAACACAAAGCTTTTGACAAAGAGGGAGTAGAGATGCACCCTAAGACACTCCTATTCTATAGGGAATTAGACCCAGTCTCCAGAAAGAACTGTGGCATGCATTAGAAAGGCATTATTCATCAAGATATTCTATCTTCATGAGAATGTAAACTATTTGAGGTTTCATTTTTGACTTTAGCTCCAGCTTAGTGTTTAATATGCTGTTTATTTAATATACAGTTTATTTAACTGAAGTTGTAAAAATTTAATCCTGGTGATCAAAAAACAAACAAACTTCTAATTGCCTTGTTTCTTCCCTCTTTAGTTTGGGAAAGAGAATTTTAGACATTTAGGAGTATGATAGTGTATTTCTATACTGCATTAATGGGCAAGTAGGTGGTATGCTGGAGCACCAGGTCTTGAGTCAGGAAGACTCATCTTCCTGAGATCAAATCCGATCTCATACATTTACTAGCTGTGAGACCCTGGTCAAATCACCTAACTCTGTTAGCCTCATCTGTAAAATGAGCAGGAGATATTAATTGCAAACCACACCAGTATCTTTGCCAAGAAAACATCAAACAATGTCATGAAGAGTAACATAAGATAGAAATAAATGAACAACAATATACTCTTCTCAGATTTACTCTACTAGAGCTGGTGGGCAGGGAAGTGGGGAATGTAAGATAAGTGGTCCAAAGATGGTTATCTTCATTCTAAGGAATAGAAAGCTTGCCTCAACTCAAAGAAAGCTGTCTCTGGCACCTACCTATTGGCTGTGTGACTTAGATGCTGGAGGCAGTTCTCCAAGACTAAATGCTAAAACAATATGTAAACCAACACTGAAAGAAAGTGTTTCCTCATCAGAGGAATTCTAGGAACTAATTCCTAAACTAATGCAATCACAGTTGAAGGCCTTGTTTCTATAGATGAAAAAAATGGAGGTTCTAAAAGATGGTACGGTACAGAATAAATGGCACTTGTCTCTGATTCAGAGGACCTGACTTCAGTTTCTGCCTCCAAATCCTTAGGAAAGTAACTTAATCACCCTGGACTCCACTTCAGTCAATAAATAAACATTTGTGAAGCATCTGCTATTTGCCAGCTACCCAGCTAAGCAATGGAGATACAAAAGGAGGCAAAAGACAGTTCCTTCTCTAAAGGAACTTACTATCTAATAGAGAAGAAAAATGAGCAAACAAATATATACAAAGCAAACTATATTTAATATAAATAGAAATTATTAAGAAATGGAAAGCACTGGAATTGGAATGGAGGAGGCCTTGGAGAAAGGTCCTTATCCCTATTAAATGAACGGTTTGGAATAGATGCCTGCTGAGATCTTTTAAGTTCTAGATCTATGACCTCATGCTTTAATGATTTGCTCAAGGCCTTATTGATGATATACATCAATATGGGCATGGATGAGATTTAATATTGTGAATGCTTGATAAATGCCTGCTTTGGTAGACTATTGAGATGCAAAGAGAGAAATGAAACCTGGGAGAAACATATATGTGGTTAAGTAAATGAAAAATATACATAAAAATCAAGTAATTTTAAGGGGGTCCATTAATAATTAAGGATATTATGAGAAGACTCATGCAGAAAGAGTATGTTGCATATTCAACAGACCTAATTTAATAGGAAGGAACATTGGTCTTAGGTCTTCCATCTTACACATTATATCAGTTTGACAAGTCAATTAAACTTTCAGTGACCCTAGAAATTCTAAAACTCTTGGTTGGTGAGAGGTTTGTATCTGTGCTGGTAAAGGGAGTTTCCTAACCAGCTGTTTCCTACAATAAATAAATTGATGTATTTGGTCTAATAGTAAACCAATCAGTGACAGTCAGCAAAAGAAAACAAAGCCTCTTACAGGAGGTGAGGAAGAGAGTTAGGGATTCACAAAGTAGGAAGTGAAAAGGGAAAGCATTCCAGGTATGGAAGAGAGACAGCTCAAAGAATGGAGATGATATGGATGGACTGTTCTGTATGAAGTAATGTTCAGTTGGCCATTTTGGCTGGAATTTAGAGCATGCAGGGGAGAAAGAGTAATAGGAAATCAGTCTGAAGAGAAGATAGTAAAAATGAAAGCTTTCATTTAAGAGAAGTGTTTTGACACTCTAGGAAGAAAAACATCATAAATAAATAAATAAACAGTAAATATGTGGAATAATGGATGTATATCTTCAAAGTCTCCCATAAAAATGCCTGACTACTTCCAAGGACCTATACAATTTGGCTTTAATTTACTTTTCTAGCCATGTCTCATAATGTCTTTCACATGGCTTAAAATTCAGTCCATTTGGATTATTGTCTATCCCAAGGTCTAACTTGCCTTCTCCAGTCCTTTGTTCATGCTTTCATTCTTTTTTTTTTAACCCTTAACTTCTGTGTATTGCCTCCTAGGTGGAAGAATGGTAAGGGTGGGCAATGGGGGTCAAGTGACTTGCCCAGGGTCACACAGCTGGGAAGTTTCTGAGGCCAGATTTGAACCTAGGACCTCCTGTCTCTAGGCCTCACTCTCAATCCACTTAGCTACCTAGCTGCCCCCCATGCTTTCATTCTTGCCTAGAATGAACCTTCTTCTTCACCAAATGGAGTTTTATCTTTTGAAGTCTCCTTTCCTTAAAGGCTCAGACTCAAGCCTGCTTGTCCATGAAATCCTCCTTCTTTGAACTCTCCATCAATTTTCTGACAGCATATCTAGGTCTCTTCTTTGCACATCTCTTATCGTCCATTGTATTTTAATTTTCTGCATACATTTATTTTCCCTCTACTAGGCTATAAACTTCTTGAGAATTAGGTTTGTAGGATGACTTTCTTTGTTGCTGGTCCCTGCAAACAGTAGGCACTAAAAGTACACCTTATTAAGTGAATTAAATTGGAAAGCCCATTCTTTGGAATAGGCTACTTGTCCTCAGGTTCAGCAAGGAACTATCTGGAGATCTACTCTTTATCATGCAGAACTAGTTGTGTGTTCTACCAGGCAGGACTGGTAATCTGGGAAATGCATCTAACTCTTCTTTTACTGAGGGCTATGTAAAACTGTTTTGCAAGGAAAGGTAGGCATGAGGTCTATAGAGAGATCTTCAAAGAATTCAGGCAGGCCTCACTGGATTCATATTCAGCATATAAAATGCTCTAGTGCAATTGAGTTTCCCTGTCTAGGCAGTCTCTTGTTTACTTTGGGTGGCTGGAAATGTACAATGTTGGGAATTTGTCTTTGGAGTTGCATACAAAGTGTTTCAGCAATGGTTTTCACTTACATCCAGGTTTAATTGTAAGAACCACTGTAAAGATACTGCCAAAACATCAGTGTTCCCTGATGTGTTTGTACACACAAAAATATCCAAGATTTCTGAAGATGGCCCCATTTAGTTTTTTTCATTTGTTTGTCCTTGCATCCTTTTTGCCATGTGTTGGGGCTACTTAGAAATGGTCATATGATGACTTTCAATTTTAACAAAACTTGGGGAAAAATGTCATAAAACTTATTTTACCGTCCCCTTCTCCTTCTTGCAAAAATTCTGACATTACTAGAAGCCTTTAAATCCATTCTGAATATAAAATCAGGAGCTAATACCGTGTGTTGAACAGAAAAGCCCTTAATAAATGTGGGGAGGAGGTAAGGGGAGGAGGATGCCCTTTGACATTCTGCAGCCATCTGAATCTTATGAGAAAATGAAAAGGGAAATAAAGTGGCCTTGATGAAAAGGCCTCACTGTCCAGAAAGTTGACAATAATGAACTCAGTCTGACATACTTATTTGAAGCACTCCAAATCACCTGTTCAGTTTAAAGAATTGCTTTGATCATGGCATAAACCCTGTGAGGGGAGAGAGAAGGACCAGCCTTGAGATTGACAAAAAATGGGGCCATGAAAAAGTTCAATTCTGAAATTTACCAAAGGGTCACTGTTTATCTTCTTTTTTTTCACACTGCTCCCCACTTCATCTCAAATTTCTGCCTTTCTATCCACTGAAATATTATCTGACTTTCAAGGATAAATGCAAATGCTGTCTCCACTAGGAAGCCTTCCATGATCCTCTACAACCAGGAGTGATTTATATCTCTTTTTCCTAAGCTCTTAACACTTCAGATTGTTTATAATTTCATTTCTTTCATTCATATCTATATATGCATGTAAGTATACATATAAGTATAGGTGTAGAGGTATCTATGCATGCATACTTATGTACATATATATGTATACATATGCATATCTCTAGATATATGTGTATACTTAGGTTGTTGTTCAGTCCTGCCTGACTCTTTTTGACCCAATGGACCAAAGTATTCCAGGTCCTTTTATCCTCCATTATCTCCCAAAGTCTGGTCAAGCTCATGTTCATTCCTTACATGACACTAGCCAACTCATGTGTATACATAAACATTTATACATGCATACTCATAAATGAACACATATAAGTACTCCTATTGGTCTATTAGCTCCTTAAGGATAATTTCTTGTCTTCATACCAACTACTTGACACAATGTCTTGCATTAGTGAGGAATCTCTCCTTCATTTTACCTGGGCATCTCCTTTGTACTTCTTTAAGTGTCCCTGGTTATATGTGTGTGTGTGTGTGTGTGTGTGTGTGTGTGTGTGTGTGTGTGTGTGTGTGTGTTTCCCCTATTAATAAATTCCTTTCCTATCCTTTTAGCCTCATTATCTGGCACGTTCGCTTTTATATAAGAGGCTCTTAATGTATGGTTTTTGAAATAAAATGATTGCCTAATATTTTTGACCACCTCTAATAAGCTGAATAAATTAAGGTAGTTCACTTTTAAGATGAGTGTATAATCATATTTTCGGAACATGTCTTATTTAATTTGATTCTCACAATAATCTTGTGAAGGAGGTGCTATTTTTATCCACATTTTACAGGCCATTTTCAGTTGTCTCTGACTCTTTGTGACTTTCATTGGGGGTTTTCTTGGCAAAGGCACTGGAGTGGTTTCCATTTCCTTATCCAGAAGTTAGGAAGACATGAATTCAAATCCTTTCTTAATCATTTAACACCTGTGTGACCTTGGCAAATCACTTAGCTTTTTCTCAGCCTCAATTTCATTATCTATAAAGCAGTTGGAAAACCATAAAGTTCTCCAAAGCCAAACAGCTTGTGTGTTTGGCAGAATTTGATCAGTTTTCAGATCTCCAGTGTGGTAGCTATAATTATTATTGTGCTGATCATCATGCAGTTCTTTTAGTTATGCTTAATTTAATTTCTGCCAGTTCAAAAAATCTTCTCAAATTTTACTTAACTCTTAATATTCATTATGCCTTTACAATACAATAACATTCCATTTCATTCATATGGCAAAGTTTGAACACCCATTCTGAAAAAGATGGGCATCTGCTCCACACCCCAGTTTTCTATTCCTTCTCCTTTTCCTGTTTCCTTTTTACTATTAATGTGCTTCCCCCTAAAAAAAAGAAATTTAAGTGATAGCAGAACCATTAGATCTGTATCTGCATCTCTCAGATGTTCATCTTCTAGGTAAGTCAGAGAACAAACACATGGGGCAGTTCATATAACTTCCAGTAGCTTATAAGCAAGGGTATACCTAGCCTAGTGCTTAACTAATTAATGAGGTGCTTAATTCCTTTAAATTGGTTTTCAACAAACTCTTCTGAACTTTAACTAGACCAGTCCTTGGACAGTGAAATTATGTCTCTTCAGGATTATGTTCCAAATGCTTCTGACTTGGTAGACTCTATTGGGTTTTTCTGTCCTGACTTCCAAAGATATAGGGTTAGGGGTATGAATGATTACACATATTTATTTAAAAGATTCTCCTATCCAACTTGGAAGAAATCATCTAAGTCAATGATGGGCAAACTTTTTAAAGAGGGGCCAAAGGAAAGAAAAGGCTCATCTGTCATTCCGTTTCTAAGACAACTCTTTCAAAGTTTCATTGTATTGTATCCTACTCATTGAATCTGTCAGATTAGGAATAATGTTACGCAGCCTTATAGAACATTTCTGGGGGGCTGCATCTGGCCCACAGGCTGTAGTTTGCCCATCACCGATCTAAGTAATCCCACTTGCAATCTAGTTCCATCCATGGGACTTTCTTTTATCTCTTCATTATTTACAGATTAGCACCAAAGTCTGCAAGTTCTATTATCCAAGTCACTCCAGTGAACACATTAAATGGCATTGGTCTTAATATTGTATGCCCTGGAGGGAGAATCTCAATTCTTCTTCTACCCATTGATAATTTTACTGTCAATTAACTATGGCTTTCTGAACCCTGCCTACAAACCAGAACCAGCTCCATCTGGCCATTTTATGACAAGGGACCGGCATGGTAACTTTTGCTCACCAGTCGCTAGCATTGACTGGCATACTCCCTGATGACCTTGTTCCCTGACACACCTTTTAAGAGACTGCCGATTTCCTGGATTCATTCTTATATTAATAGCTGCCTTGAGTTTTTAATGGTTAGCTATTTTTATTATTTTCTTAGTAACAATTTCCAAATGAAATTAAGTCATCAGGTAGTTGCCACTTAATATTTCCAGGAATTTGAAGCACATTTCTGAAAAGTACAGACTTTTTCCTGATTACCCTTCTAAACTCCCTAATATATCTTCTTTCTTCAAATGTTGAAAATAATAGATTTTTTAAAAATTATATCACAGTTACCTAAACAGGTCTCATTCTACTTTGCAAGTGGTTACTGCTACCATTACCATTACCATGACCACTACTACTATCTAAAATTTTTATGGTGTTTACTGTGTGCTAGGGGCAGTGTTAAGTGTTATACAATTATTATCCCCTTTAATCCTCACAACAACCCTGGGAGATAAGAACTATTATTTTCTGATGTTTATAATTGAGGAAACTGAAGCAAAAAAGATGTTATACTGCTATAAATATCTGAGGTCAAATTTGAACTTGGGTCTTCCTGAATCCAGGCATAGTGATCTACTCCCTGAACCACCTAGATGCTCTGCTATAGCCAGGTGCTAAGTATCAGAAATCCAAAGAAAGTCAAAAACATCCCCTGCTCCCAAGAAGATCACATTGTAAAGGAAGAGACAGCATGTAAATGAGTAGACACAAGTTAATAATAGAGTAGAGGTGGAAGGCAACCTTAGAAGGAAAGTCATGGGGGACCAGAAAGAGGGGGAAGACCAAGAAAGACCCCTTGTACAAGGCCATATTTGAACTGAGTCTTTAAAAAAGGCAAGGAAAATGAGAACCAGAGGTAAGGGCAAAGCATGAGAAGACTATAGAAAGGTAAGAAGAAACCAACTTATAAAGAGCTTCCAAGCCAAAGAGAGGCTTTTAAATTTGATTCTAGAGATAGTAGAGAGCCATTTAAGTTCCTAGAAGGAGTAAGGTAATGGTCAAAACTAGGATTTAGAGAAATCACTTTAGCAGCTGAGAGGAGGATGGATCTGAATGCCAAGAGATTTGAGTCAAGGAGGCCAGTCTGAAGGCTTTCAAGGGTGGAAGTAGGGGTGCAAAGAACTAGGGAAATAGCTTTATGAATGGAGAGAAAGTAAAACAGGATATCTGCTGTAAAGACAGAAATAAAAATATTGTTTTCTTCGTGGATTTAAATATTTATCCATGACAATTATTAAACACAATCTGTGTGCCATGTACTGTGCTAGGCACTGAGGATAAAAATACAGTGAATGAAAAGAGTTTTCATTCTAGTAGTAGACAACAAATCACACACATGCACATGATGCATGCATATTATTTATACACACATGAATATGTATATCCAGACAAAAGTGCATATATGTGCATTTATATACATGTATGAGTATATATAATGAACCACACATATACCCATGGTGCATATATTTTTTGTATTTATAATAGGCACACACACACAAACATATATATATATATATGTACATATATATATATATATATACACACATGTATCCTTATACAGATCACTATGCATGTAAATTTTTGGATATATGTGTATATGATATAAAAATGTGTAATCAATTTTGTTCAGTTGGTTTAGTAATGTCTGACTCTTCTTGACCCCATTTGGAATTTTCTTTGTCAAAATACTAATTTGCCATTTCCATTGTCTTCAGATTATTTTACATATCAGGAAACTGAGGCAAACAGGGTTTAGTGATTTGCCTAAAGTCACACAGTGTCTGAAGTCAGATTTGACTCAGGAAGATGAATCTTCCTAATGCCGGGTCTGACACTCTTTCCTCTCTACCCTAGAGAAGTACATACTCCCTGCTTTTGTTTTCAGTTGTATCTCATGAATAACTTGATTTGCCAGAGAATCAACAGTTCTACAGATCAGGCATGATAAGTCAATCCTAGGGAGGCAGTTGGATTGATGATGAACTCAGAAATGGCTAATTGAATGAATGTGTAAAGAAAACACAGGTGACTTAACTGTCTTGTCTTTTTGTGGTATGTAACAAATGTTTGTATTCCTGACATTTTATTTCTCCTAAAGAAAAAGGTGTGAAAATGAAATGCTGAGATTTTACTGTAATGACAATGACAGCTGGAAAAGGAGAAATATAAATGACCTTGATTTACCGACAATAACAATGCCACATTCAGTTTTGCTTTCGAGGCATAGGCAAATTTATGTCAAGTGCCAATAGGATAAATATAGGACTGTGATGTGATTGTCTATTTCTGTGGTTTAAGAACTATATCAGTCATTCATTTACTCTTGGTGATATTGGGAGGGGTCCTTTTGTCCTAGAATTCTCTTCAAAATTAACCATTTAGGGTATAGGTCTTCAGACACAGAGGAACTTATCCCAAGTGATTTCTTGTTGAGGATAGGTATATACAAGAATTCTCACATGACATTCGAAGGGGCACAATGAGGTTGGCTGCTTGTTTTAGGTTTGGATATATATATTAAGTAGGATTGATGTGACCAAGGATCAAAACTGTACGAATGATTTATTTTCTCCAACAGACCTACTTGAAAAAAAAAATTTGTGTGCAGAAAGCAATATAACATAAAATGAAACAGCTAGTATAGCATTCCATTCTGATTTTGTTTGAAGTAACAGGTCAAAAGTATAGATTTTTTGGAATTTTTAATATATGAGAATGCTTTTTTTAAAAAGACGGTCCTAACCTATATTAGCTAAATACGTTGTTTCCTTTACATGTAAATACCTTTATTTTCTTCTTATGACATTTATTTACTTTTCAATTGTTGCATTACTTTCTCAAAATAGAAAATGTATCTTTATTTTTTGCATTATTACGGAAGAGACACAATCTGCAGATTAAGCTTCAGTTTTCATATTTCCAAATTAAAGTGATAAAAAATATTTCTTGCAGATTCAAAGATATAGAAGAGGGTGGGCAGGAGGAGTTAAGGGAGAGAAATGCTGGTGTTCAAAGCACTGGACTTTTGACTCCTGTTTCTGTATTTTAAGCATGCTCATTTTCTACTCCAATGAACAGTACATTGGCGAGTAGGATGGAATTAAATTAGTTTCTCACAAAACTCTGAAAACTTTCCCCATTCTAGATCAGCTGCTAGGTGGCTACTGATTGGATCAGCTGGAGCTGGAAGAAGACACCCCCCCCCCCAACCTACACACACACACACACACACACACACACATTCACACACCTCCCTTGTGCAGGGATGAATTATCTTAGCAGGAGTAGATTCAACTATAGTGTCTGTATTGTTTTATTTGTATCCTGTTCCTTCTTGCCCCATTATCAGATGGCTGAGCCTGCTCATACCCATGGTGTTCCTGAAATAATCTCAGTAGTTTATTATAGTAACCCCTGCCCCTATTCGTTTGCTAACAGCAATCTCACTGCCCCAAGGGAGCAGTTGCTATCAGAGATGCAACCTGTTCCCTTACAGGTTCTACGAGTGCTGTTGCCAGAATTTCATTTCAGCCTCAGATGTCAGTACCAGGAACCTGCCTCACACAACATATAGTGGTGCTTAAGGTTGTTTTTGCTGCCAAACTATATGTAATTTTATGACTAATATATTCTATTTATTAAATAGTGTATATTGTTGTTTTAATTAATATATGGATTCAGAATTAATATTAATAATTAATGTTAATCCATATATAATGATTAAAGGTCCTTTCCTTAGTCCTCATTTCCACATATTAACCCCTAGTTTGCAGAGATTTTATTAAGAAAGAAAAAAAGACTAATGTCTGCATTGTTGAGCTGTGGTTTTGAGGTCTGTTTTCTCCTCAATCAAACAACTTGTTTGGAACTCTTATATGTGCTATAGGAATAAAAAATGAAAAGGTTAAAGTAATTTTTAAAGGGGGAGTATGTGGGAGGTGGTTATAGGGAAGAAGTGAGACTTTCTCTAAGTCATTATTCAGTCTTTCTCTTCATTTTTCCCCCCTTCTACATATATTTTTAATATATCTGCATATGACAAACCTGGCTTCCCCGTACCCACTCACCTAGTAGCATGGTTAGGTTGATAGAGCTCTGAGTTTGGAGTCAGAAACACCTAAATTAGGTTCACATATGGCCTCAGACACTTACTGTATGACCATGGACAAGTCACTTAATGCCTTGTTTGCCTAGGAGGAAGCCAAGTGGTTCAGTGGATAAGGAGATGGGGCTAGTGAAAATCTTGTGGATAGTCCACAAGGTCATGAAAAATTAGATATGGCTGAATAATTGAACAAGAACAATAATTACAAAAGGGAATGGGTTTATCCTTACCCACAGACCTAAACATCAGTGTTTGCTACCTCAGTGCTGTGATAACTCTTGCAATAAATTCTTCCATATGGAAGCTTAGCTTCTGTGTATTCACTTGCATCTCTGAATGAAAGACAGATTCTGTGTGTTTGCTGGAAGGAATGGCTAGAATTGATGGGAGTTGGGAGGTAGTAGGAAGACATTAAGAGGAAAGGAAATAAATTACAGGTCAATAAGCTGGTCACTGACTGGTGCCAAATCAGAGACTCTTATAATTGAGTTGTTGCTCCTATGAAATACAATTTGCAATTAGGCAAATAAAAGTAGCTATTTCCATATTCTTTGAAAAAGATATTCTAGTTCTAAACATATAACACAAAGAGTCCATTGGCAAAAAGAAAGGTGATATATTCACCAATATATTTATAGCAGCTCTTTATGATTATAAGAAAGAATTGGAAGCAAAATCAAGATTGATTGATTTGTGAATGGTTAAACAAATTATGGTGTATGAATGTAGTGGAGTATTGCTGCACTAAAACAATTCAATGTTCTGTCATTTCATTATATTGACTCTTTGTGATCCCTTTAGGGAATTTTCTTTTTTTTTTGTAATTTTTCTTTATTTTAAAAATACTTTTTTCATGTTTACATGTTTCATTTTCCCCTCCACTTTTCCCTCCCCCTCCCAGAGCTGACAAGCAATTCCACAGGGTTGTTCAAATTTCCATATTATTAATTTTTTCTGTAAAGCAATCTTTTAAAGTCAAAATTCCAAATCATATACCCATATATACAAATGATAAGTAGTGTCACATGTTTTTCTTTTACATTTATACTACCATAGTTCTTTCTCTCAATGTAGATAGCATTCTTTCTCATAAGTTCTTTAGGAGTGTCCTAGATCAGTGATGGGTAAACTATGGCCCACGGGCCAGATGTGGCCCCTTGAAATGTTCTATCTGGCTGCAACATTATTCCAATCTGATGAATACAATGAGTAGGATACAATGCAATGAAACTTTGAAAGAGTTGCCTTAGAAACAGACTGACAGATGAGCATTTCCTTTGCTTTGGCCCCCTCTTTAAAAAGTTTGCCCATCACTATCCTAGATTATTGCATTGCTACTAGTAGTAAAGTATATTCTATTGGAGAGTTCCATAATACTTCGCTTTCTGTGTGTGACATGCTCTTGCTTCTGCTCATTTCACTCTGCATCAGTTCATTTAGATTCTTCAGTTCATATAGAGATCATCATTTCTTACATCACAATAGTATTCCATTAGAGATTTTCTTGGCAAAAACATTGGAGTGATTTGCCATTTCTGCTTCAACTCATGTGACTTGTCCATGGATCACACAACTATTGAGTGTCTGTTGAATTCAGGAAAATGAGTCTTCCTAACTCAGCCATGGCACTGTATCCATACTACCTAGCTACCCTACTTAAGAAATAATAAAAACAAAAGAATTCCATTAACTGATAACTATTTAAAGTGAGCAGAACCAAGGAAAAATATATATACAATTAAATGTAAAAGGAGAGAACCATGAATATAAAATAGTCAATACAATGTGAAATTATAAAGAACTTTCTAGATTCCAATATGGAGACCTATTTTCTATTTCTAGAAAGAGTGCAAATTGGGATGATTCTCTGGGATAGAGTAGGGAAGAGTTACTGGGAAAAATCTAGATGAAAGAAAATATCAATTAAACCTCTTTTTAAAAAGAAACTTACAATTGTAGATTTTGATAGTTGCTGCACACAGAGAGAACATAGTTATTTGGCTTTTTGATGATGGCGAAAATAAAGAAATAATAGGATTCAATTAATACTGTAAAAGAGTCTTCAGATTGACCTGTTTTAGACCCAAGCACATATGTTCAAATCCAGTTGTGCTCAATCAGATGTTACCCTTTGGAAATACAAAGCTCTTGTAGACATGGTTTTGATTTATATATTGTATAGTCAACTGAAGTGTCCTTGTTCAAGATTGGACCATTGTTTTTTTCTAGTGAAAAAGCATGTAAAGTCTAATATTCATTGAGGTTCAACTCATTTTATAGAAAAAACACTGTGCTGGTTAAATAATGTAAGTTTCAATTAGTTCATCCTAAAGATAATAATTTTATTCTTATTTTTAATAAATGTCTTCTCTAAATAAAGCCATTGAAGTCCTTTGCCTTTTAAAATTAAAAAAAAAGATAATTTTAAAGTAATTGAACTCTTAAGACTGCCAAGGAACAAACAGATAATCTCTGTTAAGCAGAGTAGAGAAATTGGCAAGTTTATTCCCTTAGGACCAAAATTGGTAGCACAGTAAAGACCAAGATGAGCAAACTCTCCTTTCAGTGGTTGAGATCACCAGTGTCTTTCCTTATTCACCCTATTAATGAATTCATCTTGCCCTGTCCTTTAGACCACAATTCTTCTGATTTGTACTCCTACAAATGACTCCTACGCCATCCATATAGTCCAGGTGGGACATTATGTGAACAGGCTGTTAAGAAGTAGCAGAGGTGACTTGGGAATCTTCAAGGAATACTTATTAGCAAAAGAATTCTACCTCTCCACATGACTCCCAAAATACAGCTGTGGGGATCACAACAAACTGACTCATTAGCACCTACTTTCTAACCAGTGTGCTTCACAAGCAACATCACTAGTTTGCAATAAGCCTTGCACAAATTGCATGTGGATTTCAGGGAAGAAGGGATGCTCTAGCATCACCAGTCATGCCAATTAAATGGCTGGCTGGACTTCCCATGGGGAGGAATATTTCACATCGTCTCAACCAACTAATGAAGAGTCATTTGGCCAACCTTTTCTTTTCATCTGACTTTGATTTTTTACTTAATTTTTTTTAAAAAGAAAAGTGGCTAAAATTAAAGAACTGCCCTGGAAAAGCTGTAGAGTTTGCATTATTATACATTTTAATAACATTCACAATCTTGTAGAATGGTTCATACAGACTCTCTTGATTAGGAGTTTAAGGACAAGTTCCGACCTCCTAGGAAACACCTCATTATAGCTCACTAAAACAACCCTCTCTCCTTTTTATTTCTCTTCTACTAATGCCTTTCTCATTGTACACAGGGGTGCTTGCTGTTGTAGGGATGGCACATGCTGCTTTGCAAAGCATCAAGGAAAGAGTATGAAAATGAATCTCAGACTGAAGTGTTTGTAATCCCCATTAATTTGGATACAATTAGTTTTGAGTCTGGGGAAGCAGTATCTCAAGAACAGAGGAGTAGCAGATGCATTTGTGAACATACCACTTTTCCCTTAGGGAACCAGATGCTCCTCCTTTCCCTCCTCAACCCTCTCCCTTACTGTAATAACCTATAATTTAGGATGTAAATGAGTGGAAAATCATACTGATGCCATCTTAATTGAATGACTGGCATTAATAGTATGGGTTTTTGAAGGAGATTGGTGTTCCATTTCCTTGGAAGGAATCTGTGTATTTTTTCATGCTTTAGTACATAATGTGAAGACCCAGGAGGTCCATAAAAATCACCATTATATAAAGTACCTGACAAGTCAAGTAGGATTCAGGTCAGAAGGGTTGGGTGATTATTTTGTTCTGGTATTACCTGAGACTGAAACTTAAGTTACAGATTTGCTGCTCTAATCTCACTTATCAGGGATGGTCCTGGGAAAATTTCAGAAGAAGGCTAAACTAAACCTTTTCTTCTCCTCTGGGGTAATTTGCTTTCTAATCTCATCCTATTGAAACTTACATACATTCATTCACCTATGATTTCCTTTATTCTCCCTGTCAAATCTTTCTCATACAAGAAGACAAAAATTTTAATCACTAGCATTGTAGGAGAATTTAAATAATTGAGTCACCACTCCCGGGGTTATTATATTTTAAGACTGACCTCTAGGCTAGAAATACATTGAAACAGATGGAAATTTCATTTTCTTATTTTTAATTTTTTGTAGGTGAAGGTAAATGGTCAGGGAAACTTTTTCACTCTCTATAAAATTGTCTGCTTTTAGGGATGTTGGCTATACTTCAAGTCCATCTTTAAGGTAAAAGAGATTTGAAAGGTGGACTCATAATCCTTCAGGAAGCATTGAAAGAATGTTCAAGCACTTTGTTTATATTTTGAGTCAAGAAACTTCTGATGAGAGTAAATTCTATTGCTTTGGAATCAGGAATAGGAATGTACTATTGTAGAATATAATTTTTCAAGAGAACAAAATGTGTTTCACTATAGTCTTTATTTCATATCCTTCTTTCTGGGTCTAGCTCAATATTGACCTATAATAGATACTTAATAAATATTGTTAAATTGAATTTAACTTTCTACTATTTGAAAAGATTCTTAAGGATGAAAATAGAAAGAGTACGACAAACAGAGGAAAAATAGAGAAGATCTGCAAGAAGTTTTATAGCACCCTATTTTTAACATGAAGGATACTTGAGTTATCACACATGAATTCAGCAACATAGTCTAAGATTTGCTTATAGAAGGTGTAGAAAGGGCACTAAAGAGAAATAGCCTTTTTGTACCAAGTATACATAGAAAAGATGCATGCTGAGGTAAAATTTTGAGGACGGCATTTAGGAAGGAATTGATTCAAAGATATCCGGTTGGGACCAGTGGGAGGCATAGCCAGGATGGCCAAAAAAAAAAAAAAAGCAAGGAAGCACAAAACCACCACGAAAATCCTTTCTGATCAATCTTACAAAAAAACCACAAAAGGAATATAGGAGCGAAAGAACCAACAAAAAGACAGTGATACAATTTTCAAGAAGAGAAAAACGGAAAAGGTAGGCAGAAAACATCTGGGGCACTAGGGTGAGAAGGAAGCAGAGATAGCAAGAGGCTACAATAAGGAATAAGAAGCAAGCCAAGAGGGATCCCCACTCCCCATCTGCTGTGCCAGGTTCTGAACCTGAGCGCAAGCTAACATCCAGACCCTGAGACCCTGTCAAAGCACATAGAGGTCCAAGCCAAAGCACATCACTTGAAATTCCAAGCAAACCTGCATTAAAGTCTGGACTTCTAACCCAGGGTAGTCTGTGCTGTAGCAGCCTGATCTGTGTGGACCCAGAGCAAAGCCAGGAGTTGAAGTCTTGGCCTGTGGCTAGGACATATATCCCAATTTGGAGTAATTAGTAGATCCAAAGCTGAGGCCTAATCATAGTGCTGAAAAATCAGAGCAGAGCCCCAGGACAAGGGAATTGACTGTGTTCCTAACCTGATCAAGCCCAGGTGAGACCAAAAGCCTACATAAGACCTAAACCTGAGGCTAGAATTTGAGCAATCAGCAGGATCAAGGGTTAATTGAATCAGCAGTGGGAGGTGGCTCTCAGAGCTCCCAACCATCAGGCCATAATACCATTTTGGAAGAAATGAAACTGGTAGAAAACAAGAAATAAAACTAAGGGTAGCATCAAGGAAGGACTGAAGTTTAAGAGGTACCCTAACCTCCTAAAGAAGAACAGAGCTTACGTATAAAAGAGGTTGGAAAAATGAGCAGAAAACAGCAAAAAAATTTATATATATATACATATATAAATATGTATATATATATATATATATTATAGATAATTTTTTAAACCCTTTCCTTCCGTCTTGGAGTCAATGCTGTGTATTGGCTCCAAGACAGAAGAGTAGTAAGGGCCAGGCAATGGGCGTTAAGTGACTTGCCCATGGTGACACAGCTAGGAAGTGTCTGAGGCCAGATTTGAACCTAGGACCTCCCGTCTCTAGGTCTGGCTCTCACCCCGTATACAGAATTTTTATGGAAACAAAGAGCAAGGTACAGACACGGAAAAGGACAGTGGAAGTAATGCAAATGCACCAAAACCCAAAGATTCCCAGGGAATGGAGACAATAGAAAAGACATGAAGGGAAAAAAAAGTTAAAAGCATAAAGCCCTATGTTCTTTTATTTGTCTTTCATTTTCTTTTTCATAAAGCCCTATATTCCAAAAAAGGTTTATCTCAACCATATCTCATCTTTCCTAAGAGACATAACTTTGTTCATCAACTCATCACAAACATCAAATGAGGTATAAAACAAGATGCAGGCTTTCCAGAAGAACACACCATGGTGAAAAAGGGGATTCTGTTCAGAATTCAAATTAACAAGGGATTCTTGGTGGATGGCAAAGTATACCAGGTTCTCTTATTTGAGGATAACAGCTGCCATGCTATTCTCTGCATGGTTGCCTCATTTTAAAAAAAGGACATTGATGTTCTAGAGAATAGATGAAGGAAGTTTAGCCAGATGTGGAAAGAACTTGACATTTCAACAAATGGAGTCTGATCCAAGAATCTGCTGATGTGTAGCCTTGAGAAAAAAACACTATGGTGACATGATTGCTATCTTCAAATCTATCACATGGAAGAGGGATTAGACTTATTCTACTTGACTCTGAAAGACAGAACTAGAAGCAGGAGGAATCTGCAGAAAAGCATATTTCAAATTAAGTTTTACAATGATTTGCTAAAAGTTAGAGCTCTTCAAAACTGGAATTGATGTTTCAGGAGACATCAGTTTTCTTTGTTGGTGATCTTCAAGGAGAAGCTGCATAATCAGTCCTTGGCCAAGGATGTTTTAGAAGAGATTCCTGATAAGATATGGATTAGGTTAGATGAAGATGAGCTCACCTCCAAGTCTTGGAGTCTGCGTTTCTTATTCTATATGTTCTTTCCCCTGTAAGTGTATGGCAAACAATTATAGCAGTATAAGCAAACATTCAAAGCACTGTCATAGCTATTATTGATATAAAGACAAAACAAAACAGTTCCTGCCCTTAAGGAGCTTACATTAAGGAGGATGGAGGAGTTAAGTGCATAATTTATATAGATAAATAATAAGGATATTTGAGGAGGAAGAGATAAAGAATGAATTCCAATATGAAATGGCATTTGGGTTGAGATCTGAAGAAAAGTAAGAAATTTTGGAGATAGAGGTGAAAAGGAAAGTCATTCTTAAATCACTTGCTAGTAGGACTTATTGGAAATCTGAGAATAGAGGGCTGACAAAGTCTAGCTCGAAGACCCAACTCCCTAGTAAATACATTTTATATATGCTCTGTGATTATTATAATTGTTATTTTTAATTTCTAAGAGTAATTTAATAAATACTAAATGCAACGAAGATTGGATTGTTAGGACTACAGGAATGGTGGGACATGAATTGTCTCTGAGATTGCAAAAATATCATTATTGGATGTTGTATGACAATTTTTTAAAAATCTAATTATCAGTTCATAGACTAGTTCTCAATATTGAACTTTCTTTATTGAGCATGTATGTGGACATATATATGTATTCATACATATATGCAGGAAGTCATGTTCTTGGTATCATGACTTGAAGTATTGCATAATATAACCTCTACCTCTGAAAGAGTAAACTGGTCACACTTGCATATAACCTGGTCACCCTTGAGAGACGTCCATGTCATGGAAACCTCATAACTATGATATATATGAAGATTGGTTCCTAGTATTAGGGGTGTTTAATGGAATTTCACTTACTCCTTTTTAACCCAGAGAAGAGATGGCTTGGGTAAAGAATCATTCTTTGTCTTAATATAATTGCAGAGTGCTTACATTTGTTAGGAGTGGAAGGTAGAACAGAAATAAGTTAAATTCACTGAGAGGAAAGAATATTTTAGTGTCAAGGCACATGGGTTGAAATCCTGGCTTTGTGATTTTTCTACCTGAGTGACCTGAGGTAAGTCATTTTACTGAGACTGTTCTCCAATTTTTAAAATGAGGGGGTTGGACTAAGTAGATCCTATGATCTCTTCTGGCTCTGAAGGGAAGATAACCTCAATTTCAGCTCAGGAATGTGGTATGACAGATGTAGTTTTGGACTTGAAGTGAAAAAATGTTCAAATACTACCTTAGATACTAGCTATATACTCTGTGCAAAGCATTTAATTAACCTTAGCTCCCTCTTTTACTAAATAAAAGGACTGGATTCTAGAGCCACCAAGACATCTTCTACTTCTGAATATAAGATCCAATGATCCTTTAGGTGATGCACAAAATAATCTCCTCATGATTATATCTATTCAAATATGGATTGGGATGTCTTTTATAGAATATATTCCCAGTTACATTATGTCTTCAAGCAAAGGTGAAATGGCTACTAGTGGAAATGACAAAAAGAGGATTTGTTCAAATAAAGAATTCCTTTCTCTTTCCCCATGTGATACAATTGAAGCATAAGATTCTATGGCTGTTTGGATGCAAATATGGCTTCTCCATCATGTGAGGGAAGAATCACAGAATGTTTCTAAGTAATTAGGGCTCAAAGATGGTATCTGAAGGAGAATATTATGTCCACAGCATATGGAAGATGACATAAAGTCAATACTGGGATTTCATTCATCCCTTCACACACTTAACTCAGGCAGTCAGTCAATAGGCATTTATTAAGTACCTATCCTGTGCTGGGCAACATGCTAAGCACGGAAGAATACAAAGAGAAAAAAACAATCTCTCCTCTCAAGGAGCTTAGAGTCTAGTAGAAGAGACAACATTTATTTATTTGCTTGTTTGTTTTTTATATTAACAAAGATTTTCAAAAAACTTTATTTCAATTTCAAGAGTACAGACAAGAAGCACGTTTCACAGTTATACATAGTAATAGGCATCAGTACAGTTACTGCTTTGGATGGCTGTAGTTAGGTTGTGGACATGTTCCAGAGTGCCAAGAGCTAGCTAGTTGGCCAGTCTTTTCCATTCGCCATTCAGATGTTCCTATCTTTTCTATTCCTGCTACTTGGAACATTACTGCTGTGTCCATGTTTTGCAAGATATTTAAATCTTAAAATGCTAAAGAAATCAGGTAGAATAGCACAAAAATTCTTCTAACATATTTGAAGAATGCTAAGTAGGACTGGTCAAAAAATGGCTGCTTTGGTGTTTCTTGCTAAGATTTACCTGTAGGTAAACTTAACTTTTAAAGGAACTTTGGGATCTGCAGCTCAAAATGAAAAACCCAACAACAAAAACCTATTACAAGCTACTTTTGCCATTAATATAAGCACCGGCACTGCTTGGCTTCTGGCTAGTTTTTTTTTTTGCTCAGACACTCTGAAACTGTCATGCTTACAAACCAACTGGTTGATTGTAAATAGTGACCATCTACAAAGTCATTTGTCAAGATTATCCTGCAGAGCCCCAAATTCAGAGACAACATTTAAACAACTATGCATAAAGAAGAAATAAACAAGATAGATTTGCAAAAATCAGCAAAGCCAAGCACTATAATTAAGAAGTATTAAGAAAATTTTACTCTAGGCAGCAGCTAGGCGGCTCAGTGAATTGAAATCCAGGAACAGAGATGGGAAGTTCTAGATTCAAATTTGGCCTCAGACACTCCCTAGCTGTGTGACGGTGGGCAAACCTCTTGACCCATTATCTCCTAGCCCTTACCACTTTTCTACCTTGGAATGAATTTGCAGTATTGATTCCAAGATGGAAGGTAAGGGTTTAAAAAAAAAGAAAAAGAAAAAGAAAGGAAGTCTTACTGGAGAAGGTGAAATTTTAGCTAGGACTCAAAAGAAGTCAAAAGCTAGCAATGAGAAAGGAGAGAATTTCAGCACAAGCAATAATGGAATGGACACATCCTATTCTCTATAATTTAGAAGACAAATCTTCCGAGTTTCTCTGATCAAACATATAACTTGGTCACCATTTGCCTGGTGCTAAGTCTCTCTAAATTTAGCTAGGCTGGTCAAATGACAAACACACAATCTGCTACTGATCTTACTCTTAAAGCCTTTGCCTCCTTATAAGACCTGGAAGATATCCCAGAGAATACAAGCCTTTGAAGAGTATCATGATGAAATTAAGGATTAGGACAGCCCTTATTTGGATTTTTGTATTGGAGTTTGCTTCTAATTGTATTTTCTGATTGTGAATCTATGAGGAATCATGTAAGTAGTATTAATGCCTGAATCAAAGTTTTATTATATAAAAATCAGTGACTAGCATTGTGTTACTTTACCACTCATGGGATCTGTGATGTCATCAGGATGACTTTCCTCCTATTCCCACAGACATCATAGTCCTTGTTTAACATAGCAGATAGTTTTACAAAGTTGCTGTAGTTGGGAAAAGATCATCCCTAAATGATCAAACTTTAGCTTTCATTGCTGCTTCTGAGATTCTTCTCTAGGAAGGGATGAAGCCAATAAACATCAAGTCTATCACTGGACTCATACTTCATTGTCGTTTCCATGTGAAGAATGGGACACAGTATATACCCTTCACACAATCTAGTTGAGAAAATGATATTTACAGTCGTGGTTCTGGACATATATTGTAACTCCGAAAATTCCTAGACTAAATAGAAATAGCTTTTGCATCAAGTCTTCATTAGTACAAATAATTCTGAAGTGGGTGCATTATTTGAACTTGTACTGTGTATTCCTATTGGGCTGGCACCAACTGCTATATTTCAATAATTGTAACCTTGAAGAGAATGGATTCAAATATATACGATTAATTCACTGGGATTCATTATCAGAGCCTAACTTCATCATTTAGCGTTATGTATATTTTTCTTCTTTGTTAAGATCCTAGTTATGAGAGTTTCTAGCTGTGTGACATTAAAAAGGTGATTTTATTTCTCTGGCCATCAGTATCTTTACTTTCAAAATGAGGATAATAATGTTTTCACTACTTACCTCATCCAGCTGCTATAATGACGAAATCAAATAAGCCATACGAAATGACTTTTTAAATGTAAAGTATTCTATAAATTCAAGCCATTATTATTATCATCATTATTAATGCCATTATTATTGCCTTTTTTATTATTATAGCTAATGAGGAGCTACCAAAGTTCCTAGTTTGGTTGTGCTGAGGTGAATTCTCCTTATGGTATTTGTGTATGTGTTGAAGGGCAGGGATCAAAGAGGAGGATTAGTTGGTCTTTCAAGTTTTCTTATAACCTCAATATTATATGAATATTTTTTTTGGAGACTTTTCTTATACCTTCACAAAAATAAGAAGCCAGTTTATACCAGACATTATTAGCTGGTATTTTTTCCAGATTTCAGGGTGAAATATCTCTAAGGATTATTTACACATTTCCAACAATGTTGAGGTACTTTCTAGGGGAAAACTAAGGTGTCAGTGTGGGAGAGGAAGTTAGAAGCTTCTATTTCTTCCACATCCAGGTAGATAAATACTAGGAATCACTCGATCACTGTAAAGAGGGAGAGGGGGAACAGGAAATCAGTGTCCTTACAATTTAAGTTCTTACAAGCATCGTACATGAGAAGAATAGAGAGAAAATATAAAAAGATTACTGATTTTATTTAGTGTATATTCTATCACCTGATGCAAGCCACAATGCTTAGCTCCTATTTGTCATGAGCCCAATGTCTTTCTGACTCTAGGCCTATCCACTGTGTCTCCCGATTGCCCCCTTTTAAGCACCTGAACTGTTTAATTTGTTTGTTTGTTTGTTTGTTTTCACATAGGATTGTGGAAGTTTAGAAACTCCTCAAGCTGGACCAGTATAATCAATTCTTGAACAGGAATGGAAGTATTGAATTTAAATCTCAGCTCCATATCTTAGCCATATAATCACAGACCAAATACTAAATGTCTCTGAATTTCAACTGATGTATATGTAAAAATGGAACAATAACACTTGTAGTACCTATTAATAATTATTAATTATGTGAATTTCTTATAATTATATGATACATTGTTATATATAATTATATCAACTTGTGATATAATTATATAATGTGTCATATGCAACACATAAGTATATTATAATTAATTATATAATCAACTAATATTTATTATGGAAAAAAGTTCTTTGTTCAAATCTAGCCTCAGCTGTGTGACCCAGGACATGTTACTCAGTCGCAAATGCTTAGCCCTTTCTGCTCTTCTGCCTAAGACCAGAAACTTAGTATTGTGATGAATATTATTCAGCAAATATGAAATAGCAAAGGGGAAGAGGCTTAGAGCCAATAATATATTTATTGAGAGAGACCAATGTCTCTCAACAAAGCTGGGTCATTAGGTTTTCCTACCGACCTAAGACAACTGAATGAGGTTTTTCTGTTCTTTTAATACTCTTACATTACATTATTCAAAATTCTACCCCAAAAGTCAACCACCAATCCCAAAATAGCTGCTAATGTCATCATGGCACATTTTGTGACAAAGGGCAGAATGTCCATTCTGTGACAATGATTGGGTGCTAGCTTCTTGAGAAGGTGTCTCAGCTTCTTTTATTGGTCATGAGACACCACTGCTCCTCCTGGTGTACCCTAAATGGCAATGACCCTCCTTCAACAGCTTAGCACATCTCCAAGGTCCCCAGTACTCATCATCTGGGTAAGCCACATATAGTTGATAAGCTTTCCACCTACTTGATTAATCACACCTTATTGCAAAATGCTAGCTTATAGAGAGATACAGTAAAAAGAGGAAGTAGTGAGATTTAATGCATAGTTTAAATTTTCTCTTTATAAAATATAATTACTAGAATTTATATTGATTAATTGAGATGACTGAGGTCTCATTTAAAGAGTCAGTTTCAGGGATTCTCTTCTCTTTAATTTCAATTTGAAGAAAGAAGGTAAGTTGTTGTTTTTTTTAAGTGCATTATAAAAAAATGTACTAAGCAGTATTTCTCATGATATTTTGAAATAGATGTCTTCTTAATCTGTGAGGTTTTCTTAGGCCACCTTTCCTTTATTTTGTATATGATGGCAATATACCTCTTATGGATCCATAATATTTAGGTGCTGCGTACTTGGGACTAAGGACTTAGAGGAGGTGTGCTATGAAAAGCTTTCCTTCCATTTAAATAGCCATCTACGAGTCAAACTGCTCTGATCTGAGGCTGTAGAGCAGTGGTTCCCAAACTTTTTTGGCCTACTGCCCCCTTTCCAGAAAAAAATATTACTTAGCATCCTGGAAATTAATTTTTAAAAATTTTAATAGCAATTAATAGGAAAGATAAATGCACCTGTGGCCATCACCGCCCTCCTGGATCGCTGCAGCACCCACCAGGGAGTGGTAGCACCCTCTTTGGAGATCACTGCTGTAGAGGATGGAACTAGTTAGTGAGTCAATTAACCTTCCTGAGACTAATAATACCTTTTGTTTGTGCCCCATTAGGTAGTAATGAAGCTCAAATGAGATATGTGTAGAGTTTTATGTAAACTTGAAAGTATTAGATCAATATCAGTTTTTTTAATTACTTTCTTTAATACATGCAGAAAGATTACACTCATGATTGTTGAAACTTTCAGTGACTCCTATTAGATTTTAAATCCTTAAGAATATTTCAATATTGGGTAGCTAATGAAGGAAAACATAATTGCTGAGCTGATAGAGTCTAAAAATTAAGACTGCAATGGGACTATAGTGAAGGGTGTTCAAAGTGGGAAAAAATAGGGTTCTTTCTGCCTTGCTTCCTTGTATTTTATTAAAATATCCATGGTGTGCTGAACTTACCTGGACCCCAAAAGAGCCAGTTGGAAATTAAAACTTCTAAGGCTTGGTTGCAACCCAACTTCTAGCAAAATATGAGATCTCCTGTGCTAATCTCATCTCTTCATGGTGATTTTGCTCATTGAGGCACAAAATAGAGTAAATGCAGATTTGCACACTCTGAAATTCCAGTATTAAAACATTACTGTGCTCAACATACGATGTAACCCTCTGGTTTATAAAACTCTCCAACAAGCCCATGAGTTCGAAAATCTCAAGTGATTTAATAATCTGGAGAAAGAACTTTATGATATCCAAATAATTTGTCTAAGAATACCTAGTTAGATGCTGATGGAGCCAAATTTTGAAAGTTTCTTTACTTTGAGAAAGTTCCATCCTCTTTTCTTGTAGGGAAACAGGAAGCTACCCTTCAGCACTTAGAACTTCTTCTATAAATCCTGTCCCTGAACTGATCCTTAGGAAACAATTAGCTAATAGTTCATAAGCCTGTAGCTTTGTGGTTTTTTTATAATTAACTTATCAGAGATACTTTATACCTGATTTTTTTAAACCCTTGCCTTCCATCTTGAAGTCAATACTGTGTATTGGCTCCAAGGCAGAAGAGTGGTAAGGGCTAGGCAATGGGGGTCAAGTGACTTGCCCAGGGTCACACAGCTGGGAAGTGGCTGAGACCAGATTTGAAACTAGGACCTCCCATCTATAGGTCTGGCTCTCAATCCACTGAGCTACTTAGCTGTCCCCAATACCTGATTTTGATAGTTAAAGTGGATAGGAACAGAGAAAGGCGATATATGATGGCCTTTTTTTTTTTTCTGATGGTTTCTTTTCCTTATTAGATCTGATGACAGAAAAAAAAATATTTTCTAAAACATGATTATCTTGAGAAACATAAATCTGTTTAGGCACTTGAATCTGGACAATTGGGGCTCGAGTCACCATTCTGACAATAGCTATGCCATTCTGAATAAGTCATTTAACCTTTGTGAGCCTCAATTTCCTTATCTATAAAAAGAGAATAACTAGAATTGAGCTTCCTTCTTTCCAGGGTTGTAATGGTGAAATCACTTTAGAAGCCATAAAGAGTTAGAGAAACATAATACATATATTATTCTTATCGTCATCATCAGTGGCATTGTTATTTATTATTAATATGATGATGGCATAACCCTTTCAACTAATCTGTTTTATTTCCTTATAAGATCTAGGTGAAATAAAGTTGTCCCTCCACTGCTAGTCAAAAATTCCTTTTAGTTAAGCCATTAAGGGAGTCATTTTGGACTCAACCTGATTTAATTAGCAAAATACTTTGTAAGAATCTCATGAAGATATCATTAGGCTTGTATCCTTTAGCTTGAAGATTCACATTTCTTATTTGTACAGTTAACAGATTTAAAACTATAAAAAGGGCTATATTTTTAACTTCTCAGTTTTGTTACCCCCACATGCCCCTTTTTAATGTTTGAAATTAAACAGCAGGGAGATTTAGGCTGAATGTTCCAGGGCCATTAGAGTTAGCTAGACCTCTGAGATGCATTCAGCTCTGAAGAGCTAACAGAGTACTTAATCCACGTCACTGCCTGGACTCTAGGGTGCATGCCCAGTGGAAGGCATTTATTTACCAAATTAAAAGCAGAGCAAGTAAAAGCTAGGGTATTATTTAAGCACATTTATCGACTCCTATTCTGATGCTATTTACTAAATTTCTAGCTGATGGAAGATGATGAACGAGTTGATTCTCACAATCACTTTGCTCTGCTAAAGGTGAAATACATCTTCCATGATTTATTCCTCTTGTACTGACAAAATAGCTTTTGGTTCAATTGGAGAATATACAACTGTCTGGATACCTTATATAGGATGCAGGATTTCTGTGTGTGTGCATGTGTGTGTCTCCTTTTGAATTATCTTGTCAAACTTGCTGGATGAAATTGTATAATAGAGAAAGTAAGATCCCGACATTCTAGGGATGTGTTGACAGTCTCTCTAAAGAACGTTCACCTGTTTTTTTCTTACCTCTTGGACACATCTTTTCTTCAAGACAAGACATTCTGACAGATTGATACACATTATCCTACCAAGCATACACTTAGCTTCATTTGCCTACATCATACAGACAGAAAAATAAAGTGGGAGTGCCAGGGAATTTCAAAATATATCATTATATTATTTCTATTGAGTAAATGGCTTTTATCATCACAAAAGACCCTAAAGATTCTTCAGAAAATGATAGAAAAGAGGACCTTAAAGAGATTGGCATAGTGAAGAAAACATTGACTCCACAGCTAGAGGACCTGGGTTCAATTCTGGCTCTGTTGCTTTCTGCTGTGGATGACCTTGGCCAATCACTTATGGTCTTTGGGCCTCTACTGTATAGCTTCAAAGTTCACTTCCAGCTTCAAATCTATGATCCTATGGGATATCACATACAATACCAGCTAAATGTTTCCTAAAGTATAAATACCCTTTACAACACCCATAAAATGTGATACTTCAACCTTTCTTTTAAGGTCTCCATTCATAGACTTTTGACTCTCTCTTCAAGGCAAACTAGTTCTTTTGAAGAGATCTGATGACTGGCAAGGATATTTTTTTAAACAAAAATTTATTTATTTTGGTCTTCCTTTCCCTTATTTCTAAGCAAATCCATCTTTCCTTAACTGCCAGTTCTGGTGCCCCTCTTAATCCAGGGAAGAATAAGTAAAACAATCCCTACCACCACCACAACAGAAATCTTAACTTATTTAAAAATTTAAAGCAATGATCATCACAATTTTATATGTTTTCCACCACTTGAAGATCCACAGCCCCAATTTCTTTAACCAGTACTTGTATATTATATTTTCCAGTTCCTTCACCATTCTAATAACTCTCCATAGCATGAATTCTAACTTTAGATCCTTCTTGAAAACTTTGACCTAAAAAAAATATGTAATGCCAATTTAAAAAAGAAGGCAGAAAAAGACAAGAGGGAAGCTGATGGTCTCACTGTTAAGGAAGATGGGTAGTTTAGTGGGTAGAGCTTTGGATTTGGAGTCATTAAGACTTGAGTTTAAAGCCTACCTTTGATACCCAAAAAAAACTATGTGATTTTGGGCAAGCCATTTAATCTTCCTCAACATCAGTTCTTCATCTGCAAAATATCTTTAATAATAGTCCTAATATCACAGAGTTATTTTGAGGATCAAAGGAACTAGCATTTGTATTTTGCAAATCTTAAATTCCTATATAAGTGCTATCTATAATAAATTTTATCTTCCTTATGTAGATAGTCTTAGATTTTTTGTTTGTTTACAAGATCATACATATTACTCACTGATACATTTTCTTTTAACAGGGCAGATATAAAGATAAAAAATACATAATACTGAAAAAAATTTGACAGTTAAGCAAAACAACACAAAAGAGTGAGTGACTCATTAATGATCCATGCAATTAAACAATTTTTTAATTATACCATTTATTAAAGTAAAAAAATTGTGCTCTAAAAAAAGTAGATTACAGTAAATTATTTAATTTCTGCCTTTTCATTCTTTCTATTTTAGAATTTTCATTTTTTTCTTTATATTATAAGAGTATTTTACTAGATTCATAATGATAATTTATTCAGCCATTCTCTCGTCATTGAACATATATTTTGTTTTCAAAATTTATTACTCCAAATATTTTTCTATTGATATAATGATATTTTATTATGTTATTTTCAATGTGATTTATTATTCTATTTATTTTCCTAATATCAGAACATCCTTTCTGGTATAAATCAAACTGGGTCATATGTTGGCTACGGTTTATAAATCTTTCTCTAACCTATCCATCTCTGTTTTGGATACCCAGACACAATTTATGTCTAAGATGAAATTTGGTAGAATTCCACATTTCTCTATTTTTGCAAACTATAGCATGAGATTTATTTGTTCTTTATATATTTGAGAGGACTAAGTGACCATTGGTATCTGGAATTGTATTTTCCTTCCCTGCTCCCTAGAAAGTCATTCATCATTTATTTAATTTCTTTCTAAGATCATATCATTTAGGTTAATTATTTCTGTTTTGAAAACTTGAATATTAAATGTTTTAATTTTATATATTTATCTAATTCATGTATGATTTCATTGTTTTTGAAAAGTAACTGCATTTAATAGTTTTAGGTCATCTTATTTCTCTCCTATTTGTTTTACTTTTCTCTTATTTGAGATTTGGTTTATTTGTTTTTTTAAAAATTAAATGAGATGTATATTTTATTGTTTTTTCTTAATTAGTCAAATAAAAGAGATACTTCAGTTCATTTCACCTATAATTTTCAAATTTTCATCTACTTCACTGGTTTTGGAATTTATGTTGTTGGTTTTATAAATTGCTAAAATGAATGCTCATTTCATTAGTCTTTTTTCTCTATTTTGGTTATATAAGGATGAAGGGATATAAATTTGCCTGTAAGCACTGATTTAGCTATATCCTACAAATGTTGACATATTGTATCACTCCAATCATTAGCTTTAATATAATTTTTATTGTTTCTATGATTTGGTCTTTGATTCACTCATTATTTAGGATATTATGTTCTAATTTCCATTTAAGTCTGCATCTTCTTGTCGTATTTTCTTTATAGACTGTAACTTTATTACATTGCAGTCTATAAGATTTGTCTTAAGATTTTTGCCTTTTAACATTAATCTTGTAGTTCTTATCATCAAGAACATAATCTATTTTCCTAAAAGTATAATGTATGAACCCCAGTCACTATCATTTTTCAGTTCTTCCACATTTCCAAAAAATGAAGATTTTCAAATATCCAGTTTCAGTATAGAATTTCTGGATTTATCTTTCTGTTAGCTCCATGAATTTTTTGAGCAACCTCAATCCATCACTACTTGATTTTTTTTTTACACTTCAGTAAACTTTTTCTTCTAAGTGCTTGATTGTTATGCTACTTCAGACATTGATACTTTCAATATTTAGGGATCATTTCTGCATTATATAGTTTCCCTGTTTGCCTACATGTTACCTGTTATGATTTCTGATTAATTCAAAATGTTATAAGAAACTCATTTTTCAGATATAGTTTGGAATGATATATTTTATTTCAACATTTCACATTAAATCTCTATCTCTACCTGTGTTTTATATAGACTATATAGACTATATAGGTAAATATGACTTTGTAGTATTTTCCTACTCTGTTCTCCATTTATTCTTTTAAGATGAATTTAATTTTTTTCTAATCAATGTCATAATAATTTGTTTATTTTCCTCCTACTCTATATATTCTTATTGTTCAGTTGTTTTAGTCTTGTGTTTTGACTCCACTTGGAGTTTTCTTGATAAGATCTGGAATAGTTTGCCACATCCTTCTCTAGCTTATTTTTAAGATGAGGAAACTGAGACAAACAAGGTTAAATGACTTGCCCAGGGTCATACAGGTAGTAAGTGTCTAAGGTCAGTTTTGAACTCAGGTTTTCCTGACTTCAGTCCTGGCATACTATGATGAATTGGAATTCGCACCTACCTGCATATGTGTGTGTGTGTGTGTGTGTGTGTGTGTGTGTGTGTATGTATGTATGTATGTATGTAGATAGACATACAGACAGACAAAGCTCTCTTTCACAGCACCCACAGAAAACACTTGTACTTGAATCCTACTTTTACGGACATATTTTTATTCTTACATTAAGTAAACTTCCTCATAGTTTTAGATCAGTAGAGCATAGTTTAGGAATCACCCTCTCTCTACCAACTCTTCATTAGCCTCCACTTCGTATTTGGAACCAAAGATGAATGTATAATTATTCTCTTTGCATTCCTATACCTTTCCTGTTCAAGGTTATCTGTTTACCTTCTGTCTGGTTTCCTTTTATGGATTTTCTTGTCGATTTGTAGCCATTTTTTCCCATTGACATTCTTACAAGGCAATAGTTCAAACAGTCATTAGCTTTTCTATTTGTGAATGCATAGAAACATTATTAATAATATCATGTTCATTTCTCGCTTCAAAGTTTGCTTATATTATTAAGGCTTACATGTCAAAATACATGCCACAAAATGGCTTCATTTGTATAAAGGTCAAGAAATTTTTGATTATGAAAAACATAAAATTGTATATTTTTTCATAGAAAATTAAGATTTGATGGCAAAACAATATGTAAAGTCTGACTCCTTTTGCTTAGTATTAACTAAAAACATTTTTATGACAGTGTTTTTAAGTTTTAAATTTATTATTTATTCTGCAACCTCCTTATCCTTGACTTTCATCTGGTTTCTGCTTACCAAATAATTCATTAATTTTCAGCTATTTCAAACTATTGAATCATATTTATTTTCTATTTGTTTTACAATGAGATTTTTATCTTTCTACATATGTCATATATGTATATATGTAGTCATTATGTTTTTAATTCAGTCTCTTAACTCTTCTAAAAGTCTTTACATTGTTGTTGTTGTTGTTGTTTTTGTTGTTGTTCAGTTATACTCAGCCATGCCCAGCTCTTTGTTAACTCATTTGGGGGTTCCTTCACAGAGATATTGGAGAGGTTTGCCATTTACTTCTCCAGCTCATTTTACAAATAGGGAGCTTAGGCAGAGTTAAATGACTTATTCAGTGTCACACACGTAGTAAGTGTCTCAGGCCAAATCTGAACTCATCTTCCTTACAAAAAGCTGGCATTCCTTCTACTTCACCACTTAACTACCCCCTTATATTAGTTTTCATGTTTTTTATTCTTTTACTGTCAACTTCTGGAGACACTATTTTTTCTACTGGAAAATAGTTATTTGTTGTATTATTTTTCTCCCTTACATGTTGTCTATTCACTCTTTTTTTTTTTTTTTTTTTTTGCTGTGATTTTCACTGTATGTTTTTTTCTTTTCTTTTCACTTTATTTCACACATTTGTTACCTTTGTGGTGATGAAGAGAAGTTGACCTTAGTTTTAAAGACTCATTATGACATCTTTCTGAATCTCCTGCATTTTGGCTTTTTTATTCAAAGTTGCTACATACTGATAACTTCTAAAGTAGTTTTCACATTAACAGTAGATTTTCCACCTCTTTCTCACCCTTCATTTGCATATCCATAGGTGAATAATATTTCTGAACACTGGCCTTGGGATACTATTCTTTAATGGGAGAGATCGCCTTGGATATCACTGATGATTTCTGGTTGCAAAGAATCAGAGTGGAGTGGAAGTCAGAATAGGAGAAGGGGATGAATATTAGAAATGAACATATGTTTTCCTTTCATGTACAATAGAAAAGCATATTAGGGAATGCTATTTCACATCTATGATTTGTTCTTTGACCCACCAGTTTTGAAGAATTATATTATTTGGTTTCCAATTAATTTTAAATGTGCGTTTCCACAAGCCCTTTCTTTCACATCTAGTATACTTACAGTTCAGACAGCATTCTAGACCATTGCCAGTTGTCCTGACTTTTGTCTTGCCAATATATTTTTTCCTATGACTCTTAAGAGTGAAGCAACCTATTTTTGTTCATTTCTGCCTTACTTAAATCTAATTCATGAAGCAGTGAAGACATAACTCCATGTTGACATTGGACTTCTGAAAAAACAAAGGATGAACAACAACCTACATTTCAAAAAAGTATTTGTCATGCTTTAAATATGAATAGATGCATCCTGAACAATGAGAAGACAGAGGGCATAAATTGGAACAAATAATGGATAGAAGACTTAGCTTAGAGTCAGGCAGTCCAAACTCTTAAATGAATTGTGTGATCATGGAAAAGTCACTTAAACTCACAGTATACTCCAAGACAGTCATTTGGAAACTTTATTCTCGGCATCCATCATACTCTCAAAAATTTTGGAGAATACCAAAGACTTTTATTTGTTTGGAATCTATCAATACTTGTACTAGAAATTCAAAATACATATTTAAAATATATATGTTATTAAAACAATAAACTAATTATATGTTAACATAATATATTTATGAAAATAACTATATTTTCCAAAACAAAAATTTCATTGTGAAGAATGACATTGTTTCACTTAATTTTTCACATCTCTTTAATGTCTATTTTAATAGAACTTAACTGGATTCTTAGCTCTGATTCTATATTCAATCTGTTACTTTATACAGGAAAACTTTTTTTTTCCCAAAAAATCAAGGAGGATTTCATGATGCAAATTGAAAAGATACATTTGATATTTTGTGCCTAGGAGACTCTAGCCTCTTCCCCAGGAAATCCATGTCATTCCCCAGCTTGAGTAAAGAATAATGCGTAAATTTGACAACTCTCAAATAGACAAGTAAGCAAATAAAAAATCCTAAGAGCAAGTAGGTCTATAAATCTGTTTCCCCAAAGCACGTTGACCAATGTTTATTATTTAAAAACAGTAGTTTCAGAGAATATATGATAGCAATAACATTGTCATTTGCTTGTTATTTCATACTTCATTTTAATTGTGAAAATAAGCATATTGGTTAATTCTCATAATGGAGAAGTAAAATTGCTTATATTTCCATATCCTTTCCTTTTTATTTCTTATCCCTATTCTATATTAGTGATACAGAATTGACTTCAGGGGAAAATATTGTTGCTATTGTTGTTATTGTCCAGTTGTTTCAGTTGTGTCTGACCCTATGTGACCCCGTTTGGAATTTTCTCAGTAAATATATAGCAGTGGTTTGCCATTTCCTTCTCCATCTCATTTTACCAATGAGGAAACTAAAGCAAACAGGATTAATGGACTTGTACTAGGTCATACAGCTAGCATCTGAGGCCACCTTTGAACTCAGGAAGAAACATCTTCCTGACTTTAGGCCCAATCCTCTATCTACAGTACCAATTAATTCCCCCACTGAGTAAAGGGATGGTTAACCCATGACAAAAAAAGAAGGCAAATATGGGGGGGAAAGTTACTTCTTCTTTTTTTTTTTTTAACCCTTATACTTCGGTGTATTGTCTCATAGGTGGAAGATTGGTAAGGGTGGGCAATGGGGGTCAAGTGACTTGCCCAGGGTCACACAGCTGGAAAGTGGCTGAGGCCGGGTTTGAACCTAGGACCTCCTTTCTCTAGGCCTGACTCTCACTCCACTGAGCTACCCAGCTGCCCCGGAAAGTTACTTCTTTTGAAGGCATTGAACCCTGAAAAACATAGACTTATATCTGGGAGGATCATGAATTATTTTCCATCTCATCAGGGCTATTCATTTTGCAAATGAGGAAATCAAGATCTAAAGATTTAACTCATTAAGTTGGCTCAGACAGCAAGTGGCAGAACCAATATTCAAGATCATATCCTCTGACTACAAATCTAGTGCTTTTTCTGTTATACCATACTGCCTCTCTGGAAAAGAGTTGTCCAGGTAGGGTTGTCTTCTCATTTTCCTCTATACAACCATTGATTCTTAAATGGAGGCAAGGAATTTCATTCACTGTTTGTTCTGAGACGGTGGCATTGGGGAATAAAAAATGAACAGCTATATTTTTCCTTAAATAAAACTAAACGATATACCACAATGTATCTACAGATTCCCTTGAAAGCTAATTATGATTTTGTCATCCATTAATTTATCTAAACTACTTTAAAATATATTTCTATTTTCAACCTCTTAGGGTTGCAAATTCCTGTTAGGGTTGCATTAAAGTAATCAGACTTTTATTTGTCCTAAAACTACTTTTTCCAAGCTTCAAAGGCTAGTCCCTAATCCTAGTGTTTAGGAATTTGGGGAAGGAATGTATTTTCCCTGGCCATAACATTCATGCTTAGGTAGGCTTTTATAATTTCTCTTCTATGCCTTAATCTTTCTAGAGTTTTAAGATAAGCTGTTTTCCCCCAACAGATGCACAACTCTAAAAGAATGATAACTGTACCTTAAAGATAAATGTGGACCTTTATTTTTATTCTCTTTTGTGTGAGGATGTTATGGGTGCTTCGTATCTCTTAGAAGAAGCTCTTAGCAAGGTAAAACATTTCAAGAAGTATTTCTGTTCTCTAGCAATACTTGGCATTTTATTTCCTAAAGCCATGTGGTGTTGTCCATGGTGCTGTTCCTTCACCATGAACAGATTTTTAAAACTTTATTTAATTTTAAAGATTCTGGCTTATACATGCTGCAAAGCAATTAATTGTGTATCAGGCAGCAGCAATGAATATGTAAACACTTGCTGGAATCCTTCCATTACACAGGGGTGAGGGAAAAGCATCCTAAGGAAGGACAGTGCATAATGCTCTATGATTAATATTACATATCTGATCTGTTTGTGTATGGGGAGGGCTGAAATGAGGGAAAATGGGTCACATTTTTAGTCAAAGAGTAGCAGCCCATTTTTATTAACCAATTTACTGAGTTGATATTTTTAATGTTTTCAACAAAGCAAGTTCTTCCAGGCCTGATACATTTGTCAAAGGAATTGGCTGGCCAAGATTTTGAATAAGACACATTTTTAGACATGGACAATGTAGGAATTTGTTTTGCTTGACAATGTATATTTGTCAAATATTTTCTCTTTTTTTCCCTTTTGTATAGGGGCTAAGTGGGAGAAGAAAATAAATGTTTGCTAATTGAAAAACAGAATAAACTGATTTTTTTTTAAAAACTGTTTGAAAAATGACTACAGTCATTTCCAAAACTTTATCACTAAGTGTGTTAGAGATGAACAAGAGCATTACTTAAGGTCAGGAGACCCAGCTTCAATTCCTTACTCTCCCACTTATTGTCTGTGAGTCAAAAGGAAAAAACTTTTCTCTAGACATCAGTTTCATTTTCTATGAAATGTGGTGGTTTGGATTAGATACCTTTAAGTTCTGTTTCAACTTGAATATTATCAAGGTGTATGACATATTCAATTTGTATACAGAATCGTCACATATTCTAACTTTAAAGCTATAAAGGGAATTAGAGGTACTTGGAACAGAAATAATTCCCTCCATATAACTGGGATACAACATGATATTATAAGTAAAGTGTCTTCCAAAACTTTAAGCAGCATATAAATATTAGCTACTATCAAATTAATTTTCCTTAGGCTTCAATCCAAATGTATCATTTCCTGATTGAATGAACTCAACTAGCTTCCTATTGCATCTGATATAAAATTTTAAAAAAAGCATCATTTCAAGTTGTTAAAGCCCTTTGCAACTGCAGGTATTGGTGGCCCTTGTAGCCTCATTGGATATTATTCCCCATCATTTACTCTGAAACCCAGTCAAACTGGCTACCTTTGTTTAATGGATAGAATGCCAGACCTGAAGTTGAGTCTGCGTTCAAATCTAGCCTTTGTGCATTTTAAAATACACTAACCCTGAGAGGCTACCTCTCCCAGGATCCTCTACCCTAACTTCCTCAGACACATCACACCTTGGCTACTTCTTAGCTCTGTGATCCTGGGCAAATTACTTTACCCTTTTGCGCTAGTTCCATATCTAGATGGAAATGGCAAACCACTCCATTATCTTTTGAAAAAGAAAACCCCAAGTGAGGTCATAAAGAATGGGATACAACTGAAATTACTGAACAACAAGAATCTACCTTTTATTTAACTACTTTGTATCTATTTGTACTTTTTAACATAATATTTATTCTGTATATGTGTACATTTGTTTCTCCTATTAGAGTAAAAAATTCTTGCAAACAAGACATTGGTTTAGTCCTTTCTCTATTGATGGGGAATATTTCTAATTCATTGCACACACACACACACACACACACACACACACACACACACACACCCAGTGCTACTATAAATGTATTGGTATATTTGGAACCTTTCTTTTTGTCAGTGACTTCCTTGAAGTAAAATCCCAGCTGTGAAATCACCAAGTGGTCTGAAGATTCTGGTTGGGAAATGATGGTTTCGGGTTTGTTCACATAAATAGCATTTTTTTCATGGATGTTATGTTATCTGGAAGGGATTTTAATTTTGTTTGGGGGAATTTAAAGGCTCTTTTCACAGAAATTATCCCCTTTATTTGAATATATTAGCCATTCTAAGAAACTACTGGCAGAAAGATGAAATAAAAGTAAATAACCCTGCATTAATCATTCTCTAGTCTTATTTTGACATGTCATGGCATTTTGCTAAGATTCCTCAAACCAAGTGCAGTAATTGTCTGTATTTTCAAAAGCTTCATCTTTAGCATCTATGAGAAACAATTAGTTTATCCTAACAGTCGTGCTAACATTTCTTCAACTATTTTCATACTCTAAGTATGAGAATCTGAGTTTATTTGGGTATTATTTTTATAGACAGAATGATGTCCTAAGAGCATTCCCAATGATGCTGGGAGATATGGGTTCAAGTCTTGTCTTTGATTATTTATAACTAACTTTTATGTAGAATTTTAACACTTCTACTGTGACTTGAATAATAAAATTCAGACTTCTTATTTTGGTTTCAAAGCTTTCTATAATCTTGCTTCATTCTATCTTTGCATACTTATCTAATATATCCCTTCTTCAACCATTAAACTTTCCACATAAACATATTAGGCTTCCATGTATGTCAGAAATGTAACACACCTCCACATTTCTGTCTTACAAGATTCTTAGCATCCTTCAGCATTCATTTCAAGGTCTCTTCTTTGGGAGGGGGCTCTTCCTGATACCCTATTTTTAACGGGGAATTTATTAAATAATTTTCTGTTTTCTCTTAAACATAAAGTCATAAAATATGTATCATTTCACCCTAATAGAATAATACGTCCTTGAAAGACTAATTTTCATGTTTTGTTTCTGTGTAACTTTCTCATCATAAGCATTTACAGGAATTATCTCCATCAAGCTTCACAACAATCTAAGGAGGTAGGGGCAGCTAGGTAGCACAGTGGATAGAGAGACAGGCCTGCAGTGGGGAGGACTTGGATTCAAATATAACTTCTGACATGTCCTAGCTATGTGAAACCGGGCAAGTCTCTCAACTCTGATTGCCTAGCCCTTGCTAATCTTCTGTCTTAGAACTGATACCAAGATAGAAAATGAGGGTTTAAAAAATCCAAAACTAAGGAGATAAATGGTACAGTTTTTATTGTTATAGGTGAGAAAACTGTGACTCAAAGACATCAAGTAACTTACCTATGGCTGCATAATCCAAATTAAAGGTAGGATTTGAACCAAAGTCTTACTGACTTTAATTCAAGTAGTCTATCATTCTTAAACCTCTGGCTTTTTTAAAACTAAAATCTAACTATGCCATGTAGCTTCATATCATTAAGTAAATACCCTGAGACTCGAATTCATCCAAAGTAAATGGGATGATCGCTTCAATGCCCAATTCACATAGTAGGAATCAAATGAAATAATTTAATTTTAAAACAGTGTAAAGTATACTCTATGAGCAAAACATTGTCTTAGGTAATATGACATTTAAAAGACAACAATCTGTCACAAAGAAATTTCCAGTTAAGCAGGATGAAATGACAAAAATGTTTAATTTTATGCAAAATAGTGCATTGTAAGTGCACAAAAGAACTTTGAATTCTGTGCTGAGGTCCAAGGAGCAAGAATTATTGCAAAATGGGGGAATCAGGAGAGACTAAGGACTCGATAACATGCTATGAGGTAGAATTTCAATAGTTATGGTGACAATGAGGGACAATCATCAGACAAGAGAAATTTTAAATATCAGTATTTCAAACTCAGAAAACAAATATCAGACAAAGCTAATGATGACATTTATCTAGTCTATAAGCCTGAAGTTTTTTTCTTTATTCTTCCCTTTCTCACATGTGTCATATCTATTCTCTATGACATCTCCTTAAGCAGCCCCCAATGCCACTACCAAAATACAAATTTTCCTTATTCCCCCCTTTTGGACTAGTGCAATACTTTTTTCTTTTTCTTTTCTTTTTATTCAAGGATATTTTATTTTCACAATTATATGTAATAACAGTTTTCAGTGTACATTTTCTGACATTATAAAATCCAAATTGTATCTCTCCTTCCCTTCTTTCCTCCTTCTCAGAGATGTTAAGTAATTTGATCTGGGTTACATATGTATTATTGTACAAAACATACTTCCATATTGGTCATTATTGTAAGAGAATGCTCATATAAAATGAAAACCCCAAAGTAAAATCACAAAAAAAAAAACTAGTTTGAAAAATAGCATGTTTTGATCTGCATCTGAGTACAACAACTCTTTCTTTGAAGGGATGGAGGGGGGTAGAATTCTTTGTCATAAGTCTTACAGTACTGTCCTAAATCATATTGTAATAATCTTTAAAGAGGAATTGAAATTTCAAACAGGTTTTTCTATCCCTAATGTATTAACCATATATATGTTTACATATACATATATATAATGCATACATATTATACATGTATAGATATATTATCATTTTCAGAAAAAAATATTTTCAAGGGCAGCTGGGCAGCTCAGTGGATTGAGAGTCAGGCCTAGAGATGGGAGGTCCTAGGTTCAGATCCGGCCTCAGACACTTCCCAGCTGTGTGACCCTGGGCAAGTCACCTGCCCCCCATTGCCCACCCTTACCACTCTTCAACCTAGGAGCCAATACACAGAAGTTAAGGGTTAAAAAAAAAGAAAAAATATTTTCTGCCCAGATTAAGTCAGGTAACTCTCTGCTCAAAAATACTTAGGAGCTCCTTATTGTCAACTGGCAAAATTCAAACTTTATTATCTAGAATAAAAACGCTGTATAACAAAATGTCATTCTCACTTTCCCAGATTTATGTCATCTTTCTTCTTTCAAAATAATTTAATCACAGAACCTCATAATTTTAAAGGACCTCAGTAGCCATTCCATCCCCAAAATGTCTCCTTTTCAATATATCCAAGTACCAGTTAACCAGCTTTTTTTTGAACACCTCCAGTTCATTAATATAAGGAGATGTGGGATGAAAGAACTATTTCTATCAATATATTATGACATATTCCCTGTAATTTAGATCCTTAGAAAGATTTCTAGAACACTGTAATTTTAAATGACTTGTCTAGAACCAGGATATAACTAAGATGATATTTGACGAGGTCTATCTAACTTAACAATATCTCTCTACTCAACCAAACTGCCTTTTTTTTAGCTCAGGATCTGGAATATTTTGTTAAATATCTAAAAGCCCACGTCAAGCCACTTAAAAAGAAATTTAAAAGAATTGTATATGTGTAAGAATCCTTTCAACAACTCAAAGATCCTTTTTTTTTCAGTGACTAAATATAAGAGTTCAGTCAGGTCATCAATGTCATTCCGTTCTTCAGAATAGAAATTATGCTATTGGAAAGTCAAAGGAAGGAAATGGTAATGTTTATCATGAGGAAGAGAAATGAGTGGGAATGTGAGAGTTGCTTTCAAGTGTTTGAAGGATTACCATATGGAAGTGGGATTATATTTATTCTGTCTCATCCTAGACAACAAAACTAGAATGATTTGGTGGAAGTTACAAAGTGCTAGATTTTAGTTTTAAAAAAGACAGAGGTTTAGTAATGGGCTGCTTCAAAGGGTGATGAGTAACCTTTCACCGAAAGACCTTCGATAAAAATGCAGAGATACTTGATGGTTGCTTTGTAGAAAAAAAATGAATAATTTTTGTCAGAGCTTGTACTGGGTAACTCTTGGAGTCTCTTTCAAATCTACCTTTATGAAGCAAAATAACTTCATTTCTCTCTGGCTCAGGCTTCTCATCAGTAAAAGAGCTGTAATGAAATTTCCATTGACTACTTCATAGGTTTATTAAGCATCATAAAAATAGGAGTTATGATCACTATAGGAAAACAAAGACCTTAAGTCTGCACAATGGATTCTAAATGGGGGTGGGGGGTACATCTTAGATGATTAGGTGATACCATGGATAGAACAGTGACTCTGATATCAAGAAAATATGAGTTTATATCCACCCTATAAAATTCATTATCTATGTGACCCTGAATAAGTCATTTAACTTCTTGCCTGCTTCAGTTTCCTCATTTGTAAAGTGAGGGTAATAACACCACCTACTTCCAAGACTTATAAGGATAAATAAATTACTATTTGAAAATTTTTTCACAAATATAAAATATGATACAAATGCTATTATATATATTGCTATCAATGATAAATTGTCTTAGAATCTCTACTTGAAATGGCTTTTTTTCTCAATATTGAACTTGTATCTGGGAAAATACACTTGTTCATTGCTAGCAACAGGAACATACACAAATGAATTAAGGGTATTAAGAAGTTTTTGAGAGACCTAATACAATAGCAGAGATAGCTGATATCATAATCATTAAGACCGGGGTTCAAGTCCTGCCTCTGACACATACTATTGACATTATTTAATGTTTCAATGTCCCAAAGAGATGCATTTTTATTCCTGTGTCAACGTCATCATGCATCAATCCACCCTCAAAAATGATTATAAAAATTGTTTGCCCTCAAGAAGGGTCAACAAATAAAGTTTAGGACCTTGAATTAAGTCCTGGCATAGCATGGTTGCTGGAATGTAATTTTGTATCTATCACCCACCAGCAGGATAGGTTAGGAAAATAAAGTAGAATTTTTCTGCAAGAGCACCATAATTTTATTTGAGATTATCTGGAAAAGAGTCATGGGATTTAAAACAGGAAAAAAACCCTTAAAGATCTTTGAGCACACTCCTCATTTCATAGATAAAGAAACCAAAAACCTGTTCAGTGGAGATTACTTACCCAAGGTGAAAAAAGTTGTAAGTAGTAGTGCCCAGACTGACCCCAAGTCTTCTACTCCAAATCCAATGTTCTTTCCATTAATCTTTCTTGCCTCATTGTAGCAATTCATTCTGAAAATACATGTCTTTATCTCAGCATGATGTTTGCTGTTATTTCTAGGGTTTCTACTTTAGAGATGTTTATTTCCTGCTAAGCCCTATTCTTGGAATTTTAATGATGTCATCAGGTGGATTGTAGCATCTGAACTTTAAAATTGCTTGGCATAGGCTCTTAGTATTGAGGTTTGAAAGAGCTCTTAGAAATCCCTTGGATAAGCATGCTTATTTTACAAAAAGGGCAACTGAGTCTGATATCCTGTACATTTTCCTTTAACTATATTATCTAAAGTGAAATCATTAAATACTTTCTTAGAATTATTGATAAACTTTGTGAGTATTCCATCTGAATTCACATTTCATCTGACCTTGCATATGTAATGCGAAGGTAGGGAAGGTGCATTATAGCATAATTCCTTGTCTCTGAATGAATGCCCTTTTTTTCTCTTCTCATTTTCCTTTTCTTTTTTTTTATAAACCCTTAATTTCGGTGTATTGTCTCATAGGTGGAAGAGTGGTAAGGGTGGGCAATGGGGGTCAAGTGACTTGCCCAGGGTCACACAGCTGGGAAGTGGCTGAGGCCGGGTTTGAACGTAGGACCTCCTGTCTCTAGGCCTGACTGTCACTCCACTGAGCTACCCAGCTGCCCCTCATTTTCCTTTTCTAATAAAGAGAAGGTTCCAAAGTTGCCTAACTCACTGTAAACTTTGTCTTTCATCCTGATGCTTATTTGTTTAGTATTCCTCTGCAAGTGACTAAGCATCCTCCATAATTATTTCCCTTAGCAAATAAGCTTTCCAGCCTCTGTATTTTTAATATTTTTATTTTTCCAATTATACATAAAAGCAATTTGCAAAATACTTTTCCCAAAATGTTAAGATCCAAATTGTCTTCCTTCCTCTTTCTTTCCTCCTCCTGAAGATGGTAAGCAATTTGATTTGGGTCATTTATGTATAATCTTGCGAAACATTTTTCCATATAAGTCACTATTATAAAAGAATACTCATGTGAAACCAAAACCCTGAAATAAAAATACAAAGTGAAAAATAATATACATTGATCTTTATTCTGAAGCCAACAGTTCTTTTTATGGAGGTGAAAAGCATTCTTTGTCATAACTCCTTCAGAATTGTCCTGTATCATTATCTTACTGAGAGTAGCTATGTCTTTCACAGTTGATCATCATACAATATTGCTGTTTCTGTGTATGATGTTCTACTTCTGCTTACTTCACTCTGCATATCAGTTTATGTACATCCTTTCATTTTTTTCCTGACATCATCCTGTTCATCATTTCTCATAGAGCAATAGTATTCCATAACCATCATGTATACCAAATTTAAGCCATTTTCCAATTGATAAACATCTTCTCAATTTCCAGTTTTTTGCCTTCAAAAAAGAGTTGCTATAAATATTTTCATACAAATAGGTTCTTTCCCCCTTTTGTAATCTCTTTGGGATACAAATTTCACAGTGTCCTTACTGGATCAAAGGGTATGCAGTTCTATTGCGATTTGAGCATCATTTAAAACTGCCCTATAGAATGGTTAGATCAGTTCACAATTCTACCAATAATACATTAGTGTTCCAATTTTGCTGCATCCCCTCCAACATTTATAATTTTCTTTTATTGTTATATTAGCCAATCTTATAGATGTGAGTTGTTTTTATTTGCATTTCTTCAAGAGTGATTTGAAATATTTTTATATGATTATTGATAACTTTGATTTCTTTATCTGAAAGCTGCTTGATCATATCCTTTGGTCATTTGTTGATTGATAAATGACTTATGTTCTTATAAACTTGACTCAATTTTATATATGATATATATATATGCATATATATATATCTGAGAAATGAGGCCTTTATCAGAGGAATTTACTGTAAAAATGATTCCTCAGTTTGTTGTTTCCCTTCTTAGTTATGTTGGGGTTTTGTATAAAATGTTTAAACATTAATATAATAAAAATTATTCATTTTGTATCTTGTAATTTTCTCTAGCTCTTGTTTGGTCATAAATTCTTCCTTTACCCAAAGATCTGACAACTAAATTGTTCTGTGCAGCCTGAGTTTTTTAATGAGTAGTGATATTTTAAGGAGATAATTCAATTTTTCAACTCAATAAATCATTTTTAAGTACCTCATATGCTTGCATGTAGAATCAAGTCATAGTGGATCTCTTCTGGAGCTTATTCACTGTAAAGGATTTCAAACATATACAAAGAACTTTAAGAATAGTAGATTAAATCTAGGTCAATTATTAGGTGAGATTTGAGGGCTAAAATACCAGTCCAAATGGGAGATAGGGAAGATTTCTTAGAGGAGTTAGCAGAATTTGAGGTAGATTTTAAAGAATGGGCAAGTACTTAATTTTCTGGGGCCAGTAAAAGATCCTCATTTCTGCACCTTCTACCCTAATGGTCACTATCTTCTACAATGCAGGGAGGAAGTGTATTTTCTCAACTTTTTCTTTAAAAAATTGAAGAAATTGAAGATGCATGTTGAAGATTAGGTGGTTACAGAACAAGTACTAGAAGGGAGGGGTGATATCAAGCACATTGGACAAAATTAGCCTTAGTAAAAAAATAAAATAACTTTTCTTAAAGTCTTTGGTTAGTCAATATAATACACTCTGTTCAGTTTCATTTTTCCAGTGATAATATTGCAGTCAGGTAAATTTTGTTTCCTATATCTGATTTTTTCTCATAGTTTAAGTTCATATGAATCTTTCCATCCTTCAATGAATCCCTTCATCTTCATTGTTTTTTATGGTACAGTAATATTCCATTACATTTATGCAGTACATTTTTAGTCACACTTATTTTTTGAAAAAAAGTATTGCTATGCCTTTGTTATTTCATAGACAAATTTTTCTTGAAGTCCTCTTATTTTCAATGAAAGTTTTTTTTATATGAACTTTTACCAAGTTCCTAAATTATAGTCTCTTAGTAATCAAGAAGAATAATGTCATCAATGGTGTTAAGTGCTACAGAGGCCAATGGGAATGAAGAATAAAAATAATTATAGCTCAAAATTAAGAGGTCATTTGGTGACCTTTGAATGGCAGTCTGGAAAGCAGTAATTGGAAAAGAACTTATTTTACAAAAGTTTGAAAAGAGTGGATGTAGATGTATGCTGAAAACTTTCATAAGTTTGGCAAAGGGTAATGGTATAAGAAGCTAGATGAAATCAGAATCTTGTCTTTCTTGCAGGAGGAGGATTGAATGAAGTTAAGTGTATCTATAGGTATATAGTAAAGAGCCAAAAGAGTCAGAAATTGAAGATGCATGCTGAAGATTAGGTGATTACAGAAGAAGTTCTTGAAGGGGGGTGGTGGTGATATCAAACACATAGGACAAAAATTAGCCTTAGTAAAATAAAATAACATAAAATAAAATAAAAACCATGGCAATAGCAAGATCTTTAGTGGTTTTTCTTCTTTCAAGGGTCAGGTTTGTGTTGTCCAGGAAATGAATTGATGGAGTAGTTGGAGGAAGTGTTTAGCTGCTAAACAAAATTTCATGAGCTTTAGTTAGTTTTAAAGCAGTGCTGCCCAAGTAATTCCTCCGTAGGAACACAGTCCAAAAAGGACAGACATAGGGAAGAACTTTTCAATGCTTTTGGTGACGGTAAAGGCAGTCATCACTTTTCACATCTTGGAATCTCATTGATCTCCTCCTCTGGTTCTAAAAACCACTTCCACTTCATTTCTCCATGTTGATTAATTTGTTGATTCTCCTGATCTTTGAAAATAAACTCAGTACATTGCCTCTGTAGATGTGGTCAACATTTTGCCTTACTGATCTAGGAGTGCCATCTGAAAATGCAAAATGATAGTTGCAGATCTGTACTAAACAATATCTATACAGAAGTTTAAATGAGCAATGTTTTAGCATTCAGATTTTCTAACTTGGTATTCAGAAATATGTTGTGGAAATATGCTGGACTTAGATTTGATATTAGATTCAAATCCTAGCTTTAATAAGCTTAGCCAGGGGCTCTTAAATGAGTCACTTTCAGCTTTCTGGCATCCATCTCTAGCATGATACTATACAAAGAAGACTAACCCTACATTACAGATGACTTCAGCTCATATCTTACTATGACACTAAGTGAGACCATGATCCTTAACCTACATGAAGTCTTTGACCTCAGTTTGTTCAACTTCAAAATGAGGGGTTGGACTAGATGGTCTCTGAAGTAAAAGATCTGTGGTCCTATTATAATCCATGACTATGATTTGTGAAATGGAAAACAGTGATACTTTTGCTGGCTATCTCAGAGAGTTATTGTAATGAAGAAAGGCATCATAAAAATAATAAATAGTTACATAAATGTAAGATATTGTAATGGTGATGATATGATTGTTATTGTTGTTAGCTTAAAACTCATTTATTGAAGAAGTAATTACCTCATACTCCAGAAGCAGGAGTTCCAAAAGGAACTTCACTCATGTGCCAAGTCTTGTGTACATACCAGCAGAACTCCTGCTCAGATTTATTGAGAACACAGTTTAGGAATTCTTCTATAATAATAAGGACCTTAAGTCCTCTACATTATTATCATGTTTAAAGTTGCTATAAGGGGAGTTTTTTTTTCATTTAGACATTGGACTAAATGTCCTCTGAAATCTCTTCCAACTCTCAGATTTTGGGATTCTATGAATCTGTGATCATTTTCATTCTCTAATTCTAATCATCTAACATAACTATTCCACCTTCAAGATCCAGAAATATGAAATTCCTCAGTCTCCTATCTTTCCATTTGTCCACTGTGCATCATCCCCTCAAATCCTAATATTTGTCCTTACCAAACTCTATTTCTTCTTTTGCTCGTCTCTTTTCTCCCAGTTCAATAGTCCTTTTCTGTCCTTTTAAATCTCTTGAAATTTTGAATCAGTTTAAATTTATACTCTCCTTTACCTTGAAAGCCTCACCTCATTTTACTAATACTTATCCCTCTTCAATCCCTAGCTCTGAACTAACTCTGCCATCTCCTTACTATTCTTACTGAACTGTTCTAGAGAAAGTCACAAAATTCTGCTTACTAGGTCCACTTCAAATTTATGTTAATTTCAATTCAATCCTTACTACTATATAACCCTCCTTTTACTTTTCCCTAATTGACTATCTAGAGCAGTTTCTAACAATACCTTCTCTCCTGATATTATATATGCCCAGGGAACCACTAGGTAGCACAGTGGATAGAGCACGAGGCTTGGAGGCAGAAGATCCTGGGTTCAAAAGTGTCATCAGGCACTTCCCAGCTATAGGCAAGTCACTAACCCCAATTGCCCAGTCCTTACTGAGAGATCCTAAGACAGAAAATAAGTGTCTAAAAACAAAACAAAACAAAACAACCAACCAACTAACTAACTACATATATATATCTTATTTATCTTCTACTATTGTATAATTAATATATTTATTATAATTATATCATATATAATAAAATATAAATAAAGAAAATATACATTATAAATTATAAAATATTATATATTATAATATTATATATTTGCTGGGAGGAAAAAGAGAGAGATAAATAGTTTGGGACATATTTCATGAGTTCCCTTTCCTCTTAGATTTATACCTCAAATCCCTTCAGTATCATCTTTCATTTTTTTTATCCTGCTATAGACACTAATGAAAATATAGCCCTCCTCCTTACCAAGGCCAATCTTTATATTTGTCTAATTTATGCCATTTCTTCCCATCTTCCTTATGAAACAGAATTGAAGCTCAGAGGATACAGCAAGGATACATAGATGGCGAAGATAGTTTGTAGTACATCAATCTTGATAAATTTACCAAGAGAAAAATGTAGAGGGAGAAAAATATATAGGACAGAACTTTTTAAATTATTTTTTTTTATTTTTGAATAATTTTCCATGGTTACATGATTCATTTTCTCTCTCTCATCTCTTCCCTCCCCCCCGCTTTTGGAGCTGATTAGCAACTCACTGGGTTATACATATGTTATCACTGAGGACAGAATTTTTGAATACACAGGAATGATGTGTATGATGGGCCAGGAGAGGGGAAACAGGAGGATTGGTTATATGAGTAGGAGAACTAGAAATTTTAATGTCACAACTAACATGGAGAAGAAAACTAGTGGTCAGCAGTTTCAATCTGAGCAAATAGTTCAAGACAAAGAATGCAAAAAGACCACCATATTTTGCTTATTTGGAAAGATGTTCAGTAAAGTGAAGCTGTAATCCAGATTGCAAAGGGCTGAGGAGTGAGAGAGAAGAAAGGAAATGATGCAATAATTTTAAAGAGCTAATTCTGGGAGTTTATAAAAGAAAGGAGATAAGAAGTAGGCCAACACAACTAGACTGTAGAATGTAACTAAAAAAGTATTACCTAAGAAAACTGAAAAGATAGAAAGGAGTTTGTCCCATTATTGTTTAATGTATGTTTCCTTGATTTTAATATTCTGGCTTACTTTTCACTCTGTGTCTCTTAGTGGTTAGCAAAATTCATGATGACCTTGAATGACCTGGCCATTTAGACTAAGCCAGACAGGTGGTCATCAATCTCTTACTGCAGGCAACAGAATTTGTCAACCAGTAGTTTTTCTTGTGTCTATTTCATTCTCTTTCTTAGTGAAAGAGACTATTCTTTCCAGAAACATTTTGCCAACTGGAGGAAAGAAGTCCAGATGCCTTTCCTGGTGAAAACAAAGAAGTAACTACTCAGTTGGCACACATAAAAAATCTTTAAGGTAAACAAGATGTTTTAGGAAGAAGTTTTCAAGTTTGGAGATCATTACATCATAACCAAGGCTTATCCAGATGCATTGATTTCTTCCTAGCATGGTCTGGACTTAATCTAATCCTTTTTACTTCTCCCACCAGAATAGGCCATAAGAACTCCCCGACTCTGTCTGGTGACCTATTCTTCAACTGAGTAGCAATAGTTCCCAGGCGGATGGGATTTACTTTTGATTTTTTTTTTTTCATTTTGCAGATGGTCTTCCTTCCAGGTAAGAAAAAGAACTATTGCCATTCAGGGTTCTCTGATATCCAAAAAATTTGCTGATTATATGTTCATGATCTTTTTTTTGAAATTCCCAGGGCCCTCTTCTAGCATATCACAGGAGCACAAATCACCATTAAAACTATATTCTTTCTGCTCCAGTCAGGAGAAGTAATTTTGAAAATACATTTATTTTCAGATTGCTTTTACTGTCCTACTTCCAATTGAGTCCAAGTCAACATGTATTTATTAGGTACCTAATATGTGCCAGGCACTGTGTTAATAATCCCTGGAGATATAAAGAAGACGGAAATACCAATCCTTGCCTTCAAGAAGCTAATGAGGAAGACAATGTGGAAATAACTATGTACAAACAAGATAAATACAGGATCAATCAGAGATAATTGCAGGGGATTGGGAAAGGCTGAAGGTTGAATTTTGGCTGGAACTTGAAAGAACCTGGGAAAGCCAAGAGGCAGATGAGAAGGGAGAATTCAGGAGTGGACGACAGCCAATGAAAATGCAGTCAGATTTACTTTAAATCAAATAACAGTTTGAAATGCTCTAATAGGTTCTTTAGGAGTATAACCTTCCCAAGTCTGAAACTCTGTCTACCTAGGCTTTTAGTCTGTTGAGTAACATCTTTCTGTTGTTGAATCCCAGTGATATTTAGCATTGCATCATAGGATTAAGAGTGGGAAGGGACCTTAGATACCATTTAGTACAGCTAAGTACCTGTTTGGCACCAGGGCTGATAGCATGCTTAATTTGGAATAAAAGGATTAAAAAAAAAAGAACCCTGAGTTAATCCTTTCTTTCATCTATATATGAGAGAATACTTACATAAATATAGAAATATTATTTCTAAGGGAGAGGAGCAGTTAAGGGTTGGGCACCTGGGGTTAAGTGGCTTGCCCAGGGTCACACAGTTAGGAAGTATCTGAGAACAGATTTGAACCCAGGACCTCTTATCTCTAAACCTGGCTCTCTATCTACTGAGCCCCATAGCTGTCCCTCCTCTCATGTATTTACTAGCTCTGTAACCTCATGGTAGTCACTGTCTCTCAGGCACAATTTCTCCATCTATAAAACTGAGGTCAGAACATTAGCACCTACCTCACAGGGTTTGGTGAGTGTTTAATGAGTTACTTTGTGTATACTTCGTATGTGTTGTTCTTATTATTCCAGGAGATAAAAGATGTTTGTGAGTGCTTGAGGGTAAGAATCATATGTTAATTTAGGACAATAGATTTTCGACTTGGAGAGGATCTTAGAAGTTACCTAATACAACCTCTTCATTATTCAGATGAGGAAACTGAGGCTAAGGAAGGATTTTTTCAGACTTTCTGACTTCAAATTCAAATTTTAGCATAGTACTATGGCTAGAATTTCTATTATAGATAAATATATAGGAAATTTTTCTCAATAAATCATTTTTGTTTGAATGGTGATTTTCAGATATCTACTGATTCTGTAAGTTAGGAAGGGACCATCCAACCGTGCTGGAGAGAAATTTGGAAATACCCTCTCCAAATCACTAAACTTGACTAAAAGATTATACTTATATTACAGCAAGATTTTTTTTAAAAGAAGAAAAAGCAGCTTATGTGTAAAAAAGATATATATATATATATGAATATACATATATATATATATATATATATAGAGAGAGAGAGAGAGCAGTATTTTTTGAAGTATCAAAGAAAAAGAGGTTCAAAGGAAAAGAAGCAAATGTTTATTGATTGAAAAAATTAACTATATAGGGACCTACTTTGAAGCTAACTTCATTTCTTTAAGATAGATTCAGGTTTTTTTGTTTGTTTTTTTGTTTTTTGTTGCCACCACAAAAAGCGCGGCTATAAATATTTTCGTACAAGTCTGTTTATCTATGATCTCTTTGGGGTTCAAACCCAACAATGGTATGGCTGGATCAAAGGGCAGGCATTCTTTTATAGCCCTTTGAGCATAGAATGGTTGGATCAGTTCACAACTCCACCAGCAGTGCATTAATGTCCCAGTTTTGCCACATCCCCTCCAACATTCATTACTCTCCCCTCCTTTCATTTTTAGCCAATCTGCTAGGTGTGAGGTGATACCTCAGAGTTGTTTTGATTTGCATTTCTCTAATTATTAGAGATTTAGAACACTTTCTCATGTGCTTATTGATAGTTTTGATTTCTTTATCTGAAAATTGCCTATTCATGTACCTTGCCCATTATCAATTGGGGAATGGCTTGATTTTTTATGCAATTGGTTTAACTCCTTGTATATTTGAGTAGTTAGACCCCTGTCAGATTTTCTTGCTCACTCACTTAAAAACCTTTATAGGTATAACCCACTCAAAGACTAAGCTTGAACCTTGGGTTACATTCAAACCTCCAAATAATTCCTTTTCCCATTGCAAATGGGATGGTGGAAATTCCTTCTCAGCATTGAAAGCTTTCTCCCAGGTAAACATTCTAATAATATCAAGGATCTTTTTCATAAATGGGAGAAAAGAGATGCTGGTTTTCATTCTAATTTTAACACTTAGTTGCTATTCAGGTAAATCACTTCATCTCTCTGGATTTTAGTTTTCTCTTCCTCAAGATGGTGATAATAATGCTGCCCTGGGTATCTGAAAGAAGTATTATGGGAATTAAATGAGATAATGGATCTGAAAATGCATCGCACCCTCTAAAACATTATATAAATGGGTTTTATTGGGATTTTCACATCAATCTCCATCTAGCATCTTCACTGGAGTAGATTGCATAGAAATATAGAGAGGGGTGTGAAGTCCACTTTCTGAACTGCTTGGGTAATAGATACAATCATATCAGACACCTGAATATACATTAAAAAATTATTACTTTTCATGGCCTAGGACAAGACCTCTACTAATTAATCTTCTTAATTAAAGAAGTATGAAGGATTAGTTACATCATTAATTAAGAGTTTAAAAGCTAATAGCTTAAGTAGATGACTTCTCTATTTTACATGAGACATTTTCTTCCTATTATAACTCTCTAGGATAATGTCAATACCATGTTGTTTCAAAGGACCAATGGAAAATGACTTAGACTATCCACTAACTGAAAAAAACACAGATAATCTGAATACAGATTGAAGCGTATAATTCTCCTTATATTCTTTAAGAGTTTTTCCTCTAGTGTTAACCACAAATTAATGATTTCTTTTTTATCAATATTTTATTGAATTTTATTTTTGTCAATTACATGTAGAAAGAATTTTTGACAATTGTTTCTTGATATTTTGCAATTTAGATTATCTCCTTCCTTGTCCCCCCCAACCCCTCTAACCTCAAGAGTCAGTATATAACCTGATATAGGTTATATTAATGCTTTCATGTAATACATATTTCTATATTGTCCATGTCATGACACATCACATATACAGTAATAATAAAATCTCATGGAGGAAATAAAGTGAAAGATGGTATACTTTGATTTGCAATCAGATTCCAACAATTCCTTCTTTGACTATAGACATCATTTTTTTAAAATCACGAATACCTTGGGGTTATCTTGGAACCTTATTTTACTTAAAAATAGTTTAGTTCATCATAATAAATCATCATACAATATTTCTGTTACCTTATACACTGTTCTCCTGGTTTTACTAACTTCACTTTGAGCAGTTCATAAAAGTCTTTCCAGGTTTTTCTGAAATTATCCTACTTATCATTTCTTATGACACAATAGATTTCCATTTCCACCATATATGACAGCTTCCTAGCCATTCCCCAACTGATGGACACACCCTCTCAGTTTCCAATTGTTTTCCACTTCAAAAAGACCTGCTGAAAATATTTTTGTGCAAGTAGGTCCTTTACTCCTGTCTTTGCTCTCTCCATTGTATTCCCTACCCCATTTCTCTTTCTCTCTTTTCAGCCTTTCTTAGTTCACAAATATTTTTGCTTCTGTTTAACTATCCCCTGAGTTACCCCTCTGTTTTGTATGTCTCTTCCCTTGTTTATTTGTTCCCCTTCACCTTCTAATTTCCCCATTGTGGATATTATTACCACTTTGTGCCAATTCCTATCAGAATAAGTATTGCCTACCCCCTCATCTTCCCTTCTGCTGTATTGATTCTCTCATATCTCCTCATATGAGATAGTTTATCTCCAACTTTCATTTTCTCTTTCCTCAGTGTATTACTCCTTATCTCTTGATTTAAAAAATAATATCCCATTATATTCAGCTTACTCCAGATGGTTATTCAATGTCCTAATAGTGATGAAATTCTAATATATCTTTAGAATATCCTAAGTACTTTAGATATCTTTGGTACCTCATAAATAGATATCTTAAACATCTTAGTTATCACCTTTTTAGTAATGTAATCAGTTTAAACCCATTGCTTCCCTTGATTATTTTAAAGTATCTTAAATATCATAAATGTCTCTTGTACCATAAGTATCTTAAGTATCCTATTTATCACTTTCTCATGCAAGGAATGTATTCAGTTTAGCCCTCATTGTTTTCCAGGTTTCCTTTAAGAATTTGAAATTCTTTAGGTACCCATTTTACTATGGATATTTTAACTATAGAAATCTCAAGTATCCTACCTACAATTTCCCCTTGCAGAGATTTGATTAGTTTAGCTCCTGATTCCTTTGAGTTTTTCTCTGTTTGCCTTTATATGCTTCATTTGAAAGTTAAATGTGATCATTAAATTTCCTTTTTAGCATTAGCCATTCCATCATGAATGCCTGGAATTCCTCTATTTCATTAAATGTACTTTTCTCCTGAAGTATCATGCTCAGTTTACCTGGGTGGGTGATTTTTGGTTGTAAACCTGGATCCTTTGCCTTGTGAAATATCGTATTATAAGCCTTGTAATCCATTAATGTAGATTGTGCTAGGTCTTATATAATATCTATTATGGTTTCACAATATTTAAATTTATTTTTTTCTGGCTGCTTATAATATTTTCTTCTTAGAATTTCTAGAATTTGACTATATCAGTTGTGGAACTATTTTATTTTATCTTATTTTATTTTACTTTTTAGAAAAAAATTCCCGTGGTTACATGATTCATGTTCTTACTCCCCCCACTTGGGATTTTTAAATTTTGGATTTCTTTCATGAGATGATCAACGGATTCTTTCAATTTCTGTTTTCTCCCTTTGTTTAAGAATATCAGGGCAATTTTCCCTTATAGTTTATTTCAATATGGTGTCTAGGGTCTTTTTTATTTTTATCTCAGGCAATCCAGTGATTCTTAGATTATTTCTCCTGGATCTACTTTTTAGGTCAGTTGCTTTTACAATCAAAAAGTTTCAAATTTTCTTAATTTTTTTTCATTCTTTTGAATTCATTTTATTATTTCCTTCTGTTTCATAAAGCCCTTAGCATTCTAATTCTAATTATTAGGGAGCCATTTTCTTCTTTGTGGCTTTGTAGCTTATTTTCTCAGAGTTACTTTCCTATTTGAAGTACTATATGCCCTTTTCTAAAGAAACCATTTTCACCAGTTTTTGTTCTGTTTTTGATTGTTTCTTTAATTTTCTTTTCTAATTTTTCTTCTGAGTTTATTATTTGTTTTTCTGTTCTTTTTTGGAGCTCTCAGGGATTCATTTTGGGCTTGATATCCTTTTGCATTTTTCTTTGAGGATTCATATTTTCATTTTTGTTGTTTTGTCTTCTGAGTTTGTATTTTTGGTCATCTCTCTTATTGAGGAATTTTTTTAACATTGGGCTTTTTCTCTGTCTTTTGCTCATTTGGGGCTATTTTTCCCCTTGATTTTTATTATATACTGAAGCTTTCCTCCGGCATGGAGGGAATACTGTCCTGTGCTTGTACTGTGCCTAGGAAGAACTCAGCTCTCTCAGCCTCAGATGGAGCACTCTGTAGAGGTGGTTTGGCTTGCCTGCTTTGTGGAGGTTTGTGATTTTTCAGTTCAACTGGTTGGAGTTGGATTCTACCCAATCCTGCCAAGGCTTGACTTTGTCAGGCTGAATTCCTCCAACTACTGCCTATGTGAGATCATACCTGGATTCTCTTCTGGCTAGACTATAAAAGTTCACTTTCCTCCCACTATTGTGTTGTTTTCTGCTCTTATCCTGCTGGAGCTGGGGTGAGCTGGTCATCTCTTTCTCCTGCTAATTACACCATATATTTTCTGAGTTCTATTGAGAACTCCCTCCTCTTGCCCCTGAGAAATTAGTCCTCCTTGCTGTCTCTCCACATTGTTTTTCTCCAGAGCACTGCCTATGGTGGCTGCTGCTCTTTCGATTGGCCACTGCAGCCACCAGTATTCCTAGGTAATTGTGATAATTTTAATCTCTGACAATGGCCCAGTTCCAATATGGTTTACTGGTTGAGTATGCTAGAATATTTGTGGTGTGTAATTATAGTATTGGTATGTGTCAGCTGTTAGTCCATGATGTAGAATGCTAATTCTGAATATAAAATTCTTGCTACTACTTCATGTCTTGCTAGCTATTTGGTAAGTGCTAACTTTTTTACAACCTACAGTATTTCTGTTTGTATAGTTTACAAGTTTCCTCCAGTTTCTTTTCATGATCTATACTTATCACTAAGTGCTTAAGGATGATACTTAGGTAATTTCTGTTAATGACTCAATCCTGAATTAGCCTAATAAATCCTTCTGTTTCCTCAAACAAATCAGCTTGACACAGCCATTTTTCAAAGTTTCTTTGTAAACATGTTTATTAACTAAATTCATGTCACTATTGTTCAAAGAATGCCTTGTGATTCTCATTTTGGATCTTAGCCATTGCATAAATTCCATCTGGAGGTTAATGACTTTTAGTTATATTCATCAGATCCAAAAGATGTACCTGTTATCAGCTTTAACTGCCATTTACTGAAGTGATGTCTGCTTATTCTTAAAATTTATGTGAGTTTTGATCTTTTCATTATATACCCTAAAAATGTCTATGAATCATCTTCCTTTTCTGGGGGGAGGAAATGTTAATTTTTTTGAATAGCTGCCTTATATTAAGGGACCATTTGTTTTATTCTTATTTTATGGGTTTTCAGGAGGTTACCTTCTAAATATACTAAATATATTACAATCTCTTTTATAATTCCAAAAGTATGCATTAAAACTGACATTTTATAAATGTCAATTACCTTAAATACATATTTCCCCTTTAGCTTTGCTTTCAGGATGCCAATATGTTTCTTAACACATTCAGTCAGTCTTCTTAATACCTTTAAATTCAATGAATCTTGACTGGAAAAGACCAAAGTGACTGTATGTATTGTCTGTATTCATTGGTTCAAATTGATCTCATCTTTTTCCTCTCAACTCCCTCTGAGGCTTTCTAATTTTGAATAGAAACTAGAATTTTTACAACTTTCATGATGTTAATTATTCTGATATTCATTATATTAATGAGAGTAAAGCATTCTTTTTATTGTTTGATTTCTTTCATTTTTATAGTGAGCTCCATGCCATCTTAGAAAATATTTTTCTATTTTTCCTTTTCTCTGGTTTGATTTCTTTTTTATACTATTTTGTTTTTCCCTGATTACATGTAAAATAATATTTTGGCATTCATCATTTTTTATCTTGAATTCCAAATCTCTCCCTCACTTCCTCCACATTGTGGCAAGCAATCTGATGTAGAATATACATGTGAAATCAAGTAAAATAGTTTTCTATATTAATTATTTGTAGCAGAGATCTGAAATGAAAAAAAATGGTTTTCATTATTTCTCTCAGTCTTCTATTGATATTGATATTTTCCCCCTGAATGTGCTATCTTGACATCTTGTATCCTCTTTGACCTTCTAACTTTTGCTTTCCATTTTGATGAAGATAATCTAGAATTTCTTCTATGCTTTTGTAATTTGGATTCCTTTCTCTGTGTTTCTTCTTTGTTACCCACTCTACTGTCCATCCTGACAACTGATGTTTATGATGATTTTAAGTTGTGCCAAACTGTAACACTATGCTATCTCTTCTATTTCTTATGTCTATAGGAACATTCTTATCATACTATCTGGGGTACACATTGAATCACCAATAACACCAGAACACAGTTGGACAGCATTTCAGAGTACCTACCAGCCTCTCACAGCTTCTGTAATAATCTCAGGACATATAGAGTCCCCATTGTGAATCATCTGGCTGGTATTCTATTCCTTTACCATTTCTTCAACCTTCACATTGTAGATGTTTGAAGCTTTGAAGTCATTCTTAGTGTTTGTTTTATTGAAAAAAATTTATCTTCTTAGTTGGAGTTCAGATAGATACATAACTGGGGCAAGTTGCTACCCTGCTATTATCTTTTATATACATTTGATGTTATTTTTACTAGCACATAAATGGAAAAAATAACTATTTTAGTAGTTGTGAAAAAAAGTATTAGGATGTACTCTCAACTTCTGAGGGATTGCTATAGGATCCTCAGTTTTTTCAATTATTGATGTTTTTGTTGGTTCTATTATTTTTCATCTTTTTATTATTTTTGTATTATTTTATCCTTGTGTTTTAACAGTCTTATTAATAAGGGTGAAATGAACAAAGAGGAATCTTACTACAAAAGAGATTCGCAACAGCAGTGCTCCAAATTTCTATCTCCTTTCATTTTGGGACAGTTTTAGTAGTTATTTATGATTGGGGTTGGGAGGCAAATAGCATGGAATATGCATTCTGATTTCTGAGTAGAGTTGAAGTGATGCTGGTCATGGATTAGCCTTTAATTCCCATTGTGGACTTTGACAATCTTTTGTCATCCCCTATACACTTATTATTTTTAAATCTTATTTTAAGCTTCCATAGGAAGGGACATGGTGTTTGTAACTGGCCCACATACCTGATTGTCAGAACACATTTTATTGTATAGGTCGTTAACATAGGAAAGGAAAATCTTTATTTTTGATAATCTTTTTAAAAGGCTGTAATCTCATCTGCTTTGGAAATCAACATTATTTCTTCTTATGTTACTGTTCTGTCAAAAATGTAGAGCTATCTTTAGGCAAAAATAAGAAAATATGTTTCTACTGTAACCATCTCTTCAATTCTAAATGTCAACAGGCCACAGTATCATATGTGAGAATATGTAGATGATTCAGCAGGAGCCATGATCCCAATAAGTAAATGATACTGAGAGAAGGATGTGAGATGCAAGAGCTGACACAGTAATGTTTGAGTACTTAAGGAACAAAGTATGTGCACCTAATTACACAATCAGGCTCTGTGAGTAAAAAAGACTCAGCTTGGCTTTCGTGACTCATCTGAGGTTTGGGTGAGAGTTCTTGAGGTTGGAAATTATCCATTATTTTAAATGTAGGTCACTGTTAAATTGTTCATCTTATTCAGTTCTAAAATTGAATTTTTAAAAAATCACATCCAATATTTCACAGCTCAACTCCCTCCACTGCCAAATGGTGAATATGACTTTCCACTGACCCCAGACATCCCTTGTCCCTATTGATCTGGCATAATTGTAATGGTTCAGAGAGAGAACTTGCCCAAAGACTAAGCAAGCCAAATGAAACTGACTGGGCTTTGGCAGTGGTAATCTATTCAGGGGCTTGCAGCCATGTGCCTGGATGCTGTGTTTGACATGTTATTTCATATATAATGGCTGTTATTGTTCCCTAGTCTATCAATAGAAACTAATAGTAGAGATATATTAGGAATTAGTAGATCTGGGGAGGATTTACTAGGGCTAAATCTTCATTCATTAAGTGAGTTTCAATCCTTGGAGACATATAATACTAATGATTTTATGATAGTCATTAGGTAGAAATGGAAAAAAAAAACTTGTGAATATTCAATGGCATCCTAAAAAAGCAATATTTGGATTGGGTGTCTATTTGCTATGTTTCCTCTGTTGATTAGAATAGAAATGCTTTTGCTAAATAAATCGTGCTTATAGCCATGAGATTGGTTTATAGGTAAGGATTGCCTTAAGTCATTCCTTAAAGCTGTGTTTATTGTCCTAAATGAATCCTGGAAATAGAGTCCAGAAGAGAACATGTCCATGACCATCCACATGAAAGATGTTATGGGAGTTAGTTAACAACTGCTCTTTCTTTTAAATTATTCACTCATTAACAAAAGTAATCAAATCAACATGCAAAATTAAGGAATAAAATATTGCATGAAAAATTAGCATTAACAAAGTAGACCAAATTAATTTAAAAAACATCCAACAATTAATAAAAAATTGAAAAAAAACATTCATTAAAAATCTGATATGTGCCAGACACTGTGCTGACTGCTAGGGATATAAAAAGAAGCAGAAGACAGTCCCTGTCCTCAAAGAGCTTGCAAACTAATGGAGGAAACAACATGCAAAGAAATAGTCACAGAATAAGTTAGGTGGTCTGTCCCCTTTTCCATGTCTGTCAGAAGTTAAGTTTTCCTTCAGTTTGTTCTTCTCTATCTTTCTTTCCCTTTCTCTTTCCCTTCATCTCTTTAATCTTTTCTCCTTCTCTTCCACCCTCCTTGACTTTTCTTCCTCTTTCTCTTTCTTCTTTCAAATCAATTTGGTCCCCAAGTCTTCCTATCCCTTCCTCTCACCCCCTTCCATTTCTTGCTCCCTTTCCCTTCCTTTTTTTTCTTTCCGTACATTTTTTCTCCCATACCTCTTCCCCAATGATTCTTCCTCCCTCTTCTCCCCTTTCTTTTTTCTTTTACTTCCTTCTTTATTTTACTTTTTCATGCATATCATTATATATCTGATTATCTTTCTATGTATCACATATAATCATAGGTTTATAATTAGAAGGGACCTTGGTGTTTATCAGATTCAGGATCTTATCTAAGAAAGAAATCTCACACAGAAGTTAAGTGACTTGCTCATGGTCATTCAAGTAGTAAATAGAAGAACCAGAACGGAGCCCAAGGTCCTCTGGGTCTAAATTCAGTGTTTTTGACATTTTATGTCATTATGGTATAATGACTCTCTTACTAGAACTTTCAAATATTGTATGCTTATTATTCTTTTAATAACAATATCCCAATATATTATCATATAATTTATTTAGATGCTATCTAATTATATATATGTATATTCCTCATAATTATATCTTATATGCAATGTCCTAAAGCCTTTCCTAACCTTTCCTCATACACAAACATACATATATATATGTACATATATAATTTTTTGAGAAGACAGAAATCAGGCACTTAGTTTTAGTAAAAAAAAACAAGAAACAATACAACAAATTAATTCTTGGCCTTCTTATATTGCATATTTTTGTCAGTGACTTTTATTAAAGCATGGATATCCCATCAATCTCATTTGAAGATGAAATAATAATGGAAGGAACAGCTAGCTACCATACAAAATCACAGAGCATGATCCAAAAAAGTCTTTAAGAACATTGAGCTCAAACTAATAAGAATCTAGTTTAATAGGCAAAAGTATACAGTTATGCACTTGAATTTTAAGAATCAAGTGTACAAGTCGAGGATGGGAGAAGTCTGGTGAGATGAAAGTTTGTGCCAAAAAAAATCTTGGAAGTTTAGAGGGCTGCCAACTCAATATGAGTCAATTGTGTGATAGACAGCTAAAAAAAAAAGCTAACAGTTTTAATTTTGTATTTCAAGAATTCATGGTTCTATAGTCATTCTTCCCCAAGCCAACTGTAATCTTTCTTTAACTTAGTAGATGGCCTTATAGAGTTTTTGTGGTCCATAGAGTAGTTAGATATCCCTGCCATTAACAGACATAAAGTATTTCACCATGTCTGTACTCAAAAATCTTTTTCATGTTAATAGGACAAGTCAAAATTTACATTATGGCATAGCCATTGAGAATCTCGTCTCATTTCCATTCAAAAGTAAAGCACTGAAGTGAAACTTTGATAACTTTTTTTAACTCTTACTTTCTGTCCTAGCAATAACTCTAAGATAGAGGACAAGGCCTTGGCAAACCAGGCTAAGTTACTTGTCCAGAGTTACACAGCTAGGAAGTATCTGAGACCAGATTTGAACCTAGGTCTTCCTAACTCCAGTCCTAACACTCTATCCATAGTGCCACCTAGCCACCCCCAAAACTACTTTTGATAGGAGCATTGGTGTCCAGTGTGAGGGAGATGATGGTACAATGGTACCACTACTACACACTCATCAATTCTTATCTCCAGCAGCATATAGTTCCATATATTGGAAAGCATAATTACATACTGCAGTAGGTTCCTAGAAGGTCAACCAAGATGAAGGAACTGAAGGCCATGTTGAATAAGAATATGCTAAAGCAGCTTGAAATATTTATCCTGAAGAAGAGAAGACTTATAAAGAACTTAATTATTGCCTTCAATTTTTTGAAGGGTTTTCATGAGGAAATAGGATTTGAATTTTCTGTCTTCCCTTTTTTCCAGAACTCTATCCATTGTGCCACCTAGCTGCCCCTGATCTTCTGTAGGGGATGCTAAGGATTTAGGATACAAAGAAAGACAAAAGGGCAGCTGGGTAGCTCAGTGGATTGAGAATCAGGCCTAGAGACAGAAGGTCCTAGGTTCAAATCTGTTCTCAGACACTTCCCAGCTGTGTGACCCTCGGCAAGTCACTCAACCCCCATTACCTACCCTTACCAATCTTCTGCCTTGAAGCCAATACATAGTATTGACACCAAGACAGAAAGTAAGGGTTAAAAAAAAGAAAACAAAAGAAAGTCCCTGACCTCAAGGACATAGTCTAAGTTTTTCACATTGGGAAGACAACATGAAAACAATTACATTTATATATATATATACACACACACACACACAAGGTAAACTAAAGAAAATCTTCAGTTGTGGGTTTTGAAAACTTCTAGTCTCTTCAAGCTGATTACACATGACCTTTCCTTTGCCCTAAATGTTTCAGGAATATTTACTATGACATGCTTATCTCTGTGTTTGCTCATCTATGAACACATTGTTGGTCCTTCAGTAGAGTATAAAATCCTTGAGGACAGGGACTTTCCCACTTTTATAATAGTACCTTTTGCACTTAGCACAGTACCTGGCACATAATGGGGCTCTTAATTTACTTGTTGATTTGCTATTGAACCTATAAAGAAACAGATAATTTTTGCCCTCATGCGTTATGATCTACATACAAATAACTATAACGTGAGTAGGTTATGATAAGAGCAAGATGAAAATACAAAGAGCTCAAGAAAAAAAAATGTGTGGAAATAACTTGCATCTGTGAAGATCAAGGAAGAATAGGCATTAAAAAAGGTGGAATATGTTGAGCTGGTGGAAAAATTTATCCTTTTAGGGCCGAAGCAGCTAGTTACCAACTCTATGTCTATGATAAGTTCAGATTCATAGCAGTTGGGGTTTTACTCCAAGATTTGTCAAAAGAAATAACTAGGGCTTATTCACATAGGTCCTTCGAGGCATTAGTTCTGGTTGCCTAGATCTAAGGATGGTCTATTGCCCATCCTTTCCAACTTAATGGAGTACAATTTTATAGGATGTAAGATGCAATATGTAAAATACAATTTTATAGCATCATGTTTCTAATTTATATATTATTTAAAAATCAAATTTGAATATTTTTAAAAGATATGTAACCTATTTAATATAACATGCATGACAGCTAGCTTGACATAGTGTATAAAGCTATAGTTTGGTTCTAATGAATTTCCATAGAACTGTAGACTTTCAGATCTGGGAGAATACCTTGAAGGCCACTCAGCCCAGCCCTCCCAGAACAGAAATCTCCTTACAAAATCCCTCATAATAGAACATTCAGATTCACCTTGTAGACCTCTAATGATATAAAACTCACTTTGGGGCTGACATAATTAGAATACTTTCCTTATGTTGACTCAATATCTACCTCTCTAGGATTCTACCTGTTGGTACTAGTCCTTCCCTCTGAGGCCAAGAAGAACATATTTAATCCTTCTTCATTATAATAACTCTTCCTATATTTGAAGGTATATTTCATGCCTGAAGTATTCTTTTCTCCATGTTAATGTGCCATATTCTTGGACTGATATGGCATGAGGTCAGATGCACGTATCGTCCTCACTATCCTCTGGATGTTTTCCAGGTAGTCAATTTCTTTACCAAAATATGGATTCTAAGATAAAACACAATATTGAAAGCCCTCTCCTAACAGTAGAGGACTTGAGGATTATGTCTTCCTCTTTGGGGAGCATTGGAAACTGTAGTTCTAGACAAAATCTTAGCAAACTCTTTAATGAGCACTTTAAAGGACTTGTTGATTTCAGTTTTTCAGCACAGTCTGATCATGTTAAGAATGCAACAGAGAGCATCATTTCCATGCAAGTTCATCTATTGGAGTTAACTTTCTTTTCAGCAATATCTAGATACTTTCCCCCCTTGTCAGTTAAAGAGGAGGTGAACATTCAGAGAAACACATTTAACATGGGCAAATATACATATAAATGTTCACAAGTTCTCCTAGCCCATTCATCCTTTGATGTCAAATCTCATCATAAAGAAAGAAAATGGTGTTGTTCAGTCATTCCAGATGTAAAAACTATTTGAAGCTGCCATTTTTTTGCCCTTTTATTTTTCAAAGTAAGCTATTCCAAGGAAGTCTATGTGATGACAGTGTTTCTCCTGGGGAGAACTGATAATTCTACTCTTTACCTCTGCAAACTGTCAGAAAGTTTTTCATTCATCTGATGTTCTGAAGGTCAGCAAGGATAAGCTATTCTACAAGCAGTTAGGAGGAACAGTGGGCAGAATGCTAGGCCAGTAGTCAGAAAGACTCACCATCCTTTGTTCAAATCTGGCCTCAGACACTTAGTAGCTGTGTGACAGTGGACAAGTTATTTAACACTATTTACCTAAATTTCCTCATCTGTAAAATGAACTGGAGAAGAAAATGGAAAGCTACTAGACCAGGTAAGAATTTAGAGGCCCCAGCAGAGGGGCACAGAGGTTAATTAAACAAGGCTTCTAGCCACAAGACCTTTTACAATTAGAGAGGCAAGAGAGGCCTCCTGAGGGTAGAACCCCAGAAACACCAAGGGAAGACAGAGTCAGCCTAACTTAACCACCTGACAATTCAAAGGGAAGCAGTCAGAGGTCCCACCAGAGATCTTTCTACCCCCAGTTCAATAAGCCAACTCCCTCCACAGGAATTTACCATCATATTTAAAAAATAGCATCTTTCATCACTTTCTGCATCCACCTCCAATTTGCATGTCCAATCAAAACAGATGATTCTCATAGTACTGCCTAGGGGGCAGTCAGTTGATTCTGATTCGTCACCCACTCTAGCACAGGTGAGTTATGGACCTCCCAGAATTAGAGGTGTTCTTACCTTTGGTGATTAAATCTAAAGATGGGCAGTGTAGACTTAATCTAATTATTACCTATGTCAGTGTAGTTATGTGGGTTACCTGAGCCCTCTTCTCTTAGATATGCATCTGGGCTCTAGTGCAGCACCAATCTGCAATGAATTCGGCAATAAAAACTTTGTCCTGTCTACATGCCCCCCACACCCATTCATTCAGCACATAGTACACTGTGGCTATTTTGTACCTTTCTTGCATTAAGAATCAGTTCTCTAGAAAGGAGAATCTGTAATGCACAGTTATTGAGATTCAGCCTATGTTGCATATATGACAAGGCAAAATAACACTTTTATCCCTGTAGGATCTATTTGATTGATCTCCAGACAGAGTAGTGGTTACTTTAGGTTATGAGATACAACACAGGGAAAAAAACTCTCAAATTAAGCTTTGATCAAGTATTTTATTTTCTATCTACTGAAGGGGATTTATTTTTTTAAGCTAGCTTTTTCCCCCTCTTTTCTTTCTGATTGAATCAGTACTACAATTATATTCTTTCTTTTTCATTGATTATTTTGGATATGAATTTAACACTGGAAAAAAATGTCAAAAGTAAAGAATTTCAAATGCAATCTTCTTATGAACATTAGGAGCAAAATGTTAAAGTTAAAATTCCTAAATTTAGTTCCTCATTTTGCCACTTACTATATGACCTTTGGTCAGCTTCTCAACCCTTTAACCTCAATTTCCTTTTCCGCAAAATATAGATTAAAAAATATGTGTTACTTCATACAGCTTTGTTGGATCAAAAAAGATAATGTATGCATGTCTCTTTGTAAACTGCAAAAGCATTAAATAAATGTCAGCTATAATTATTTGTCTGAACTTTTCCCAGAGAATATGAGCTCTTTTTGAGCTCCTTCTTAACTGTATCTAAATTCCCTCTGTATGGATAAGAGGACAAAATTATTACTCATCTTTTCCTTTCACTCACTCTTATTCTACTTCATTTTGGAACTGTTACTTGCAGTAGATTTAACCTACAGACCACCTTGTAGGGAAATTCCCATTTCGTAAAAGTTTTTGACTCTTATTATCTAGTTCTGGAACCAGAAAAGTTTCATAATTTCACCCATGCAGCAGAGAGACAGAGGATTTTTTGAAAGAACACAAGAAAGATGGAATGAATGTGTTGGTGGGAAATTTGAGTTTATTTGAAGTTGGAGTATTAGCTTGTCACTCACCTTCCCGATGCCTCTACTCTCCACAAACTTATGTAGTAATATGGTAGGCTGATGCTCACAATATGCCTTCCAATATCCAGTCTTTTTTATTTTATTTTTTGCTATTCATATTGTTTCTTGAACAAAGATTCCTTCCACCTCCCATCTATATCTCCAAATCTTTGACACTGTCAAGGCAATAGAGAAATGAATAAGTCCCTCCAAATCCTCTACATCTTCCAAATCCAAGATCAATTTCCTCATCTTCTGTGAAGTCTTCCGTGACATCCTTTGTTGTCCACTGTGATTTCTTTCTTCTCTGAACTACTCAATTACCTCCTATCTCCACCATTCATTCTGGTGGTCCCATGGAATTTCTTCTATTGTAGAACTAAAATGTAATATATTACATTGTTATTAAATACTTTACATGTTTTTCCTGTAGTTAAGAGATTATATGACCCTTGATTGTAGGGACTGTAACATTGTCATCTTTATATTGCCTTAAGAGAGTCCAGCTTACTATCTAGTACACTGTAGGTATTCAGTTAATAAATTGATTAGTTTATTGTTTTTGCACCATACTCCAAGAGACTGTATGATTAGGCCTAACTAAATTTCATAGGTGTCAGTTCTGAACCTCTTTGCCTTTATACTTTTTTTGACTTATACAATATAGGATCATCAATGTATGGAATGTTTTCATCTGATTGTGTTTAACTCCCCTTTTCATTATTGTATGAGGGAAAGAAACATGAATTTGGAATCAGAAAAGTCAGAGTTGAGTTCTAGCTATGAAATTTATTAGTTGCGTGACTCTAGGAAACAGAAAGAAGTGCTTGTATTCAGAATCAGCAAATTCCACAAATAGTCATATATTAAGTACCAACCAGGTACTGTGTAAAGTGCTGAAGAAGGACCAGAATGAAACATTTCTTGCCCTCAAGGAGCTTACATTTTATCAGGGGAGACAATATACACATAAACATGTATATATGAAGTATATACAAAATACATAGAAGGTGAAAATCAGAACCACAGAATCTCAGAGTTGAAAGAGACTTCAGAGAGCATATAGTCATATAAATTGATGGAAGTAGCCAATTTGACCTTTAGATGGCTCTAATTATTAAGGAGCCTACATTCACCTCTTTGAAGCTTCTTCCTTTTACTATTAGTTCTTCCCCAGGGATCAAGATGAACAAGTTTCATCCTTGTTTTTCAGTTGAGGACTGTATTTATTACTTACTTCCTGCCAGGTATTGTGAGAGGTCCTCAGGATATCCCACCACCACCAAATTAATTTTTTTTTAAAAAGACAAGACAGTCCTTACTGTCAAGAATCTCACAGTCTAATGAGGAAGTTAACATGACACCATTAATGTACAATCAAAATATGTACTGAATACAATAGAGATAACCTTCATAATGGTGTTCCTAATAATTGAAGATATCTACCATGTAACTCAGTCTTCTTTTCTCAAAGCTAAACAGCTTTGTTTGTGCAGAGAAGAATCATGGTATTATGGAAAGAGGGCTAGAATTAGAGGTGGAGGCACGGACTACCTGGTATTGAAACTGTAATGGGACTCACCTTTCAGACCTTGAAAAAATGACTCTGCAAATTTATGTTTTAGCTCATTTTGAGATTGTTGAATAAGTTTCCCATACCTGATTTGCCTCTCAATGAGAGTAGCAATAGAGTGATGAGGAGGCAAGACTTTATAAATCTTCAAGAGAAATATAAGCTATTTCTTATTTCATGAAGGGGAGAATTGGTCCTCATCACCAGCATTTAAAAAAACATAGTGACACATGTAAACTGTGTGGGATATCATGAAAAATTCCTTTAATGACCTGGTCCTTATTGTTTTGTACTGATGAATATCTGCTGGATATACTCACAAAGAAGGAGCATTGAACAGTAAAATTAGTTGTCAGGACTTACTATAAGCTATGGTATTTATTATTTATATGGAAAGGGGTCTAACTTTTTCTAAGCTTTGAAAATATTCACCTCTTTTTTTTAAAAAACTATGAGGCACTTATATATTAGAATACATTTATGTCAAATACTCTCTCCCAGAGTTGTTTGGAGAAAGAAGGAAGGAAAGACAGAAAAGGAAGATAAAAGAAAAAGAAATAATAGATTTGTCTGATAGCCTTTGGGCTCCAACCCTTATGCAAAAAATTACTAGAATGTCCACTGTCTCTGTATATTTTCATTTTAAAGCTATGCTGTCTGCATAATGATTGAGCTTTTGAGGTTTAAAAGAGTGTATGTATTTCTTTTTTGAGATTTTTGTTCAGGATAACAACTGTTTGTTTCACCAAAAGAACAGAAAGCAAAGGGCAAGGAAGTGTAAGGTATTTTTGCAGTCTCTGACAGAGCCATACTTAGACTTGAAGCTTAACAGGGCACTTCTCTTTACTTCATCAAAATGGACAAGAAAAGTCTTATAAAGAGAGAATAGTTTGCCGGGAGATATTAAGTGAATTCAAAAAATATTTATTTAATACTTACTATTTGTTGGCACTGTGTGGGGACATTAGGGAGGCAAAGATAAAAACGAATGAGTCCAGGAACCTTTACAATCTTAGATACTGTCAGAGAAATACAGTATATATGTACTATGTATGTCTGCATATGCATATGTACATCTGTATTTGTTTCATGCATACACACATTTGTATTTATGTATGCACATACATGTGCACATGTGTATAGCTGGTATGCAGATATGAAATTAATCTAAAGTAATTTTAGAGGGAAAAACAGACAACTGGTGACCAGAATAGAAACAACAAAAAAAAAAGCTCTGTTAATAAAACTCCCTCTGTGCTACTAAGTAGAAGTCATTACTGATCAGGAACTTTGATATCACTTTTTCCAAAAACTAGTTCTTTTGAAGTGGAAACGGGTAAATGGAGAGCACATCATCATCAGGTGTCAGCTAAAATCTTGTGCAGTTGGCAATTAAGAGAAGAGCAAAGAACTGAGCAATTCTGTTCCTTTAACATTTAATTTAAGAATTGTGTCAGGGGAAAAGAAAGAAGGGAGGGTAAAGCCCTCTGGCATTTTCTCAGTTAATTTCTTCTCTTAATTGCTGTTTGGCCTAGTTCCTTTTTTGTCTACAGTCTTTCTTTTGCAGTCTTCTTCCCTGCCATCTCTCTCAAGGATAGAACACGTTTGGGCCTTACTTTGGAACTTGGGTTTCTAAAAGGCAGAGTAAGACATCTGCCACCCACCCACTCTCCCACCCACAAGGACATTCCTCATCTTCCTTTAGTTTAAGTGTAAAATTAACCTCCAGCCCACACACAGCAGACTGGTCTGACTTTGCCTTTCCCAAGTGTTTTGGTAACATCAGAAAAATGTAGCATTGAAGGAAAATAGAGACTTATGGGAGACATGTTAAAGCTAATCTCTTTCTTTTTTATGTGGTCTGTTAAGCACTAATCTAGGAAGGAACCATAGATTTTAAGCCAATTGCTAATTAAATCAGACAAGATTTTCCGCTTGGTTTTTCTATGGTATATCACATGGAGGTAGAATAGTTGTTCCCCCTTACTTCTAGACCAGAGTGCAATAACCTTCCCATTCTCTAACAATGTCCCACTAAGTATAACTTTCAAACATAATATTTTAGTTTTACCAAGTGATTTCTCCCAAACAGGGCTCTGAGCTAGCTAGTGAAATTTTAACAATCCCTATTTAATGGATGAAGAAAGTAAACCAAAATTGGAGGGGAAATGTCTTGACCATGATCACCCAACTAATATTTATTGGTGCTTGGATTTGAACTCAAGTATCTTTACTCTGAGTCCTATATTCTTTCCAAAATATCTTATTGCTGTTCTCAAAAAAGCATAGCTGTCACAGTTACTGGGAGCTCAATAGGTTTGCAAATAATCTAGAAGGGAGGAAATACTTGTTCCATTGGATGACTTTGGAAGAGATCATTAAGAGATACAGATAGCTCCAATTCATATTGACTCAGGTTCTCTTGTCACAGAGATTCCCTCAAAGAATAAGTTGGAACTCCACACCTCTGATCTCCTGACCCTTTCAAAATTGCCTTTAAACATCCTAATCTCAATATTAAAAAAAAAAAACAACTTTTGCAGAGGTTCCTTGAGAATGAAGTAAAAAACTTTAACATCTACTTTGCAATTGTATCCTAAGGACTATGGGGCATTTCCATGGACATGCATCTGAATCCTTCCTTATTAGAATGTGATCTTCTTTACAGAAGGGAATGTCTTACTTTTCTTTTTTCTTTCCACTGTGCTTTGTACAGTGTTTTGTACATAGTTTCTTCATTTCCTGATTCATTCAAAATTAGATACATTCTACTCTGTGTTGCATTTTAGATTCTTTAGAGTAGTTGATGTTTATTTAATGCTTTATATACATTAACTATCTCATATCATTTGTTCTTCTAAACAGCCTTGCAAGGAAGGTAGTGAATATAGTTACCATCACCAGTTGATAGATAAAACTATGGAAGTTAAGAGAGGTTTAATGACTTATTTCAGAGCAAATAAAGCATAACAAGTCAAGGAAGCATATGTGATTCAGTGGACAGAGCATCTGACTTGGAGTCATAAAGGCCTTAGTTTGAATCTTCCCTTAGACATTTATTAGCAATGGGCAAGTTAATTAATGGGGGGAAATAGCACCTACAATGCAGAGTTGTTTCAAGGCTCAAATGAGATACCACATATATAGATAGAGCTTTGCAAATGTTATAGGATCTATAAATGCTGCTGTGACTAAATGCCACTGAAGAAATGCATTCTGAAAAACCAAAGTACAAAATCATAACTCAAGACAACATTAACACGTTTGGTTCTTCATCTCTCATTCTTAACTTTTATCGATCAGGCTTATAATTCTCTCCAGGTCAGCAAAAGAAGCCTAAGAGTAGATGCTTGAAAATTAGCTACTTTGTCTTGCTTTGCTCTGATGTCTAGTCTCAGGCAGTGGCTTCCTAGCATGCTGTTCTGTTTCTTGAAGAAATGACAGGATGGGAGACCCTCAAAAACCTTTGATTTTTCTGTCACATTCTGGAGCAACTCTTTATTCACTAATGAAAAGTGGACTAAGTGAGGCAGGACCACCCACAGTGTTCCAGACAGCAGGAGGAAAGGCCATCTATATAATTGACCTGATCTGTCAGAGCACTGGGTGAGAGTTGGCATTTGTTACACCTAATAAAGCCTCTTCACTTCTCTTCAGAGGAAGGACTGAATCAGGAAGATGGGTTTTAATGCCATACTCCTTGGTAATTTGCTCTGACTTGTCAAATAAAGGATGATGGTAAACGTGGTTTATGATGTAGATCTTGGCCTAGCAGAGACCTAATTCCAATTTCATATACCTTAGTACTTTATAAAGTATATATATATATACATATATATATATGTATATATATATATTTATATATATTTCCCCCCGCCCCCCATTTTTCTCTGAAGCCATTGAATCCACTAGGGAAAATGAAATATCATAGCACGTACCTTGCTATAGATTTCTGCCTAACTCACCTATATTTCTTATCATTTTCTAACATATTCATAAAGGGAGACCTCCCCAGTAAAGAGGTGGATGGAGTTGTTCTTAACTCTCAAGAGATTTCAAAACATTTCTTACAGCCTTTTTCTAAATAGAGCTCTAAGTCTGGTATAAGGTATATCTATATAAGTCTGAAGATTATTGGATATAAAATAATAATTCAAGGACAGGTAACTTCTTTAGCCATTTCTATGCAAACATCAGAAAAGTTGGGAAGAACAAGCTGAATAATTATAGTAATAATCTGTAAAGTAAGAATAATGTTTTAATAAATAGCACCATTGTAAATACTTATGACTTCTGTTTTTCTTGGAGTTGAAAGTCTGGGGAAGAGAACAACTTGTCCCGGATGATTTCTATCTGAACTGCATTGAATATAAGATTTTCTTGAAGTTAATGATAATGAAGAAGATAATAGTGTGATGATTAAAATTCTGGGAGACTGGGTTCTGGGTAAGAAAATCAGTTTATTGATCAGTCTAGCAAAGGTTAATAAATTAATTGGCCTTTCAGTGATCAGAGACAAAGATCTTCAGCATCTCAGGTCGTTAAATACAATTTTTGGATACTCATTACTCAGTCCTGGCCTAGACATCTTTAATTGGAGAATACCTAGAGAGGAGGTAGGCTAATATTTTCTAGCCACACTCTAATTACTTCATGGTGTGTGTTTGTGGGGGGGGGAGTCACTCTTTATAAGATTTTTTTTGAAAAATTTTATTTAATTAATTGATTTCGAATATTTTTCCATGGTTACATGATTCGTGTTCTTTCCCTCTCCTCCTCCCCCCCCAACCCCACCATAGCCAATAAGCAGTTCCACTTTATTTTATGTGTCATTGATCAAGACCTATTTCCATATTATTAATATTTGCATTAGGGTGATTGCTTACAGTGTACATTCCCAATCATGTCTCCATAGACCTATGTGATCAAGCAGTTGTTTTTCTTCTGTGTTTCTACTTCCACAGTTCTTTCTCTGGATGTGAATACCATTCTTTCGCATAAATCCTTCAGAATTGTTCTGAATTATTGCATTGTTGCTAGTAGAGAATCTTCATAAGATTCTAATAGCCTTTTGTGATACAGATGGGAAGATCAAGTTAGATTTGGTTAAGTTTTGACTGCATAGCTCATTTCTATGGGCATACCAAGGGCCCTACCCCACCCACACACACACACACACATACTTGGCTTAAACTAGTTTTTATATTTCCTTGGCAAGATGGAGTTCACAATCTCAATTTCAGTTATTTCAGTTTAGAAGTTGTTTTGGGGTAAGGAGGATTCCTTGGATTGCTAAGAACAAATGAATGAAGAAAAAGGTTAAAAAAATACAATCTCAATTGCAAAATTAAATATAGCATTATTTAGAAATAGACACAATACAGCATTAGAAATAAATATCAATTGGGGAGTAATTAGACCTTTGTCAGAGTTTTTTTTGTTATAAATATTTTTTTTTCCATTTTGTTGATTCCCTTCTAATTTGGGTTGCATTGGTTTTATTTGTACAAAAACTTTTTTAATTTAATGTAGTCACAATTGTTTATTTTATATTTTGTAATTTTTTTCTAACTCTTATTTGGTTTTAAAGTCTTTCCTTTCTCAGAGATGTGACAAGTATACCATTCTGTGTTCACCCTGCCCTTTCATCCAGCCATAACACTGTTGGGTTTATACACCCCCCCAAAGAGATCATAAGGAAAAAGATATGTACAAAAAATTTTATAGCCACACTCTTTGTAATTGTCAAAAAACTGGAAAACAAGGATATGCACTTCAATTGGGAATGGCTGAACAAATTGTGATATCTGCTGGTGATGGAATACTATTGTCCTCAAAGGAATAATGAACTGGAGGAATTCCATGAGAACTGTAATGACCTCCATGAATTGATACAGACTGAAAGGAGCAGAACTAGGAGGACATTATACAGAGAGATGGATACACTATGGTAAAATCGAATGTAATGGACTTCTCTACTAGCAGTAATATAATGATCCAGGACAGTTCTGAGGGACTCATGAAAAAGAACACTATTCTCATTCAGAGGAAGAACTGTGGGAGTAGAAACACAGAAGAAAAACAACTGCTTGAACACATGGGTTGATGCAGATATGATTTGGGAAGTAAACTCTAAATGACCACCCCAGTGCAACTATCAATAATATGGAAATAGGTCTTGATCAATGACACATATAAAACCCAGTGGGAATATGCATTGGCTCCGAAGGGTGGGGGAGGGGAGAAAAAGAACATGAATCATGTAACCATGGAAAAATTTTCTATTAAAAAAAGAGAAGAGGGGGCAGCTGGGTAGCTCAGTGGAGTGAGAGTCAGGCCTAGAGACGGAAGGTCCTAGGTTCAAACCCGGCCTCAGCCATTTCCCAGCTGTGTGACCCTGGGCAAGTCACTTGACCCCCATTGCCCACCCTTACCAATCTTCCACCTATGAGACAATACACCGAAGTACAAGGGTTTAAAAAAAAAAGAGAAGAAAGAAATAAATATCAATTTTAGTAATAGTTCTCATTTATATAATGTTTTAAGTATAACAAAATAATTTCCATGAATCAGTTTTTTTGATCTTCAGGATAAGACTTTGCGGTAAGCTCTAACATTATCAAGATTTTATAGCCGAATAAAGAAACTAAGAAAAGTAAGGTATTTTTCCTATAGTCAAGCAACTAATGTCTATCAGGATTTAAAGTCATGTCTTTCTGATTCCATTAGTTTTGTACTCTCTTCACCCTACCTTTAATAATAAGCATTGCTATAGTATGGGGCATCTAGGTGGCATAAAGAATAAAACACTAATACTATAATCAGGAAGACGAGTTCAAATCTATGACAGACACTAACTGTGTGACCCTGGGAAAGTCACTTAACTCTGCCTCAGTTTCCTTATCTGTAAAAATGACCTGGAGAAGGAAATGGCAGACTATTCCAGTATCTTTATCAAGAAAATTTCAAATGGGGTCACAAAGAGTTAGACACAACTAAAAATGACTAAATGACAATATAGTAATGATGATACCTGGCACTTATACATACAGTATCATTTGAGATAAGCAACTACTCCACATATAAGGAACTCATAATTTTATCATCTTTATTTTATAGCTGAGAAAACTGAGTCTTAGATGTTAGTCAACAGGCATTTATTATGAATCTATTGTATATCAGGCTCCATGCTAAGCATTGAGTATACAAAGAAAGGCAAAAGATAGTCCCTTCTCTCAAGGAGCTCACAGACTAATGAAGTCACTTGTTTGTCATATAGCTAGTAAATGTCAGAGGCAGGATTGCTCAAGAACCCAGTTATTCTTGAGTTCTACTACACTATTCTATTTTCCCACCTGCTGTGAGAGTGGTTTAAGTCACATTGGGTGTGTCATTGGGTTTGCTTCCTTTATTTTAATCTTTAGAGCCATGAGTTATTTTTCCCCAAGTGGTCACACAGCAGGTGCCATTCTCCATAATTGTGATATGATTATTTCTTGGTGATCATTTGCAAGCCTCACTGTCAGTTTTGAAAGTGGCTATGGTTGCTTATAGATGACAAGATTGGGTTCCTTAATAAGGAGGCAAGAGATAAATATATCAGCTCATTTGCATAGCTACAGTCTGGTAAAACAGGGTAGAACACAGGAATTTCCTCAGTAATACCCAGAAATGAACCTGGGGCCCATAAAGAAGGAAAGTAGGATAACAATATTTCAATTCCATAATTCTCAAACCAGTTTTTTTCTTCATGCTGAAATGTTATTGAAGTATAACTGCTTGTTGAGCACACATTAATTCTGGAATTCATAGTGAATCCAGTCATACATAGCTGAATTTGCTGGGCTGACTGCACAAGCCTTTTGACATTTGAGGCCAGATGTTCAAATCACAAACCTGAAGGTTGTGCCATGTAGTAGACAGGGCAGAATTAAGGTGATGTGAAGCCCCCACAATCTCAAATACATTGCTCATGGCAAACCTGTCACTTTTCCCAATGCATTATTCATCAGATTATGTGAAAGAAATGCATTATCTTTGGGTGTGTATGAATTTGTGTATGTATGCATATTTGTACTTACGTATTTTAGGGAACACTTGTCAAATAAAGGAGCATCTTTTTTCCCCAAATCCAGACTTTTCATGTTGTACTAAGGAGCCTCTTGTTTTGATTTCTAACATGTTGTTTTATGCATTTTTAGCTTGAATTAGTACCATTGGACCATCCTTCTGAAACTGACAAACATTCACATTAATGTTGCTCATTAGATATTTTTAGATCTGCCGTGTCCTTTAGACACACTTAGCTAGCTAGAGTTTTCCCCAGTCTGGAGCATTCAGCTCTCTTTTTGGAAAACATTGAAAATGACAGAAGCCAGCTCATGTCAGCATCTGAACTGGTGAGTCCTTTCTTAAATGGTTTGGAAGTTAAGGAGGAAGACAGAAAAGAAATTCTATTTTGTTTTTACAACCCACAAGTTTGATTGTTGAGCTTTGGCTTATCAGATTGCATCTACTCAAGGGAAGGCAGGGAGAATCTTAATTGGGCAGCAGAGTCCTGCCAATTTCTGAGAAACAGAGTAAAAATATTCCTTTTAAAGAATGTTCCTGAGGCTTGCATGAGCCTCCCCTAGAAGAGGTTAGAATCTCCCCAGGGAGTCTGACTTGACAGCTTGAGAGACACCAGAGTTGATGGACTCAAGATTCTCTATTGAAATATGGGTTAAAACAGATTTCACATCAGGCATTATTCCAGATGCAGCAAATTGAAATGCAAACTCGGTTATTGTTAACTTCACCTCCTGAAAATTACAGGAGACCACAGCACCCAGAAATACACAAAACTTCATCAAATTACTCCAGGTCTCTTGGGTAGGTAAAGTTTAAACCATGGAAATTCAATGGCTACAGTAAACCACAACTCAAGTTACTTTTTATTCATTGATTTGAGGAGTGTTTTATTCATCATACCCACACCTCTTTTGCCCTTCTTGTTTTTCTGCAACTCTGGTTTTTCTATTAAAGTCTCTAAGCCAACTAGAGCTTTTATACAAGGAGTTAGGCTCTCTGTCTCCATTTTCTGTCTCTGTCTCTCTCTATGTCTTGTTTTTTGTCTTTGCCTCTCTCCCTGTTTTTGTCTCATATATATATATAATCTTCCTGTCTCCCTTTCTCTCTGTTTTTTCTTTCTTTATACTTCTCTTCTCTTTCTCTGTCTCTATCTCTCTCTGCCTTTCTGCCTCTTCCTTTCTCTGTCCCCCTTAACCATGTTTACCTCTGTCATGCATACCCACACACAAACCCACAGAGACCCACACAAACATCCTTGCTCTGCTCCACCCCCATAATGCACCTTTAAGTGCTATTATACAATTGTTTTAGAGACCTTTCCATTTTTAAACCTTTCAAAAATCTTTTTTTTTCCCTTTGTAAAACCCTTTTCTCTTAGAATCCACAGTCAGTATCAACTCTAAGGCAGAAGAGAAGCAAAGGCTAGACAATTGGGGCAAAGTAGCTTGTTCAGGATCACACAACCAAAAAATGCCTGAAGCTATATTTGAACTCAAGTCTTCTTGACTAAAATCCTGGCACTCTATCCACTGTGCTACCTAGTTGCACCCTCATATTCCTTTTCTATGAAAACTGAAAAAAAAAAACTAAGAAAAACTGTTTTGGTCAATATTAAGCTGAAACTCACAATACAAAGCACAAAAGATTTTTTTTCTTCATAAGAGAGTTTATTATTAGTAGTATCACAAACAGGACACATTTATATAATAATTTAATTTGTTATTACATTTTTGGGTTTCATAAATCCTATTTGATTGAAGCTTTCATTATCTCCATTTTACAGATGAAGAAACTTGCGGAAGGTTAATGACTTCTCCAAAGTCACAAGGGGTAGCATTTGAATCTGTGTCATCCTAATTCCATGCTCTGCAGCCTCTCACATATACCTGCATACCATTCTCTTGACTATATTTTAGCCTGTACTTATAAGAAGATGAGCTGATTAGGATTCTCTGTATCAAAACCTTACACAGTATTGTGTTCTTAGGCTACATTTTATATGTGCCGTGGCCCCTGACCACTCAATAGGATTTGGCTGTCAAGAAGATGCTGAAGATGCTCTGCAAGTGACTTTAGGAAACTCAAAGTCCATCTGTATATGGACAATGGACTGAGAATCTACATGTGTATTGCTGTCATTCCATGCATTGGAGACAGGTGGTATCGTGCCCCAGCTGTGTACTAAAGTCTCTTTCTTCTTCTTACATGCCATAAAGCCAGAGAATTAACCCAACTCTTCAGCCTGGGTTATAGGGAAATGTTCATGGCCGAGCCTGGAAATACTCCAAGAGAAGGAGTGGGGGAGAGCAGTGTGTAGTGTTAGTAAACCCATTCATCACCTGGAGGAGGCTGATAAAATCCAATATACAGAACCATTAATGGCTCGTAACAAATAATAATAGCAATTCCATTCCTGTTGGAGAAGAGGTGCATCCATCCCACCTTTAAACATTGTTCACACGTACCTTTTAGCATTGTAGAAACAAGTAAAAGAGCACAGGGATGTTAAGAGCTCGTCTCCTGGAGCCTGCAGTTTATAAACACTGCTTCATTAATCCTCAAGGCACCACTGTGAGCCAGGTGGTGGCAAGACTTTCTCTCTGGGGAGAGAGAGGATGGTGTTACAAGGGAAACAACATGCCTAAGGTCACAGAGCTAGGTCTGTGACAGGAATTGGAAACAGATCCTGGTTGCTTCCTTTAGGAAATTACATTGACTACTATTACTGACACTTAGGTTAGAAATCTAAAAGGGTAATATCCTCTGTATTGGACTGAGCTCAAAATATGGAAGAACTTAGGATTCATAGCGTTTAAATCTCAGTGGAATCTTAGAAAGCTTTAAGTTTAATTAATCATTTAATAGATGAAGTTTGAGGATGAGAGAAGTTAAGGAACTTGCCTGAAGTCACAAAGGAAGGCTATAGTAGAACTAGGATTCCAAAAATGTCTATATCTAGTGCTTGTCCGACTATATCACTTCTTAATAAAGCTGTCCCTCTTGGAAAATGTTTTTTAAAGAAAAAAATTCAGGCAGAAAAAAGAAATTAATACATATTTATCTCCAGCTGAGAAGCTAAAGGGAATATGGAAACTTAAGAACATCAAAGCAAAGCTAGTTATTATCATAGCAATAGGGGACTGGAGAGCTATCATGTTTTAGTGGCAGTTCACAAGGCAGCTCAAAAGGCCATATCCCTTGGAGATTTCTAACCCAATAATAATTCATTGTAAAATGAGTGACTAATAAGCCTCACACTGTTAATTTACTTATTTCAATACTTCAAGGATCTCTAATTTCATTGGTGCCTGTCCTTCCTCCATCAACTGATACCCCAAGCCCTTCATGTTAGAGCAGACTGTCTTTATGAGTTGTAGTGGGGGGAAAAAGTTCATCACTTAGAGGTTGACTTTTTGTTAATGAGTAGATCCATAATTAGTTATCCTCATCTTTCAAGGACAGAGAGATAATCTGTCATAAAGGCACTAATCAAAATCTTTCTAGATTGGAAGATCTACCAGTATAGCCTTTAAGAATGCAGTCACCCAAAGCAGCTGGGTGGCTCAGTGGATTGAGAGCCAGGCCCAGAGATGAGGGGTCTTGGGTTCAAATATGAACTCAGATACTTCCTAAACTCTGTGATCATGGACAAATCACTGAACCTTTTTGCCTACACCTTATTGCTCTTTTGTCTTAGACCAATACTAAGTATTGATTTTAAGACAGAAGGTAAGGGCTTTAAAAAGAAAATGCAGTTACCTTTATGCCAAAACCTCAGACCAATACAATAGTCAAGATTAAATTTCAGTTCATGCCAGACTCATATGAGTAGTATTTAAGACCAAAAGATTTAGATATGGTAAAATAGAAAATCCTTTGTTTGGTTTTTAAAACCCTTCCTACCTGACCCTTTCCTACCTTTCCTGTCTTCTTATATCTTCCTTCCATATAGTCCACAATCCAGGGACAATGTTTTCCTTGCTACTGAAACAAAAGGCCCCTTTATATCCCAATTCTGTCGTGTTCACTGGCGGTCTCTCAAGTCTTGAATCTTCTTCCTCATTTCAGCTTCAACTTCTTCAAGAAAATTTTCCAGGTGCCCCAAATATTAGTGTCTTCCTTTGGAGATTACCTCCAATTTATCCTAGGTTTTGTTTTGTACATAGTTCTTTGCATGTGTAGGTCAGAGTATGTCATCTCATTATTCAATGATCTTCAGTGATTCCTTATTATCTCTAAAGCCAAAGATAAACTTTCCTATCATTTATAGTCCTTCAAAACCGGTCCTCTCTGCCTTTCTAGTCTCTTGTTGCCCTCCCCTCTACAGTCTCTATAGGAGGGATTCTTAACCTTCTTTTCTGTGTCACAGACGCTTTCCACAGACTGGTGAAGCCTATGGACAGCTTCTAAGAATCATATTTGTTAAGGCATGAAGCAAATTACCCAGGATTAGAAAGGAAAAAAAATTGAAGTATATTTAGCTTAATATTAAAAAAAAATTTCTAGATGCAGGTTAGTAAGCATTACTTTGCAGAATAGACCTACCACTCTACTTGCTTTCTCTCCACAGGGCACTATATTACACATGTCCATACCTTTATAGTAACTGTTCTTATTGTCTTGCTCTCCCCTGCCATCTCTCTCCTTACTTCTGTAGCAAGAGAGGGGCAAGAAAGCACTGGATTCAGTGGACAGAGTGCTGAGCCTGGAGTCATTGAGACCTAAATTCACAGCAGATCCTCAGATACATTCCTTGTTGTGTGACCCTGGGCAACTCATTTAACCTCTTTCTGACTCATTTTCCTCAATTATAAAATGGGGTTAATAATAGCATTTACCTTACAGGTAGGTCATGAGAATTAAATAAATTAATATTTATGAAGTATTAACATAGGTCCTGGTACATCACCTCTCCACTCTTACAATCCCTGGCTTCCTTAAAGAAGCTCAGAGATCATTTTCTCCAGGAGATCTTTCCTGCTTCCAGTTGCCTTCCTGTTCACGATTATCTTTTGAATATTCTGTATACATCTTGTATATACATATGTATGCAGATATTCATATGTCTTTATGAGTATGTATGTATGTATTATTGACTTCTCCATTTGAAAATAAGCTCCCTGAGTCAGGGACAATTTTTTTTTGTTTCACTTTTCTTTGTAGCCTCGTTTCTTAGCACAATGCCTGTTCTTTTGTAAGCACATAACAAATTCTCATTTTTTTTGATTCATTAATCACAGAGATGATTTATATTATAGGATTTGAATGGTGGACCCCAAATTACAAATTTAATGCTCTTTGCTCTTTCTCCACATAGGATTTTTATGATAATAAAAATATAGTAATTATTCATACTTGGTTTTAAAATATATGTTAAATATGTACATATAACCCCAAACTAAATTCATTACCTTGCATTTTCTTTTATATGAATATATGTATATATGTATATGTAAATGTATATATGAGTGTGTATATATATACATATATATATGTAAAATTATGGTTGGACTTTATTTAATAGAATGGTCTCCAGGAATTTAATTATTAATTCCAAATGATTTTTTAGCAATTTATTTATAAAATAGAGGGTAAGAGTGAAAGTAGAGAAGTGAGAAGAGGGCAGAGAAAGAGATCTAGCTTAACGAGGTAGACTATGTGCTCAAGCAATGGCTTACTCCAGCAGGGCTCCAGTAGCCTTAGCCAGAGGGACTAAGGGTCAATTAACAAGGGTTTTAGCCAAGAGGCCTCTTCCAGAGGAGGGGCCCCTCCGGAAACTAGTATCTCCAGGAAAAAGCCAAGGAAGGGAGTCAGCCTTATTCACTCACCCATGTGGTAGTTCTAAGGAGAAATATAAAGCAATCCAAGGTCCCCAGCCAAAGCTCCTCCAGGGTCCAGTTGAAAGTGAAAAACCTTTTCACAGGAGGTTCTTGCAATTTAAAAAGACCATTCCTTTCATCACTTCCTGTGCTTTCCTCCCATTTTACATGTACCAATTATAGCTAAAGTTCTGCCCAGAGAGCAGTCAGTCAATTCTGATTCCTAACCAACTATTGTACAAATGGGTCACAGTCCTCTCAACTTGAGGATAAGTGGGGTGTATACTTTTGATGATTAAATCTAAAAATGGGAAGGGTAGAGTTAATCTCATCTTCAATAACATATATATATATATATTTATATATTTATATAGACACACATATATATGTGTGTGACAGGGTAAATACTTAAATATTTTTGCAGTAAATGAAGTTTTAGTAAATTTCAAAACTGCAGTGCTCAAGTAATAGAGCCATTATTTAATTGAAATTTAATTGAAATAGATGGTTGCAGAGTACTGAGAATGTCCATAATTGTATAAATGCAACCCTGTAAATATGGCCTTGAATGGCAGTACCATAAATATCAACAAGATGGGAATATTTCTCTTGGAAATTTAATAATCCAGTGCTACAAAGTGAATATATCTCTTCTCTGCTTTCTTGGAGCAGTAGGATTATTTTATTCAAAAATTTTTTCTTTTTACATCTGAAGACAAGACAATATTTCCTTAAATCAGTGCCAATAATTTTCAAAGATTCTGCTTTGACATTTTATGTATAATACTTTACCAATTTTTCAAGGGATGTATTCCTTTAAATAGCCTCTAAAATGTTTTGTATTTTTTTTGGAAATTTAGAATACTATATTATATTTGTTTTTTTTTTAAAGTAAATTTTTTATTTTTTTTAAACCCTTAACTTCTGTGTATTGGTTCCTAGGTGGAAGAGTGGTAAGGGTGGGTAATGGGGGTCAAGTGACTTGCCCAGGGTCAAACAGCTGGGAAGTGTCTAAGGCCAGATTTGAACCAAGGACCTCCCATCTCTGTGCCTGGATCTCAATCCACTGAGCTACCCAGCTGCCCATTAAAAGTTAATTTTTGAGATTTTAGGATACCGATTCTGTTACCCAATACATTGCTTACAGCTTCATGTTTTGGATAGACAATAAAAATATTAATATTTGATCCTGGATTTTATTGAGTAGAATGTTGAGATGGTCAGAACAGGTTCTGTCTTCCCGAGATGAAAAGTTATACTCTCTGTTAGAAATTATAAAAGCAAAGTTAAAGTTGAATAGTTCTACTTTTCCTACATTTTTTATGATCATAAGCCTGTCCACCCTATGCAGCAATCCTATTTATTCTTTTTCCTTTTTCTTTAGACCAACATCTTTAAACCATTTTTTTGATGTTGCTTGTTGTCTTCTTCATCAGCTCTTCTCATCCTAAGCATTTGCATGTTAATTGATCAAGCAGTTAATCAATGCTAATTAACCTTATGTTCTAGGCATAGCTCTAAGAAAAAGGGATAGAAACAAGACAAAAATATGCTCCCTGCCTTCTAGGAACTAACGTTCCAATATGATATGACTTGCAAACAATTATGTACATTCAAAATATATATAATGTAAATGGTAGGTAATCCCAGGTGAGAAGCTTTTGGGCAGAAGCTAGAATTCAAATTTATTCTTGATGGAAACTAGAAAATAGAGGTAAGGAGGAAGAGCATTTCAGAAATGGGGGATAGCTAGTGAAAAGTCATTTAGATGGAGGGCTATTGTCTTCAAAGAACAGCAAGGATGGCTAAAGCTTCTGGATTATAGAATGCATGAATGGGGGAATAAAGTATAAAAAAACTGCAAGACTAATAAAAACCCAATAGGGAAGCATTTTAAAAGTCAAACAGAAGATTTGATATTTGATCCTGGAGGTTATAGAGACTCACTGGATTTTATTGAGTAGAAGATTTAGATGGTCAGAACTGCACTTTAAGAACATCTCTTAGGCGAGAAGGTCAGGCAGTTTCCTTGGATAATTGCTTGTAGAATAATGTCCAGGCTTTTGCTTTTATCATGATCTGATAGACCAATAATTCTTAAATTATCTCTTCGAGATCTGTTTTCCAGATCTTTAGTTGTACCAACGAGGTGTTTCATATTCTCAAATATTTCATTTCTTAAAATTTTGTTTTATATATTCTTGCTGCCTTATGAAGTCAGTTGCTTCTAGTTGTTGAGTTCTATTTTTTAAAGACTGAATATCATCCCTTGCTTTTTGGCCATCCTTCTCCTTCTGGTCTGATTTTCTTTGTAGATCATCTTTTGCCTTTTTTGCTTCATTTTTGAGCTCATCAATATTGGCTTTTAAGACTTTATTTTCTTGTTTTAGTTCACGTCTTTCCTTTTTCAAATTGTCTTAAGCCTCTCTTGATTGTTTTTTAAATTTCTGAAGTTTTTGAGTTATATGAATTTTTGAGATCTCCCAAAGCCTGTGTCCAATTCACTGGATCTTCCTGATCTTCTTCTATTTCATTTACTCTATTTTTGCTTCCTGGAAAGAAGCTGTCAATTGTAATTTCTTTTCTCTTTTTCTGTTGTTTACTCATATTTCTCATATATTTCCTTTACTATTTTTCTAGTTTAAGCAGATGGATTTAATCAGCTTTGATGAAAGGTCTTCCCCCAGCTGGCAATGGAGGTTTGTAGTTATGTTCTCTGCATTCTATGTGGGAAGAATGTTGGAGTTTCCTTGCCCTCTAAAGACTTCTTTTCTGTCCAATTGATTGGATTAAGCCTGGACTGGATTAGTCTGTGTTGCTTAATGTGCCCTGAGACTAGAACCTCCAGACAGGGGAAAAGGGGCAGGGACAAGAAGGAGTATTTTCACTGAGCTTTCCAGCAGTAGTGTCCCCCTGCTCTGTCCTGCTGTTAAACCTGGTTTTCTTTCTTCTCTAAATGATCTTTTCTCTATCTCAGTGCTGTAAAGTATGTAGGTCTGAAGTTTTGCTCCATCTAAGCCACCATCTTCCAAGCATTTTTGCTGCATTTCTCTGGTTTTCTCCTATAGGCATCTCTTCTTTGCCTGTGTTCAACTCCCCAAATCTGGTGCCAGCAAACCCTCTTTCTGGACTGGTGGACCAACCTGCACATAGATGTCAGGGGCCACTTGAGACTCTGCACAGCCCATAGGGGAGGTGTCCTGGGATTCCCTTTGTATACTCTCAGACCCAACTGTTCAAGAATTCAAGCCTTTTTTTGGTACCTCTTGAGCTGTCCAGAATTGGATCCCACTGCTCTGTACTGTTGTTACATTTTGTCCTCTTTCTTCTAGAAACACTTTTTAAAGAAGAATAAGAGGGGAATAAGAAGAGAGGGTGGAGAAAGGGAAGTACAATAAGGGAGAGGATTAGGGGAACTGATTAAAAACAAAAAAACTGCTATAGAAGGAAATAATGTAAGAAGAAGTGGTAGAACTAAGAGAGGATGCCAAAATGTCAGGGAATAAACAATTGATAATTATAACTCTGATTGTGAATGGGATGAACTCACCCACAAAATGGAAGCAAATAGAGTGGATTAGAACCAAAATCCTACCATATGTTGTCTATAAGAAATACACATGAGATAGGCAGAGAAAAAATAAAAGTCTGGAGCAAAATCTATTGAGCTTTAACTAAGAAAAAGAAGACAGGAGTTGCAATCATGATTTCTGACAGAGCCAAAGTAAAAATAGATCAGGTTAAAGAGATAGGGAAGGTAATTACGTCCTAATAAAAGGCAGTATAAACAATGAGGAAATATCAGTACTCAACATGTATGCACCAATGTATAGCTTTTAAATTTTTAAAGGAGAAGCTAGTGGAGCTCAAAGACAAAATAAATAGCAAAACTATACGAGTATGGGACCTTATCCTTCCCCTATCAGATCTAGATAAATCAAACCAAAAAATAAATAAGAAAGAGATCAGAGGTGAATGAAATCCTAGAATAATTAGAGTTAATAAATATATGGAGAAAAATAAATAGGGACAAAAAGGAATACACCTTCTTTTCAGCAGCACTTGGAACATTCGCAAAGATTGACTATGTACTAGGGCATAGAAACATGGCAAACAAATGCAAAAAAAGCAGAAATAATAAATGCAACCCTATCAGATAATAATGCAATAAAAATAGTTATTAGCAAGGATAGATCTAGAGGCAAACAAAAAACTATTTGGAAATTAAATAATATGATTCTCCAAAATAAGTTAGTTGAAGAACAAATTATAGAAACAATTAATAATTTCATTGAAGACAATGACAATGATGAGATTTCTTACCAAAACCTTTGGGATGCAGCCAAAGCAGTTCTAAGGAGAAAATTTATATCATTGAATGCATATATAAACAAATTAGGGAGGGCAGAGTTTAATGAATTGAGCATGCAACTTAAACAACAAGAAAGGGAACAAATTAAAAATCCCCGGATGAAAACTAAATTAGAAATTCTAAAAATCAAAGGAGAAATTAATAAAATTGAAAGTAAAAGAACTATTGAATTAATAAATGAGACTAGAAGTTTTTATTTTGGAAAAAAGATAAAATAGACAAAGTATTGGTAAATGTAATGAAAAAAAGGAAAGAAAAGAATGAAATTAATAGTATCAAAGAGAAAAGGGAGACTGCACCTCTAATGAAGAGAAAATTAAGGCAATCATTAAAAACTATATTGTCCAACTATATGGCAATAAATATAGCAATCTAGGTGATATGGATAAATATTTACAAAAATACAAATGGCCTAGATTAATAGAAGAAGAAATAGACTACTTCAACAATACAATATCAGGAAAAGAAATTGAACAAGCCATCAAAGAACTCCCTAAGAAAAAAACGCCAAGGACAGATGGATTCACAGGTGAATTCTATCAAACATTCAAAGAACAACTAATCCCAATGCTATACAAATTACTTGACATAATAAGTAAAGATGGAGTCGTACCAAATTCCTTTTATGACACAAATATGGTTCTGATTCCAAAGCCAGGCAGACCAAAAACAAAGAAAGAAAACTACAGACCAATCTCCCTAATGAACATAGGTACAAAAATTTTAAATAGAATACTAGGAAAAAGACTCCAGCAAGTGATCATGAGGGTTATCCATCATGATCAGGTGGGATTTATACCAGGAATGCAAAAATGGTTCAACATTAGGAAAATCATCCACATAATTAACCATATCAACAATCTAACAAACAAAAATCGCATGATTATCTCAAAAGATACTGAAAAAAGCCTTTGACAAAGTACAAAACCTATTTCTAATGAAAACACTAGAAAGTTAGGAATAAAAGGACCTTTCCTAAAAATAATAAACAGTATGTATATCTAAAACCATCAACAAGTATCATATGCAAGAGGGATAAATGAGAAGCCTTCCCAATATGATCAGGCATGAAACAAGGATGCTTATTATCACCTCTATTATTTAACATTGTACTAGAAACAATAGCAGTAGCAATTACAGAAGAAAAAGAAATTGAAGGCATTAAAATAGGCAACGAGGAGACTAAGCCATCTTTGTAGATGATATGATGGTCTACTTAAAAAATCCTGGAGTATCAACTGAAAAGGTAGTAGAAATAATAAACAACTTTAGCAAAGTTGCAGGATACAAAATAAATACACATAAATCATCAGCATTTCTACATATTTCTAACACATTGCAGCAACAAGAGTTAGAAATAGAAACAGCATTTAAAATCACCCTAGACACTATAATATACTTGGAAACACAGGAATTATACAAACACAACGACAAAACACTTTCCACAAAATTAAAACTAGTTCTAAACAATTGGAAAAACATTGATTGCTTATGGGTAGGACGAGCTAACATAATAAAAATGACCATCCTACCCATATTAATTTACTTATTTAGTGCCATACCTATCAAACTACCAAGAAATGTTTTATAGAATTAGGAAAATCTTTAACGAAGTTCATTTGGAGGAACAAAAGATCAAAAATATCATGGGAAATGATAAAAAAAAGTAAAGGAAGATGGCCTAGCAGTACCAGATATGTAAATATACTATAAAGCAGTGGTCATCAAAACAATATGGCACTGGCTAAGAGACAGAGGGAGGATAAGTATAAGTAAATTAGCTGAGCACAGAATAGTATACTTGTCAGATCTCTGGGAAAGGAAAGATTTTAATACCAAGCAACAGTTAGAAAAAATTACAAAATGTAAAACAAATAATTTTGATTACATTAAATTAAAAAAAATTTTTTTTGTAGAAACAAAAACAATGCAACCAAAATCAGAAGGGAAGCAACAAGCTGGGAAAAACTATAAGAAAAAAAACTCTGACAAAGGTCTGATTACTTAAATATACAAGGAGCTAAATCAATTTTACAAAAAAATCAAGCCATTCCCCAATCAATAAATGTGCAACAACATGAACAGGCAATTGTCAGATAAAGAAATCAAAACTATCAATAAGCACATGAGAAAGTGTTCTAAATCTCTAATAATTAGAGAAATGCAAATCAAAACAGCTCTGAGGTATCACCTCACACCTAGCAGATTGGCTAAAATGAAAGGAGGGGAAAGTAATGAATGTTGGGAGGGATATGGCAAAATTGGGACATTAATGCACTGCTGGTGGAGTTGTGAATTGATCCAACCATTCTGGATGGCAATTTGGACCTATGTCCAAAAAGTGCTAAAAGAATGTCTGCCTTTTGATCCAGCCATATAATTGCTGGGTTTGTACCCCAAAGAGATCATAAGGAAAAAGATATGTACAAAGATATTTATAGCCTCTCTCTTCGTGGTGACAAAAAACTGGAAAATGAGGGCATGCCCTTCAATTGGGGAATGGCTGAACGAATTGTGGTATTTGCTGGTGATGGAATACTACAGTGCTCAAAGGAATAATAAACTGGAGGAATTCCATGTGAACTGGAATGACCTCCAGGAATTGATGCAAAGTGAAAGGAACAGAACCAGGAGAACATTGTACACAGAGACTGAATCACTGGGGTAAAATCAAATGTAATGGACTTCTCTACTAATAACAATGCAATGACCCAGGACGATTCTGAGGGATTTATAGAAAGAATGCTACCCACATTCAGAGGAAGAATTACAGGAGTAGAAACACAGAAGGAAAATAACCGCTTGAAAACATAGGTTGATAAGGACATGATTTGAAAAGTAAACTGTAAACAACCACCCCTGTACTACTATCAATAATATGGAAATAGGTCTTGATCAATGACATATGAAGAAACCAGTGGAAATATGTGGCAGCTACAGGGCTTTCAGGGTTTTGGGGGGTAGAAAGTAAGAACATGAATCATGTAACCATGGAAAAAATTTTCTTAAAAAAAAAAAGAAAAAAGAAAAAAAGATCTCTTAGGATGTAGAATAGATTGCAGTGAGGGATGATTTGAAGGAGGAAAACTAATCAAGTTATTAAAAGAATATTGGCATGTGATGATGAGAGCATACACAAGAATGGTGACACTAATTTTACTCTTTATACAGGACCATGCCTGCTTTTACAGTTATGCTCCATGATCTAACCTTGCTTTCAACTTCAGTTCACAGGCAGTATCATTTTGTTGATTTGGTACCAGGGTTTAAGTCCCACAAAATGGGGCTAAGTTGCTCCCTCTGGCATATACTAGTCACTCATTTGGCCATGGGGAAGCTACTTTATCACTCTCATCCTCAGTTTCTCCATCTGAAAAGTGAGACTAGGAATGCCTACCTCTTGGGATTATTTCAAAGCTTTAATAATACATACACATGCGATATTTTTCAAACTTTGATCCACTACATAAACGCCAGTTGTTCTTGTTGTCCACACCTTTTAAAAACCTAAGTTGACTGATCAGTTACCTGAACAGGCACTTTCATCTCATTTAATCTTTGATATTATTAGATTGTGTCTTCAGAACTTGGTTCTAGAGAGATTTCTATGGGTCATCAGCTTGGCTTAAGGATTTTTGGCCATGGGAATAGTCTTGTTCTTTCCCTAAATAATTCAAAGCCTTTTCTGCCCAAATCATCCTAGATTAACATCAGAATGTATTTGACTTTCTTCTATTTTCTATTACAAGTTCTAAGGTGCAGTGTCCTCTTTCCCCAAGGTTCTCATCATTTCTACTTCAGCAACCAGTTCCTCTCTTTGGTCAGAATCATTTCTTGACTAGTTTTTCCCTGAGCTGCCTCCTCCATCTGTTGAAGAATGAAATTTTTATTAATGCCAGTCAAGAATTTTTCAACTGCTTGCTAGAGAGAATGGAAGATAGAGACAGAGACAGAGATGGAAATGAACAGAAAGAAAGAGATACAAGGGATGTATGGATAATGCAAATCTACTCTTACTTCTATTATCATGTCTTCTTGTAATTTCTTTTAACCAGTTTCCTAATCTTAGTTTCTCATAACTAAGATTTTCTATCGAGGTGTTCTTTAATATTCTATCATGAGAGTATCATTTTTCTTTCTCCCTATATTCTACCACGAGAGTATCATTTTTCTTTCTCCCATAACCACCTATTCTCCATCAAAGTTTCCGATCCAGTTCCTCAGTTGCCTAAGATTATTAGATCTGCTTAAGTTAATGCTGTTTTACCATTCTTTTTTGCATATTAATTATATGTTGAGCAAAATATACATTTCTACATCTTCATAACCATATTTCTATCATGAGTTCTATCTTGGAGTTTTAGTACTACCTTTGGAATAAATTTTTTCCTTGAATTAGAATTGATACATCATTGTTTTGTGCATTTTAGTATGTCCATCTGAAATTATGAGTTTTATTGCTACTCGTCTCATTGGATATGTAGTATATGATGTTATTGGTCCTTTCTTCTATTGTTCTTTGCATATTGCACCTGCCACTTTCTATGCTACAATTTGGCAAATATATTTGGGCCATCCTTCTTTCTTCCTTTTCAGGAGAGAATTAGAAGGGCTCTGTTGTAGAAAATAAAATTGACTTAATCTGTATACCGCTTAAAATTTATTTACAACCATTTCAAAGAATTCAGTGATATAGGATTATAGGTAGAAACTGGAAGACAACTTTATGATTATCTAGTTTGTTTCTCATTTTATAAATAAGGAAGACTGAGGCCTAGGGAAACAAATGACTTATATAAAAGTTCCATGGAATATAATCAAAGTTTCTTGACTCCATGTATAATACTCTTTCCCTTATATTGCCTTTGTACATTTTTCTTCCATGCATCTGCCCTGTATTATGACAGGCTACTTCATGAGGCAGTATGCTCATCACTATTTGGGGTGCTAGATAACCATCTGTTAAAGTTTTTACAGAAATAATCAAAAGTTAAAGTAATAACAGTAATAATAATTACTAGTATTTATATACAACTTTAAAGTTTGCAAAGAGATTTACAAATATTATCTCATTTTATCCTCATGGCAACTCTGATAGGCATGTGATTTTATTATCTTCATTTTATGGATGAGGAAACAGAATCAGACAGAAAGTAACTTGCCCACAGTCATACAACCAGTAAGCAGATGAGGCTGATTTGGAAATCAGGTCTTCTTGACAAAGTGTCTAACTCTCTTTCCACTGCCCAATTTAGCACTTCTGTTGCTTAACGACTCTGTGCCATTGGGTTTTCACCTAATCTCTCTGGGCTCAGTTTCCCTATTTGTGAAATGAGAGTTTGGGACTAGATTACTTTTCAAGTCCATTTTATAATCTCATGACCCCTGTTGTTCATTCTTCCTCAACGATGTGAATTGTCTTTTGAAAGATATGGCTTTCTCCAATTTCAATTTCGCCCTCAGTTAATTTTTGGGAAGTGTTTTGCTTTTTGACAGTTGGAATATGTACCAACTTAATTCTTAGGGCAAACTTTCAAAGCTACATTTTATTTTATTTTATTTTATTGCAGAAAGAAGCAAATGGGAATGCTGTTGGTTTATATAGCATACCTAGTAAATAGAGATATCACCACTTCCTGCTGGGGCTGACACTATTATTCTCATGGAATAGGTCTTTTAGTGACTGCACTTTAATAGCTTTAAAATGAGAAAAAAGCAAAAAAATTAGAAAAAGCACAAATAGAGCTATAGAATGTCACATCGTGTATGGCTTCTTAATATCTGAGATTTACTCAAGGTTCAGTCTCTGAAGCCTCCTTCAAGAGCAAGACAACATTGAGTAAATACCATTTCATGATGATTGTCTTCAAGACCCATACTGAGAATATAAAGTATGTTTTAATTTACTTAATGGTGAATACTTGAATCTGATTGTATATAGTGGCCGAAGCTTTAGAGTGTTTAGTTGCTATTTGATGATATAGTATTCATAAGAGTTAACATTGTATAATAGTTTAAATTTTATAAAACATTTTAAAAATAATAGATTTATTTTCATTATTAGCATTATAGTTTTTCTCTGATTATCTCCATGTCTCCACCCCTTGCTTAAAATGACCTTACCAAAAAAAAAATAAAAATAAGGTACAGAAAAGGGATCATAACTGACAAGTTTTTCATCATGACAAGTTTGGGAGGTAAGTGGTATAAGTATTCTTATCTCATTTGGTAGAGAAAGAAGAAATATTATAACTCACATACATTTGTAAGTTTGCCATCATGGAACTGGGGCTTCTTTACTCAACTGCTGAATGCCAGCTAAGTTGCTCCTTGGATACATTGCCTCTAGTTAGAAAGACTCAATTTTAAGCCCGTCCCCTTATACTTACTAGCCGTGTGAACTTGGAGAAGTCACTTAACATCTGTCTTCGTTCCTTCAACTTTAAAATTAGATAATAGTAGCATCTGTTTGCTAGGGTTGATATGAAGCTCAAATAAGATAGTATTTGTAAAGGACAGAGTGTGGTGCCTGACACAAAGTAGGAGCTTAATGTTTCTTCTTTTCCCCCTTCTGCTATAATTTAATTGATGGATCTATAATAAGTCCTATGGTACCTAGGTTGTACAATGGATAAAATACTGAGTCTGGAGTCAGGAAGACTAATCTTTTTGAGTTCAAATCTGGTTCCAGATGCATACTAGCTATGTAAAACTGGGTAAATCAATTAATCTTGTTGGCCTCAATTTCTTCATCTATAAAATCAACTGGAGAAAGAAGTAGCAAATTACTGTAGTATCTTTGCCAAAAACAAACAAACAAACAAAAAAAAAACAAATGGGAATATAAAGAGTTGGACATGATTGAATGGAAACCAGTCTTTATCTTCTCATTCCAATATTAGTTATATATCAGACACAACATGCACCTCAGTTTTCCAGTCTCAATGTAAGTTTAAAATTATTAGTTTTTTTTTTTGCTTTTCAGAGACACTTTTGAGATAAACAGGATAATTTTTTGGATTTCATTTAGCTGAAGGACATATCAAAGATACCATAATGTGTTTTCCTGAAACACACTGATTAATCAGTATCAAGATTCAGTTGAGAGTCAGATTTCTTTCTTCCTGTTATTACATTGTTGCCTGACATCTATCAAGTTCTTTAATGTAGTCCTTTCCCAAAACTGTATCTTAGCTTAGAATTTGCTTTCTGAAGACAAACACAAAGCAGTTCCTTCCTATAAAGTTTTAAGTATATTCAAGTGATAACAACAATAATTAAAATGAAAATAACTAGCATTTATAGTACTTTAAGGCTTTCAAAGGCAATATATGTGTGTATATGTATATGTACATATATACACAAACATATACATGTACACAGAAATAAATATACATATGTATATATATGTATATAAATATATTTATTGATGCTCATAATAACTCTGTGATGTAGGTATTATTATTTCCATTATACAGATGAAGAAACTTAAACTAAGAGAGAGTAACTTTCCCAGGATCATACAGTTAATTAATGTCCAAAGATAGATATTAACTCAGTTCTTTCTGACTCCAGGCCCAGATTTCTCTAATGCTCAATCAAATGAAATAATATTTATGAAGCACATTGACTGGTCCATAATGGGTGCTATATGAATACCTATACCCTTTTCTTCCCCTATCTGCTATTCCCCTAAGATGCCTCAATTATTATCTAATAGATAAAAAAAGAATTTTAATCTTTGCCAGGATTTTAAGGATACATTACATTGTTGAACATTGCTTATGGAAGCCTCTTTGTTCTTTAAAAATATCTTCACTGAGAATGCTATTCAGTCATAAATAGATGACTTTTAAAAAAGACCTAGTATGGATGAGAGATTATTCATGTCATTAATTACTGATGTTCTCCCAGTGGCCATTTTTGGTTATTTTTTACACACCTTTGGCATTTCCCCCTCTTTTAGGTACCTTGTATGTTCATCCCACAATGCGCTTACAAAGCTATTGCCTCCAGCATGAATTGTCTATAAAGTATTTGGTCTGCCTTGGCTGATTTTCATATTTTTATTCTCTTTGATGCTATTTCTACCTTCTTGATAAAAACATCTGGGATTATTATGTTAGGGTCAAGTGTTATAGTTCTCCAATCCTTGATGGAAAAATCAGGTTGTTATTTTTTTTCAGCAAATCTTTCCCATTTTTTTTACTGTTTGTAGTCCTTCCATTTTCATTCTTGGATGCCCTGGCATGACTTTGCCTAGTTGACTATCTTGCCAAGCTTTCTTTAAACTGAGTTTATCCTTTACTGCTTCTCTCTTGCTTTATGAGATGTAACTGTTTATAATTATCCATCACCTTTCTTTGGAAGAATTTACAAACTATTTTATATTCATTCTAGCTGTTTTGCCTTCAGTAGTCATATCATTCTAGTTGCCAACTAAGTTAGATGCTTGTTAACTAAGATATTATTCTGGGATTTTTTAATCTTCTTGATGCTATTTATGTAAATAGTTAAACCTTTTAGATGAAAGTCTTGTAGTTGGTACTAATGTTGTTTCTGTTATCTATTCCCTTTAGTGTCCTTGCTGTGTGATTTTTTTTGTAGATCGTATGTACATAATACATATAATGTATATTTTCATTTTGTGAACGAAGATACCTATTGCTTAATATAGAGAAAAGTCCACAGAGGAAAGAAAGTAAGACTGGCATGTTTCAGTTTGCATTTAGACTCTGTTCTTAGGGTGGTAATTTTTGTTGTTGTTGTCATGAGTCTCTTGGAGTTGTTCTGGATCCTTGCCTTGTAGATAATAGTTAAGTCATTCACAGTTGATCATTATATATTACTGTTGTCACTTTGTTCAACATTCTCCTTGGTCTGTTCACTACACTTTGTGTCATTTCATGTAAATCTTTCCAGAATTTTTTGTTATTATCTTGTTTGGCATTTCTTATGGCACAATAGTATACCATTATAATCACATAGCACAACTTGGTCAGTCATTCTCTATCAATCTTTGCCAGCACCAAAAGATAGATTTTGCTATAAATATTTTTGTACATGTAGGTTCTTTCCCCCATCTTTAATCTCTTTGGGATATACAACTGGTAGTGGTATTATTCAGTCAAAGACTTTGCTATAGGTTTTAAATCAATAATTTCTGTTTAAATATTGTAATATGATAATAAAACAGACTGATATTTGCACACTGCCATAATATCATAGAATTATAGATTTGGAGCTGGAAGGGACTTCACTTGTCATATACTGTAGTATCATATCTTATAGATGAGGAAACTAAGTGCTAGAGCTTAAATCCTTTTCCTGGGTTCACATACCTCTCATAGAGGTGAGATTCAAGTTTAGGTTCTTTGACTTCAAATACTGCTTTTATTTTGCTTAGTTATATGCTTACACACACACACACACACACACACACACACACACACACACACACTGTCGCATGTTCATCATCTTCACAACTTCATGAGGCTATCAATGCTTGAATTCACTTGCATATGTGAAAACTAAAACTTAGAAAAATTAAGTGACAACTAATTTTATACTATAAGAATAAGGAAGAAGATTCAAATAAAGTCATCTTGAGTACAAGTCTAGTTTTCATTCAAATAGATAACCCTACTTTTCTTTCTTCTATTTTCCTTTCTCTCTTCTTTTGGGTGTATTGCATAATGAGGAGAAAAGACTCGTTGAAGAAAACCCTAATATTGGGAAAGATTGAAGTCAAAAAGAGAAGGCAATGACAGAGGATGAGATGGATAGATAGTGTCATGAAAATATTGAACATGAATTTGGAGAGATAATGGAGAATAGAAGGACCTGGTGTACTATGGTCCATGGGGTTACAAAGAGTTGGACACAATTGAAGAAATATAATATTAAAAGTATGGCCCTGGACATTTAGAACCTTACTAAATAATAGCTGCCTTTTATATAGACATTTAAGGTTTGCAAAGTGTTTTGTAAACATTATAATTTTATCCTCACAATAACCCTGGGAGGAAGGTGCTGTTATTACCCACATTTTACAGATGAGGAAACAGGTTTTGAGAGTTTTAGTGATTTGCCCAGGATCACACAGGTAAGAAGCCAGATTTCCACTTTTCCCCCCATTACTCCTGGGTCCTGTGCTCTCTCCAAATGAATATTTAATAGCTATGAGGCTAGACATAAACTTTGCACTTCAATCTCAGCTTTCACTTTTGCAGTAATGGTTTCAAGTTCATAGTATTAGAAAACAGTTATACAGTTGGCAGAGGATTTAAAAATTTCTGCAATCTGCTATTTAAAATTATTCTTGTTATGTTTTAATACAAGATATATTGCATCAGCTGTAAAACCAATTCTGTTAGTGTCTATTAAGCTATCCTGCAAAAAACAAATTTTCATGTTCTTGTTACAGATCTAGAGGCAACAGATTATTTTTTCATCAATACAACCTGACCCAGGTGCCATTCCCCTTTATAAAAGTTCCATCTCTACTCTAATATGATAAAACTTATGCATACAAGGGCAAACCCAGGATCAGACCCATGCTGTAGCTAGACATTACAAGTAGTTCTCTCAAAGTTTCTTGTGGTTAAGGAAATATCTCTCCTGATTGGTTTTCTGTTTTCATATGAACATCTCTGAAGGGGAAAGGGGGAATGGGGAAAGTAGGTAGGGTGGAAGCCCTTTGATTTTTTCATTTCTGAAGGATAATATAGAGTGCTGGCTATCTTTGATGATACTCAACCACAGGGCATTCAAATAATTGGGAAAAAAGCATTTCCCAGTAACCAAAGTGAGAGATTACCAAGTAGAGAATTCAATATAAATCATATTCAGAAAATTCAGGGCAAAAGTTGACCAAGGTCTGGACTGGTATCAGCTACATAACATGGCAGCCAAAAACACTAGTGTAAATTCCCCCTGCCTTAATAGCATCAGTGTTAAATATATAGAAACTGATAGGCCCTTTGCATTCAGGCTTTGAGTCATAGAGACTGAAGGTCTTTAGATCATATAATCCACTTCTTTCAGTGCACAGAACCCCTGGCCAAAGAGAATAAGCAACCTTAATAAGATCATGAAGGTAGAATATGTGAGATTTAAATCCAAATCTTATTATTCCAAACCCAGAGCTCTTTCCTCAGCATTGCATTGAACATTATTCTCTCCAGCTCCATGTATTCCATTTCTAATTTCAAATTTTAAAAAAAAAAACCTCCTCAAGAAGAAATATCATTTAGGGGGAGTTTTATCCAGACAAAAGTGATTGAAGATGATTGCAAGGATGAGAGCCATAGCTGACATGCCCCCTAAGGCAACTCCAAGAATAGTTGACTGGGAGAAGTGTGATTGCAAAACTATTTGTGGAAAGTTATTCCTCTCATTACACAATGAGGCACAACAAAATTAGCTATGAAAATAAATTCTTGGGGCCATAGGAGGACCTTATTTCATGTTCATGTGGAGTCACATGGTAAACAGTGATTCAGGCAGAAAACACCAGGGCACAGATGTAGCTAGAGTGACAGGCAGCAAGGAATTCCAGTTAGTTGAGTCCAGTGTTATCTCCCTCTTCAACTTTCAGCATTGTTGTTGTTCAGTCCTCTGTGACTCTTCCCCATCCCATTTGGTGTTCTCTTATCAAAGATACTGGAGTGATTTGCCATTACCTTTTCCAGCTAATTTCAAAACAAGGAAACTGAGGCAAACAGGTTAAGTGACTTGCCCTGGATCACATAGCTACTGTCTCAGGACAGATTTCAACTCAGGCAGATGAATCCTCCCTACCCCAGGCCTGTCACTCTACCCACTGCATCACTCTATCCTCCTAGTTGCCCTTCAACCTTTGACTAAGACTCAAGATTTGTGATCTGGCCTAATTCCATATTTCTATATCTCAGGGCAATAACTATTGGAATAGATGGTTGGATCTTCCAGGAGAGTACTGGAAAAACCATAACTATTGAGGGACATCTGTGTCAACATATTGTATTAACTTCCTATTCCTTTACACTCATGTGCCTCACTGTAGTTTCCATCGAAACAACTATGGTAGTACTGTGGATAAAGCTTTGGACTTGGAGTCAGAGATCAAGAAGATATGAATTCAAATTTAGCCTCAGACATTTACAAGTTATGTAATTCTGGAAAAGTCACAGCTTCTGTCGGCTTCAGTTTCTTCAGTTCTAAAAATGGAGATAATGACATCATCTCCCTTGCAGATTGCTGTGAGGGTTAAATGAGATTATATCTATAGTTTTGGGCACAATATTTGCCACATAATAAGTGATATGTTAATGTTTACCTCCCATAGAAATGGATCCTTACAATGTGGTTCACAAGATCAGTGCCTTACATCCATGTTCTTAAATAAAAGGGAAATAATTGTTTTTTTCTTTTTCCTTGTGAGTATCTGTAAAAGTAGGAAACTGTCCTAGCAATCAGGAAATTATGATGTTGAGGGTGGTTAGCACTGAATGAGCCTCATTTATCTTAGTCTAGAGTTAATCTCCAATTGGGTGCTGCTTAACCACAAGAGAAAGAGAAAGTGCATAGAGAAGTGAGGAGGTTCAAATCCATACCCTATGAGTATGGGCAGAAAGTTTTGTCTAGGTATGTTTTATTAGGGAGAATAAAAGATTCCTGTTGAAAGACATGATCATTGTCTTGAAGAAGTTCTAAGGCAGCAAATTTTAGCTCAACATATAATAAAACTTTTCATTTCTCAGGGCCATTCCAAATTGGAATAGGCTGCCTCATTAGACCATACTGGCACCCATCATCAACCGTCTCTAGGTCAAGGTTGGAAGGACTTTTGTTGATGATGTTATTGGTGAGGATTCTTCCAGTGAAGGAATTTATTTTTCCCTGAATATTGGACCAGATGTTCTCTAGGCCCTTTCTGACTCTAGGGTTCTATATTTTCATAACTATTAATGATGCAGAGAAGGAAGAGAATAGATGGGAAGGGAAGGGAAGAAAAGGATAGGAGATATAAAAAGAGGATGAAAATGCTTCCATAGACTAAATTCAAATTAATCAACAAGCATTTATTAAACACCTTCAACATAACAGATACAATGCTAAGTAATGGGAACATATAATTGTGGGTTTATTATAATGAAATAATCTTTACTATCAAGAAGCTTATATTTTATCCAAGAGTTGGCAAAACACATATAAGTATATAAGAAATAATATATGCAGAATAGGTTAAAATAATGATAAGGTGGTTAAATAAAATATAGTTAGGGAAAGCACCTGCAATTAGGTGGATAAGGAATGTCTTCATGCAGAAAGAATAAAGGGATTCTGTAAGATGAAAGTGAACAAGGGATGCATTCCAAACATGGAAACTGGCCAATGCAGAGATAGAGGAAAGAGTGTCATATGTGAAGAACAGAGAGAGAGTCACTTTAGCTGGACCATGGAGCTTGAGAAAGAAAACAAGCTAGAAAGTTATCCTTGGGCCAGTTTGCGAAAAACTTTTCTTTCTTAAAAAAATCCTTACTTTTTGTCTTAGAATGAGTATGAAGTATCAGTTCCAAGGCAGAAAAGTAGTAAGAGCTGTGGAATGAGGGTAAAGTGACTTGGCCAGAGTCATACAACTAGTAAGTATCTGAGACCTCCCATCTCCAAGGCCTGGCTCTATCCACTGAGCCACTTAACTGCCCTGTGAAAGGCATTTCAAGCTCCAAGTTTCAGGAAAATAAGGACTTCATTTTGGCTCAACTTCGACTCTCCTTCAGAATGTAGTAGGATGATTGCCACCTCAGAAAGTACTTAAAATATTTGTTAAATTAATTATCAAATGAATGAATGAGTTAAGCTGTTTCTTAAGGGAAAAGCATAATTGATTGATGTTGGACAAAAAATAGCCCTTTCTTATCATCTGTTCAATAGCATAGGGAGAGAAGCATAAATTATATTCTTAATCTCACCTGTGAAAGTGCTGACTCTATCACTTGCTGCTAAATAAACAATAGGAAGATACCTCAGTGCTTCACACCTAGCTGAAAGGAAAACCAGCCAAACCTGATGCCAGTTGTTGTCATTAGCATCTCTTCTTAATTTGACCAAATAAGGAACACTTTCTGGTTCCCTACATCTACTATAGAGAGAAAGGCTTTGTAAAATCCACATCCAGCTAGTGGTGAGAATCAGGAAATATTATGTTGATATATATATATATATATATCTATATATATATATATATAAAGATACAAGTCAATAGCCTATTGCCTTTATCAGACTAGATGGAATGGAAAAGAAAAGAAAGGAAGAGAGAAGAAAGGGGAAGGAAGAAAGAAAAGAAATGCAGGATATTTCCAAAACATCAGGATTATATAGGCATTGGCTGGTACAAAGATTCCCACAGTGTCTTTCTTACTTACTCCTTCCAATCAGCAGTCCATTAATTGGCCACCTAGGATTGAAGGTTGCTGTATTTTCTAAAAGCCTTTTTTTTCCCCCTAAACTGACAGAATTTTCTCTCTTGACTAAAGGGCCCCACTGTGATTCCAACAATGACGGGAGGCAAATGCGATCTTTCACCTCCTTATTAAATTGGCATATTCAGTTGAGAATTTAAATTGTTGAAGGATTGAAAGCACCAGGATGATAATTAGCCTCCATGTGCTTTGGGTGCTGACATGGAACCTGCCAGATGTGCAGAGCACTGGCCATAGAACAGAAATGTTTGCAGTAAAGTTGTTGTTTTTTTTGGGGGGGAGGGAGGTGGGTATTTTTGAGAGATATTTTAATTGCATACACATCTTAACAGGTATATTCAGAAGCATATCAACTGTGTTAATTTGTGACATATGGATAATCATGCTCTTTTCCCTTACCCTCTCCTGCTTAAGCTTGATGGCTTACTTTCATTTGCCTTCATTTTCTTGCTTAATCCCTGCTCCTCTAGCTTATGAGTTGGGCGTGATTGCTGGTTTTTAGTTTAGTTTTGTTTTTTTAAAGGAGAAAAGCTGTTCTATGTGGGTTTATATGCTTTGCTTGAAAGGCTTTCTTCAAGGGCACTTCCTGAATAGCCCAGGAGTCCTGCTCAGAATACAAGGACCCTCCAGTGTAGGGATACCCACTGTTAAAAGAGGGAGATAGTGAAGAACTGGTGAGGCACCAAAGTCTTTCCCTTTCTAAAAATTGTATTATAGTTGGCTTCTGTTTTTGCTTAAGTTTTCCTTCCTAACTTAGCTCTTTTTCTTTCTCCATAGACCCATCTTTGTTTAAAAAAAAGAGGGGGAAAAATTCAGCAAAACTAACCAACACATTAACTAAGTCTATGACATATATTCTGTTCTACACTCAGATCTCTACCTTCACAAAGAAGGGGGAGAAAATGGCACCAGATTATTAAAAATAAAAATCAACATAGGCACCACACGTTTTCCCATTTACACTGATGACGTGAAAGAGTCAGCTCTGGCTATATACTATGCATCTATTGGGATTTTACAAACCAAACTGTACCAGAAAAAGTAACATTTATTTGCCATCTATTATTGAACATTTCTTGAACATCAGTTTGAAATGCTATAGTGCTGTCATTGCCAGCTAATGGATGTTCAATGCCCACTAGGTACATGGCTTGTACTAGCTCTTTGGGGCAGATAAGAGGCATATCCATCTCACTAATGAGTAATTTCTATGACACCTTAATGTTTACAATGTGTTTATCTTAAAATGTGCAAATAATTTCCCCAATTTTTCTTTCTTTCTTTGTAGAGCAGGTAGTGATTATGGTCTAGTTCTGTGTCGGTGAACCTATGGCACTCATGCTGGAGGGGGTTGCACCCCTCCTCCTGTCCACTGAACCTGTGGACATTTCTCACATGACCTGCCCCTCCACCCAGAAGCTCAATGGGACCACTTCCTCCCTCCCCTGTCTGGGGTAAGGGAGAGACTCACATGTGACATGAGGGTGCGGTCTGGGCACTCAGTCTCTAAAAGATTCACCATCCCTAGGCTAGATCTTTGATTGTCTCTAGTTGGGTGGCTGTTATAGTGGAAACTCCTTTCATGGATGAAGATAGGCAATATATCTGGTTATATAGTAAATATGGTTCAGAAACAGGATTTGATTCTAAAGCGTCACAATTCTAAGACTTGTTTATCTTCTATTCAATCATCCCTCCTTCTCATTTTCTAAATAATAAACCTGAGGCTGTAAAGTATATTGAATTGCCTATAATCTTATAACTAGCATCAGACATAGGATTAAAACCTAAGGCTACTGACTTCAAATACAGAGTTCTTTTTTTGCATTTATTACCTTATGTGAAATAAGAATATTATTATTCCCCCTCCCCTGTTTCAGAAAAGGATTTTCACAGAAAAGCACTTTTTGATACAATATATGAAGACCACAAAATAGGATGACATAGGGTACCTTTTTTTACAGAAATAGATTGGCTTTAACTTGGATATTCAAGGTACACTGCCAGAGTACCCACCCCAAACAGCTGCTACTGACAGGTATCTTCTGTTGGTTTATTCCTAAACCCAATATACCTTCTGTCCATTATCTTTTGCTCTATATATTTTCTAAACATTGCTGATCTGCAGCATTGGCCTTTGGAGAGATTCAAACCTCCAGTGAAAACCATACAGGCAGACTCTTTCACTCTTTCTTTAGTCTCCTTCAATCTGAAAAGATAAATGAATGTTTTTGTATGTATGTATGTGTATATCTATCTCTATATATAGATATATCTATATATCTATCTCTATCTATATATCTCTATCTCTATCTCTATCTCTATCTCTATCTCTATCTATATCTATATCTATATCAATATTCTTTAACATAGCCTTGTGGTTGGCCATTTGTTGGAATGCTTTGGCCAACACTTCTGGCATTAATATGATTTCCATTTTGCTTCTAATTCCCTCCAAACTCCCTCCCCCCTCCTCAGTTTTCTGGATGTCTGACAAGGACTTCAAATGGTTATAAATCCTTCCCTTCTCTGATCTTTATGTCATGGTACTCATTTAGATTGTTAGGTCCTCTGCCTCCCTCTTCTTTTGTTTATGATACACTGTGATCGAAAAGATAGACTTTTTTAACATTTTCATTTCTCTTATAAAGAGTTATTTACAACATGTTTTTCAAATAATTATTGATGGCTTTGATTTCTTCATCTGAAAATTGGTTGTTCATATCCTTTTGACCATTCATCAATTAGGTAATGATTTATGTTTTTACAAATTTGACTTAGTTCTTTATAAATTTTAGAAATTAGACTTTTATCAGAGATGTTTGTTATGAGAAAATTTTCCCATTTTTTGTTTTCCTTCTAATCTTGGTTGGATTAATTTTGTATATACAAAAAGAATTTATAAAAAAAGATAATAGAATACAGGAAAAAGTAGCAAATAAATGAGAGAGTTGCAAGAACATCATAGAAAAAGAGCAAATAGACAACTAGACTAGACTAAATGGCAAAAGAAACACAAAAATCTATTGAAGAGAAGAATTTTTTAAGAAGTAGAATTAGGAAAATAGAAAAAGAGGTACAAAAGTCATTGAAGAAAATAATTTCTTAATAATTAGAATTGGGCTAGTTACAGTGATGGGCAACCTTTTGAGCTTGATGTGTCAAAATTTGCCAAAAAATGAGCATACCTTGGATGGTGTATCACTTTGAAAAAAACTCATAATTTCACAATATTTATAGTTTAAATAAAAATGTATAATTGTAATATGTAACTGTATTTAATAAACCAAAATAGGTAAATTAATATAGGTAGAATTTTTATCTAGTACACTATAGATAGTGTCTACACTATACTACAGCAAATATCTCATCCTTGGCATATGGCCCCATATTTCTCTGTATGAGGCCGCATGTGGCCGTGTGTCATCAAAAATGGCTACGTGTGTCAGTGCTGAAATACTGCTATCAGTGCTGACAAGTGTCATATGTTTGCCATCACTGAGCTAGTAGAAGCTAATAACCCTTTGTAACATCAAGAAATAACAAAACAAAATTTAAAAAAAAATGAAAGAAACAAGAAAAAGTGAAATATCCCATTGGAATAACAACTGACCTGCAAAAATAATTGAAGAAAGATAATTAAAGAATTACTGGACTACCTGAAAACCATGATCCAAAAAGGAGTCTATATATCATTCTTCAGTTTTCAAGAAAACTACCCTGATATCCTGGAAAAAAGAAGATACTAATTTTAAAGGATCCAGTGAGCATCACCCAAAAGAGATATCAAAATGAAAACGCCCAGGAATATAATAGTCAAATTTCAGACATCTCAGGGTGAAGAGAAAATATTGTACACAGCCAATAAGAAACAATCCAAATATTAAAGAACCATGCTCAGGATCACATAAGATTTAGCAGCTACTACATTAAAGGATTAGGGGCTGAGAAAATGATGTTCCAGGAAACAAAGGAGCTAGAGTTACAACCAAGAATCATCTACCAAGCAAAAGTGAACATAATCTTTTGGCAGGGAGGGGACAGATGGATATTAATGAAATAGAGAACCTTCAAGCATTCTTGATGAAAAGATCAGACAGAGCTGAATAGAGAATTTGACTTTCAAATTCAAATTCAAGGGAAGTATTAAAAGGTAAACAGGAAAGTGAAACCATAAGGGATTCAATACATATAAACTATTTACATTCCTACATGGAAAGATGATACCTGTAACTCCTAAGAACTTTATCATTATTAGGGCAGTTAGAAGAAATTTAGTTAGACAGAGGCTGAGAGTATGATTTGACTGTGATGGGATGACATCTAGAAGAATTTTTAAAAATATTCAGTGGTGAGAAAGAAGAATGTAATGAGAGAAGGGGGAATGGAAAGGCAGAACAAGGTAGATGGGGGATGCGGGATAGACAATGCTTGTACCTTCTTTTACCAGAATTGGATCAAAGAGGGAATAACATACACATTTAGTTGGATATAGAAATCTATCTCACCATATAGGGAAGGAGTAGGGAAAGAGAAGAAGAGGGGATGGGGATATTAAAGAGGGCAGCCTTTGGGATTGTGAGAGAAAATAGTCAAAAGTAAAACACTTTTGTGGAGTAAGAGAGAAAGAGATAGGGGAAGTTGGATATAGGGAAATACTCAGTAATCATAAGTTTGAAAAAAATTTCACAAGTTTCTCTGATAAGGGCCTCATTTCTCAAATATATGGAGGATGAAGTCAAATTTATAAGAATACAAATCATTCCCCAGTTGATAAATGTCAAAGGATATGAACTGACAGTTTTCAGATGAAGAAATTAAAGCTACTTATATTCATATGAAAATGTTCCAAATCACTAATGATTAGAGATATGCAAATTAAAATAACTCTTAAGTACTACCTCCTACCTATCAGGTTGGCTAATATGACAGAAAGAGAAAATGACTTATATTGCAGGGAATGTAAGAAAAATGAGACATTACAGAATTGTTGATGGAGTTGTGTACTGCCCCAACCATTTTGAAAAGCAATTTAAAACTATGCACAAAGGGCTTTGTTCCCAAAATGCCACTAGTAGGTCTGTATCTAAAAGATATTTTTTAAAAAGTAAAGGGTTTATATGTACAAAAATATTTTTGTAGCTTTTTTTGTTGTTATAAAGAATTGGAAATTTGAGGGGATGCCCATCAATTGGAGAGTGGCTAAACAGGTTATGGTATATGATTGTGACTGAATGCTATTTTTCTATAAGAAATTATGATCAGTATACTTTCAGTAAAGCCCATAAAGATTTACATGAACTGATGCAAAATGAAGTCAGTAGAATCAAGAGAACAGTGTACACAGTAATAGGAATATTGTACAGTTATCACCTAGGAACCACTTTGCTCTTATCAACAATATGATGATCTAGAACATTTTTGAAGGACTTATGAAAATGCTATCCATCTCCAGAGAAAGAACTGATGGATTCTAAATGTAGATTGAAGCATACTTTTTTCTTTCTTTTTTCTTGTTGTTTCCTTTTACAATATTAATAATAGGAAAATGTGTTTTACATGACTAAATGTGTATAACCCATATAAACTGCTTACCTTCTTAATGAAGATGAAGGGGAGCAAGAGAGGTAGGGAGAGAATTCACAGCTCAAAGGTTTATTTTTTAATCCTAAAATTTGTTTTTACATATAAGTAGGAAAATATTTTTAATTAGAAAGGCAAAAAATACTTCCAACTCTCAAGGAGCTCACAACCTCATGGGGGAGACAACATAAAAATAACTATATGCAAATAAGAAATATAAGCACTTGATTCCTTATTCTTTTAGTTCTTTTAACACTGATCAAAAAATATAACATGTTTTAATAATGGTCTTTCTTAAGCATTACATCTTCTTCCTCTTCTAATGTGACATGGTAGGTGAAATAGACCAAGGTAAATGTAGCTTGAATTTTCTATAAACTTGTCAAATGGTTTGGCTCATTTACTACATTAATTTGGGGTAAGATTTTGTAACATTCTATTATTTTAGTCTAGGTATGCTTCGAGATTTTAAGTACAAGATAATGTTTAATTAGTACAGTGATTAGTTGACGATTATGTCCTCCCTTTGTCAGAAACCAAAGACATTCTTTCTTTTCCAAGAACTAATATTTCTCATTTCTATAATGCTTTAGGGTTAATAAGGACTATCCTCACAATAGCACTGTGGAATATACCATACAAAGAGGAGTAGCTTCCTTTTGAAAATGAAGAAACTGAAGTTGGGAGAGATGGAATGAAATATTTCAACTAATAAGTATTCAAGCCAGTTTTTGAAATAAGATCTCCTGATTCTAATTCTAGCTCAGCATCCACTCAAAGCCTATGTAGAGAGCCTTCATTTGGATTTAATTTCTAAATGATTCTATAGATCACCCCAGGAAGCAAAGGCATTGAAACGTATCTTAAATGTGTGGAAAAAAAAAACATTAAACACTCTGTTTTTTGATTTTGTGAGGTACCTGAGGAAGTAAAAAGTTAAGTGCAGCATTCTTTAACCTACTTTTAATTAGAACATTAGAAATTTTAGGTTCTCTTGGCTGAATTTTCACTGGAGCATCTCAATCTCCACTAGTGAGTTTATTTAAATTATATTTCCAACTGTGTATTACAGAGGAAGGCTTAAGGAAATTATTCACATGAAAATAAAGGGCAGTTCTTAGGAGAGTTTGTTGCTTTAGCTTGAGAGCATCAGAGGGATTATATTTATGCAAGTATCTTTGTGGCATGATTACATCTAAAATGAACATTCACCAGTTAGAAATTTAGGTTAACTTTCTTTATATGCCTGAAACTTTTCTGTTGGCATGTTAATATTTCTAAACAGATCATCACTGAATCCCCATGTGGGAAGATACCAGAGAGGATGTTTTGCTTCGGTTCTCAAGGTCACTAGGAACTTAAATATGACGCATTACATGTTTTAGTACTTTGGGCCACCATCAAATAGGAAAAAAATCATATGTCTTATGAGACATGAAATTGAATCTGGAAGTTATTTTAAAGACCTTATTGTAACAAGTAGAAAGTTAGGTCATTTTTCTCTGTATTGGAGAATTGGGTAAATAAAACTAGTGACACAAATTTAGGTTGACATATTTCTTACCCATCATGACAACTCTAACATACCTAACATAGAATCAGAAATATTAGTTGAATGAAAGAATAATCTCCAAAAATTAACAACATATTCATCGTTACTTTGCCCTATATTCCATCAACAGAGAGTCAATTGACACACATTTGTATCTGGTCTTTGAATCTTAACAGTCAATGTTTACTGCTCACTTTTCTTCATATATCAGCACTAGGAAAAAATTTATCAAGCATCATAAAATCTACTTTCACAAGAGCTCTCACAAGACTCCCTTCCTGCTTGTTCCCAGCCCCTAGTTCATTTTCTCCTTAGTTTTTAGCTGAATATCACAATAACTTACCTGGATTTCCTTCCTCCTATTTTCCCTCCTTCTGCACTGCAACTTGATTTCTGCTGTCAGAGATTCTTCTTTATGCAAAGGATTTACTCCCTTGTCACTCTCCTACTTGATGACATCCAGTGTTTTCCTTCAGCCTCCTGAATAAATTGCACAATGCTTAAGTTAGTATTTGAATTCTTTTATAATTTGTGTATCCACCTGCCTTTCCAGCCTTATTTAACAGTTTCCCTTTATTCCTGAAAATAAGGGATTACTTACTATTCTCCTACTAGGTCTCAGACATCCTTACCACACCTTTATTTAGGCTATGTATCAGAGTTGTATTGAAGGACTATATCTCCGGTACCCCACCTCCATGAATCCTCACTTGATCTTTCCAGCTAGAGGGCAATTCTCCCTCCTTAAATCTTTCAGAAAACTCTGTTTGGAGCTCTCCAAGTATATCCTTTTACTAAAACATAAAAAAAACATGAGTATTTGCTATATCCTTTTTAGAAGAATAAGTTTATTGATTCATGTTTGTGTCCCTACTGCCTAGCCTGATTCATTGCATATAGTAGTAGTCATTTAATAAATGATCATTGAATTGAATACTGCTGATCACCCATGAGGCAATGTAAAATTCTGAAGAGCATTCTAAATAAATCATCAAAGATTCAACTGTGTTCAGTAGAGCTTTAATATTATATATTCTCATAGTCTGATGATAATCCAAGTGAGATATACATGAGTATTTTCTTATCCAATCTGTTATTAATTGAAATACCTCTAGTCCTCAAACATCTTGGAAAATACAAAATTTTCTCTAAATTATGTCACGAACATGCAGTAGTAATAATTGTCTCTCTTTCCTTTGAAGTACAGAGAAACAAGGTACTAAAATAAAAAGTCATAAGCTACTTTTTTAAATGTAGAAATGAAGAGAAAGGTAAGGAATTAAGGGGTAATGGAGATAGCATTACCAACAACAAAAAAAAGCTCCAATCTTTCAGGTATATTTGGGTAAAATACATTGTTTTCTTATGTCAGAAGGTAGCCTTTGCCTCAACTTGATGCAAGATCTAGAGGTAGGGGAAATATATAGGGGTCATCTAGTTAAATCTATTCATTCAACACCTGAAGAATCAGGCCCAAAATGGGGCAGTGACTTTCCTAAAAAATCATATAACCTTGAATTAGCAAGAGTTGTTCTTAAGTCTTGGTTTCTCTGACCAAGCTCTGCTGGCATATCAGGCTTTCTCTCTCAGATTTTAAGTGTGCTCCTACTTATTTTCCTCTTTTCAAGACCAGAATCTTTAGAATCCTTGAAGGATTTTTTTTTCTTTCTTTGCATTTAAGTCATTAGTGAGTTCAGTGAGATGGTCTGAAAAAATGTATTCTTTACCCGGAGATGAAGTCCTAAGTTGTCCCCCACTCTTTTGCCCCCATTCTTTCAACCATAGCTATAATTAGAAATCTGTTCATTTGCTAAATAATTGGGACCTTAGACAAAAAGTAACAGATGTGCTCAGAGAGTCTATTTGTGGCAGTTTTTTGGCTTTCTCTGTCCAGAGTGTTTTACAATGGAAGCCCCAAAGTTGTGCTTGCTTCCTAGTATGTAAAATTGTTTATGTATTTCAGATAGCAAAACAAAAGTACATAGCGTCCTATAGGGGGAAGGGATGGGTCTTTTCAATGAAATAAAGGACTCTCCTGCAATCTGACTTATTATGGTGTAGCAGAAATAGGAAACTTGATTGTCTTTCTCATCAGAATTAAGCCCACCAGTGTTGGGATGCAAGGAAACAAAGCTAACCCTTAGAAATAATACTATTTTTTAGGTTTAGATTTAGAAGCATCAAGCACAATGCTTTGTATTTAAAAGGTGTTCAATAAATCATGAATGAAGGAATTGATGGAGGAAAAAAAAAACAAAAACAAACTCTATGTTAGCAGAGAAACTAGAAAGGCCCTTCTAGATCTTTAATTCATTATGTACCAGTATCAATGAATCTTCTTTTCCTGCAAATACGCTCAGATGTCTTCCTTGAAAATATCAATCTCAGAAATGATTTTTGTTGGAAAGAGCCTTAGAGATCATGGACTTCAATTCCTTCATTTTACATATATAAAAAACTTAGGTCTGGAGACATTCAGTCATTTTCCCAAGGTCATGCAGGCAATTGGTAATATAATGGGTTCAAATTAGGTCTTCTTATCTTAAGTTTAGTGTTCTTCTCTTATATATTACATGAACCCCCTTTCTTTGAGTTTAGTATCTCTTTGTCTTGCCAATCTACTCCTCTTACATAGAAAAACTTCTGTAAATCATTGTCCTCTATCAGTCTGTACCATTTTCTTATTTTACCCTTCTCTTCCCATTTCATATTCTCTCCCTAAAAGGTCACTCCCCTATTTGCAACATTTTTTAATCTTTGTCATCCCTGAAACACTTTATTCTCTTGCATTATGTTACACTCTCATACTCTGTCTAGTTCTTTGGCTGAACCTTCCCACTCAGATTTTATTACTGGCACCATTTCTTTTTTAAACTTAAAAGTAATTATGCCTCAGTGCTCAAACCACTGCTTTATAGTGTTTCCTCTCTCTCTCCCTCCGTTCCTCTCTCCCTCTCTTTCTCTTTCTCTTTCTCTCTCTTTCTCTCCCTCTCTCCCTCTCTCCCTCTCTCACTCTCTTGCTCTCACTCTGTGTGTGTGTATGTATATATATATATATATATATATAT
>NC_058131.1:174383824-174468181 GCF_016433145.1 Gracilinanus agilis | reverse complement strand
GTATGTGTATATATATATATATATGTATATATATATATATAACTTTTACATAGATGACTACATCAACTATAGGAGATTAAATATGGATTTAGGATTTGAAATCATATCCTTTGAATAATGATAAGTGTTCTTCAAAATATCCTATGTTGCTTTCCATTCTTAACTCTCTATTAAACTCTATTCCCATTCATCTAATAGCTTAATAGAAAGCCTTCTTCAATAGATAGTTTTTCTTACCACAAACTCAACATGCTCCAAAGTAAAATTATCTTTTGTCCTAAATTATCCCCCTCCTAGGACCTTCTTTTTTGAACTAGAAACAAGATAAGTCCAAGTGAATAGAGCTGGGAAGTGGGACTTAGTTACTGTACATCAAGAGTTGCATTTCTTTAAATGATGCTTGTGGGAAAAGATTTGAGTAGAAGATAGAAACTGAGACTGAAAGACAATGTCTTTGACAAATTTGCCCTCTCCCCTTAAAAACATAAATGGATATATTGGAATCAAGATGATTGGTAGGTAGGGCAGGAACATGACATAATCTTCTTCATGTCTTCAAGGATTTGATAGGTTATTTGAAGAATCAATCCAGAGTGAAAGTAGGGACAGAGAGAATTAGCTGGGTATTGTAATGTAACAAGCAAATCAATAAATTTAAATTTCAAGAGAGAAAAAAACAAACATGTACCAAGTGCCTACTTTGTGTTAGACACTATCCTAGGCACTGGAAAAAAAGAAATGAAACCACTATCTACCACTGAGGAACTGACAATTTATTGGGATGAATAACATATTCATATAAGTAGTTATAACACATCAACAAAATAAGTGTTATTTTTGCTCCAGGGATGAGAACTTATATCTTTTTTCCACATTATTTTATTGTATTCTTTTAGAATATTTTTCCATGGTTACATGATTCATGTTTTCTACCTCCTCTCTTCCTTCCCCCCTCCCAGAGCTGACAAGCAATTCCACTGGTTTATACATGTCTTATTACTCAAAACCTATTTCCGTCTTATTCATATTTGTAATAGAGTAACCTTTAAAAAACCATAACCCCAAATCATGTATTCATATAACCAACTGATAAATCATATGTTTTTCTTCTGTGTTTCTACTCCTACAGTTCTTTCTCTAGATGCAGATAGCATTCTTTTTCATTAATTCTGTGGGATCATTCTTGATTATTGCATTGCTGTTAGTAGCACAGTCTATTATATTTAATTGTCCCATAATGTTTCAGCTATGGTGTACAGTGTTCTCCTGGTTCTGCTCATTTCACTCGGCATCAGTTCATGGAGGTCTTTACAGCTCATATAGAAGTCATAGGACTTATATTTTTGAATTGTGGGGAGTCACATCAATCTCATATGTAGAAGAAAATTATTAATAATTATAGGCCCTCCAGAAGTAGAATGGGATACCTCAGTATATAGAGTATTCTCCTTTTCTGAAGTTATTTAAGTAGAGGCTGAATGACTTTGTTGGAGATTTTCTAGGAGGGCTTCCTGATCAGAGTAGATGACTTTTGAGTTCCCTTCCAGCTGTGAGATATGATTCTTTGATTCTTCTGCAATTCTGCTTGGTGTGCACCATTACAATTGTGTGAACCTCAATTCCTTGCCAATGATAAGCTAAACATAAAAAGGGTATGGTGACTTCATTGCCCTTAGACATGGGGCTATAACAGTTCAAAGATTGGACTCATAGGCCCAAAGAGGAAATGACAACATTAGCTTAAGAGGAGAATCAGGGGCAGATAATAACATTTTAATTATTTTTTTCTTTAGACATGACCTGAATTTGTAGGAGGTAAACAAAAACTATATATAAACACTCCAAAGATTGCAAAAGTTCTTGTGGGCTGATTAATTGATCAGCTGCCTCCAGAGACCTGCTTCAATACATGATATAATCATATCTAGATAATGACCTTTAAGTAGAGACTGAGTTTCTTCATCTCTGCATGTAATGAATGAAGCACATTTGTATTAAATCAGTCAAGAAGAGAAAGAGAAAAAGAGGGAGAGAAGAGGAAGAAGACTAGAAAAGAGAGAAGAGGAGAAGGGAGTGGACGGAGTCAGAGAGAAAATTTTAATTCTTGAGATGATCCACTCAAAAAAAGAAAACCTCATCTTTGATCTACTCAAACTTCTATAATGGTTTCATATGCTTTTTACTTAGAAGTACACTTTCTCTGTATTCCTTTCTTGCTTTTTTGTTCGGACATTTTCTCATTTCTGTTCAACTCTTCATGACCCTATTTGGATTTTCCTCGCAAAGATACTGAAATGGTTTGCCATTTCCTTTCCCAGCTCATTTTGCAAATAAAGAACTGAGGCAAACATGGTTAAATGACCTAAGTGTCTGAGGTCAGATATGATGAGTCTTCCTGACTCTATCCATTCTATCACCTAGCTGCCCCAGCTAGGAGTTAACAATGCAACATTTTATTTTACTTATTTTTTTGTAATTCAATATTTTTAAAAACAACACTGCATGGCTATGGTAGTGGTACATTGTCATTAATACATAAGTATAAGTGAATTAATCAACTGAATTTTCTCTATAATGGGGGTGGGGAGTTGGAGTGTCATGGGAATATATCATGCTTGTGAAGGAAAATGTCATGTTCGTAGAGATTTATTAAGCATTTACTTACTATGATGAGAAAGGTACTCAGGAAGATGCGAAATTAAATTCATGGTCCTTGCCCTCATAGAATTTGCTATATAGGGCATTAGGGGATATAATTCCAGTAAAGATAACAGGTAGAAGGAGTTGGATTATTCAACCATTCTGGAAGGCAATTTGGAATTTTGCCCAAAGGGCTAAAAATGCATGATTTTTTGATCCAATAATATCACTACTGGGGCTGTGTCTCAAAGAGATTTTAAAAAATGGAAAAGGACCTCTTTGTACAAAAATATTTATAATTGTTCTTTTTGTGGTGGCAAAAAATTGGAAACTAAAGGGATATCTCTCAATTGGGGAATGGATGAACACATTGTGGTATATGATGGTAATGGAATACTATTGTGCTATAAGGAATGATGATCTGGAGGATTTCAGAAAAAGATGGAAGGATTTACCTGAACTGATACAGAGTGAAATAAGTAGAACCAGGAGACCATTATATATTCATTATACAAAGTAACTGAAATATTGTGGAATGGTCAAACATAAAATACTTTGCTACTAACAGCAATATAGTTATCCAGGATAATTCTTAGGACTCATGAAAAAGGATGCTATCTACCTTCAGAGAAAAAACTATTGGAGTAGAAATACAGATGAAAACATATGATTTATCACCTGTTTATTTCAATATATGTTTTGGATTTTTGGTTCTATTAGATTATTCACATACAAAAATGAATATTATGGAAATGTTTTGAGTGACAATACACATATAAACCAGATTGAATTGCCTGTCAGCTCTGGGAACAGGGAGGGAAGAAGGGAAGGAGATAATATGGATCATATGACTTTGGAAAACTTATGTGTTAATTTGTTATTAAAATAGTTTTAAATAGTTGGATTGATAGAGAATGGCGAAGACCACTTTCTTCGTAATTTATCTAGGTCTAGCCCTAACTTTGATGATGTTGATAATGATGGTTTTGCGGTGGTATTGGTGGTAACAATGGCACCAGTGACAGGAAGAAGTTTCTATTCACTTTCTAATGTTAGTGTAGAAATTATAGGTTTTTTACACTATTTAATGAGAACTGTAGAAAAGATATTCAGTTCCAAAACAATTAAATATGACAAACATTTATTAAGGAGTCATCGTGTGCCACACTCAATGCTTAAAGGCACGAGCAGAGACACTGGCATCAAATCTGCCCTTGTAAAATTTTCAGTCTAACCAAAGCATTGGAATGCCTATATTGCATCTTCCATTATCATTCTTTGCCACCACGTAGTACCACACCTAAAGAAATTACTTGTAAATATAGTGGACCTCCAAAGCCTCCAAGAAAAAAGTTCATATTTCAAGGGAAATGTCAAAGTGATTTCATATGTCTCTGGTTCATTTTTAGTGTCAAAGTCCACTGCTTTCCTGTGGCTCTGGATTTGTATGAGGGAATATCTTGTTATTTCCCAGTATTTTAAATACTGTATTACTCTTTTTCCAGGAGGCAATTTATGTTTGACAGTGATTGATTGTTATTCTTCTTTGATTCATAGCATGGTTTCCATATAAGGAAAGAATGGCATACCAATGAGGAGCTCTGGTGTTTTAAATATAGGAAATATTTTCAGTAATTTCCTAATTAGCATGTGTAGGTATAAAAGCCATCTCAGTACTCAGTGAGTGATGTGTTCTAACACTCATTATGAGTATATGCAGCTGAAATCTCTCTGCCAGTCAATGTGGATATCAGTGATGCTTTATCTATTAATTTGGTACCAAATGGGAAAATCTAGTCAGAAGAACCATGAACAGAAATTAGAAATCTGCCGCCATTTCACAATGTATCCTATAGGAACACTTAGAAACTCTATGTGTCCTTTCTGATATTCAAATTAAAGTGGAAAAATATTCATGGTCCTCTCTGTTTCAGAAGAATGGAAATCAAAATAATACTTGTAAATTAGAAAAGTAGTATTATGTTATGGAAAAATAAATTAGATTCAGATATCATAGGGTCAATATCTATCTACTTACACCCCCAGGTCTAACTAAATATGTAGCCAGTTTTCTGGCTCACAAAGCCAGGGATGAGGCATTAGAAATAGCAGTTACCTAAGGTGCCTTCAAACTTTCAATCTCATAATCCCTGATAATAGATTAAAAATACTTGACTTCCTTTTGTAAACAAAAACACATTCCCTTACCTTCTTTTACAGAATATGCTGTATAAAATTTAAAATAATTTCCCTGATAAGTAAGGGTTATCATTATGAATATTATTTTTGCCTTTAACTGCAATATATAGAAGCCTTAAGGAGCTGCTGGGCCCTGAAGGGCTTTGTGTACTCAGGCCAAAGGCCCCTAAAGTAGTCCTGTTTGTTTTTTGGTTTTTGTGGAAACAAGAAATGAATGTGAATGAATGAGCAAATAAATAAGCATTTTGCCTACTTGAATAATATTTCAATACATATAATGGGCTGAAAATGATCCTGTAATCCAAGAGGCTATACTAGATGAGTGTAAGCTCTTATTGATTTCAGAAAGGTTAGAAGTGGATTATAGTATTCTAGACAATTTTCTAAATTCCAATCTAGCTTGTACAATGGCTTTTGGGTAATGCCTATTTTTGATAACTTCACCTTATGAGATTATCTCTCAAATACTCAAATATATCTCAGTTTAACAGTTCTGGAGCTGTTCTTTCTAATGATACAGATCATGTAAGCCTTCCATGCCTCTTCATCTTGTCTGACTTTCTCTGAAATGTTCTCCATGGGGGGAATCAATCCAATAGACTAAAGACCTCCCTCAATTTTTTTCGACAACACAAGGATATCCAACCAAGTATTCTGGCCATCTGCTTGTCATCCTCACTCTTTCCACAAGATCAAACCATCTGTATACCATTCATTTAGTGACCTCCTTGCTCTAGATAATAATTTTTTGCTCTAGACAGGCAGACAAAATAGACACAAAGAGAATTAACACCTGCAGTTAGTATTATTATTTTATTTTCATTTCTTACAATTTCATTGTTGGATACAATTTTTAATAAGACAGGATTTTAGGTTTTATTCCTTTGAATATCCTCAAACTTTACTGTTTTTGAAGGCTGCGTACCATATCTTTACTCCACAACTATGTGCCATTGTTTACAATAGCAACTGGAGGAAGGGGTGAGTAAATGGAGTAGTTATCTGCTATCACCAACACTGTACAATGCCTGGTAACTGATGTTGAATGAGTTGAATTTACTGAATATGAGGGAGAAATATTCAAATTATATCCCTATATTCTTTCATATTCATAGCCTCTTTGGAGGTAAAGGATAACAGGTAAGGAAATAACAACCAGTCCTTGAAAATGAAAATGATAACAGTCTAAGCTCAAAGCTTATTTTGGGAATTGGCATAAGTCATGACTAACTCAATTCAACACTAAAACAAGGACTACATGCCAAAATAGATCCAGGAGAATAGGCAGAAATATGAGGTCTGAGTATAAGACAATCAGTCCAAAATCGTGAAGGTCTACAGAGCTGGTCCAGGAGAATATGGCAGAAGATAAGGATTATTTGCTTCACCATGAAGACTGATCAAAGGAAATAGGTTTTTGTGGCTTTCACATTAAAGCTAGAGAGCTCATTAAACCAACCCTCTGCTTCATACCATCATGTGCCAACGTGTTTCAATTATAATATTCTAATTGATTATGAGAGGGAGCATGGTATATAAATAAAGAAGAAAAGTGACTTCAGAACCTTCCTCTGATAAAGTTGCTATGTGGTTCTAGGCAAGTCACTTAACTTTTCTGTCCCCTAAATAACTCTCTAAGATTATTAGGTTGCAAAAGAGCTGCCATTTTCCAATGCCAAAGAAATCCCTTGTCTAGAATAAAATATAAATCAAGATTTTTTTTAATATAAAAAGATGATTTTTGAGAGGCAGCATGACAAGACATATTGAAAAGATCTGAGTTCTGGACTTAAAAGTTAGGAAGTTCTGGTTTCAAGTTTTACCTCTGACAGATACTATGTGATCATAGGTAGGTTACCTGTCAGTGTCTCAGGCAACTCTTTTTGGTCATAAGCTCTGAACAAGATACTAAGCCTGCTGTCTCAGTTTTTTCATCACTATTTGATGGCTTCAAAACTTCCTATAATCTCGAAATTTATGATTTTGTTGTTGTTCAGTTGTGTTTAACTCTTTGCAACCCCATTAGGGGTTATCTTGGCTAAGATACTAATTGCTCATTCCTTCTTCAGTTCATTTTACAGATGAGGAAACTGAGGAAAACAAGATTAAGTGACTTGCCCAGTGTCATGTAGCTAGTAAGTATCTGAGGCTGGATTTAAACTCAGGTCTTCCTAATTCAAGATTAGTTACTCTATGGACTGAGTCAGCTGGATGCTCAAAAAATCTATAATAATCCTATTTATATCAAAGGCTAGAGCTTCCACAATGGGAATTGACCACATTGATAAAATCAAAGGACTGGATAACTATATCTAAAGCCAGGAACCAAGCAGTCAAAATAGAATTAGTCCAATGTACAGGGAATTAAAGGTAGTCTAACTTGAGTTCAGAGTTTTTGGAATCTAGTCAGTGGGTGTTTGTACCATAATGGGAACAAAATGTAGCTTCTCCATCTAGTAGTATAGATGTGTCATGGTAATAGAAAAGCTCTAATATTTAGTAACTATTTTCCATTCAGATTCTTTCTGCCAGTTTACATATGCTTCCTGTTTGAGATTGGGTGGCTAAAGTGTAAATGACAGTCCTTGATCATCTCCTTGTCCTCTGGCCTACTTTAGCATCACAATGAGTGATGATGTGACCCCAGGCAGATTTCATAATACATTTACATTCAGTGGCAATTAAATCTAGCATGATTGTTTCAGTAAATGTTTTGTTGAAGATGTAAATGTTTTGTAGCTTCAAGAGTCAGTAAATAGGCTTCAATTTTTTTAATAGACAAGAGGAAAAAGAGAAGAGAAAAATGTGCTTTAATGTGCTTTAATGAATAAGAAAGAGCATGTGCTTTGCATGTAAACATTGATTTTTGGCAAACACAAAATAATTATATAATTTTGAAGTTATCCTGCAATTGAATAAAATCCTATAAGCATTTATTAGGTACTGATGATATGCCCTGTGCTAACTGATGTGGTTACAAAGACAAATGGCAAAAAATTGCCCTGCCCTCAAATTTACACTCTGCTACAAAGACATGTAAAAAAATGAGAAATCTATTCATAATAATTTGAGAAAGAAGAGAAAGTCCAAATGAGGATAAGAAAAAGCTAGGCTAGGAGACAGACTATAAATTCAACTTGAGGGAAACTAAGGATTACAAAAGGTTGTAGGGTGGGAATATGGCATTCCATGAATAAGGTCTTCCTTTGTAGTGACTGAGAAGCAAGAGGCAAGAGCAAATTCAGGAAACATCAGTTAGGCACATTCAGCTGGAACACAGAACATAAAGAGGAGTGATGCAATATTCCATGAAAGGTAGTTTGAAATTAGATTATATAGATCTTAAAAAGCAAAGCCAAAGAACTTGTATTTTCATCCTAGAGGAAATAAGGATCTTCTAAAGGATCTTTACTAAGGGGGATAGTTTTATAGAAGGATTTGTTCTTTTGCACACGGATTTGGCAGCAGTCTATTATATGGACTAAAGGGAAGAATTATAGTCCAATTAAGAGGCTGAATCTGTGGTCTAGGTCTGTGTTGGCAAACCTCTGACACATATGCTGAAGCATGCCAGAGGGTGCTGCTCCTGTCCTCTTCTCCATGCACCTGAGGACATTCCTCACATCAACTGCCCCCTCTGCCCAGAAGCCCAATGGGAGAGCTTCCTCCCTCCCCTCTCTGGGGTAAGGCAGGGGGCTCATATTCAGTGTGAGGATTGTAGTTTGGGTACTCAGTCTCTAAAAATCACTGGACTAGGTGATAGGTATTGGTGATCATGTAAGCAGAAAGTATAAGAGCTTTTACAATAGATATTATGGAAATAGAGAAGTCAAACTTGGCATCTTAGTGCATACAGGGAATAAGGCAGAGAAAAGAATCTGGAAAAACGCTAGGATGATAAATCTGAGTGACTAGATGGGTGTCAATGCTTTCTACTGAAATAGGGTTATTTGGGATGGTGGGGAGCTTAGGAGGAAATAGAATGAGCTATGTTATTGCCAGGTTAATTTTGACCTGTTTATGAGATATAATGAGGGTGTTCTTTTATATTTATTCCATATATAATTATATAGGCACTCGTATCCTTCATGATATTATAAGTTCCTTATGAGTAGGCAAACATATACACTCTTTGTATTTGAGCCAGCTGGGTGTCATAGCAGATAGAGCACTGGGACTGGAGTTAGGTATTTTTAAATGTGGCCTTAAACACTAACTGTGACACTGGACATGTCTACCTCAGTTTCTACAACTGTAAAATGAGGTTAACAACTAGCATCTACCATGCAGAATTGGAGTGAAGACAAAATGTGATAATATTTATAAAGTTCTTAGCACAGTTCCCTAGAGCATTCCCTGAGGGTGGCTACAACTCACCCACTTTCCCTTGCCTCTGATATGCCTTTTTCAGTCCATGGACTTCCAATTATTTAAAATAATCTAGTAATCCCTTTTTAGAATGTGCCTCTCAAATATATTTAAACTTGTTTCCCCCTGTCCTTTGTGGATAACCCAGTGATGTGAGGAATCCCAGATTATAATCTTTTTATCTTGATTTATGACAGTTTTTATTATGACTACTTTGCTAGTTTTCTTTATTCAGGTTGACATATCTAGTACCTTCAATAATCAACAAATCCTTAAATATACTATGGAGAAAAAAAAGATATCTTAGATCAAAATCTTATATTGTAAATGTAACTGCATACTACATTTTAAAATTTTTTCTAAGCTCTCATGGATTAATTGATAAATTCTATGACAAATAATTTTGTTTTTGAAGCACAAGATTTATTGTTTATCTTGGAAACCCTCCAAAACACAAGTAAAACTTTTTCCCATTTGTCTCACATCCTAAGAGAATAAGAAGTTTCAAATAAGTTAATTTTTCAGATAAATGAAGTATGTCCCCCTGTGCAATAAAATCCCAAAATTTAGTGATATAAAGAGCAAACAAAACATGAAGAAATACTCACTAAAACTTGCCCAACAAGTGATCACCTAGCCTCCACTTAAGAAATCCAAAGAGAGATTGATCATCTCCTAAGGCAAGCTTGTTCCATTTTTGGCTTCTTCTGATTGTAAGAAAGGTTGATTTTCTCCCTAACTTCAAGGTAAAATTGTGCTCTCTGCAACTTTCACCCATTGTTCTTGGATTGGGTAGTGATTGTGTGTGTGTGTGTGTGTGTGTGTGTGTGTGTGTGTGTGTTTTTCCCTACATCTTCTCTTCTCCAAACTACACATGCTCAGTTCTTTAAATCTCTCTTCAACTCATAGACACATGACTATTTATCATCCTCATTGTCCTCCTTTGGGCATTTCCCAGATTATCACTGTTCTTTTTAAACAGTGATACTCAGAAGGCTGGAAATGAACCCAGGGGTCCGGATGAGCTATGGCAAAAATAGAGTATTACTGAGATTGCACCACCTTTCTATTCTTGGAAGATATCCCTTTCTTAATGTACTTCAAAATCACATTAGCTTTTCTTTCTTTCTTTCTTTCTTTCTTTTTTTTTTTTTTTTGGCTGCTCCATGATATTACTGATTCATAATGAGCTGGCATTCCACTAAATCCCTCAGATTGTTTTCAGGACAACTGCTATTATATTATGCCTAACCCTTTTATTTGCTTTGTACACCAAAGCAAAAAAAAAGTCTGGATGGAGATCTTTCTAAAATATATCAGATACATCTATACCTTCTTTAAAACTTTATTTTAAATCCAGTTGAACTTTTGCTGATGATTCAGATTCATTATTATGAACAACTTTTATGACATTTTGCTTATCTAAAGTGTTAACAGTTCTATTGTGTAGGATGTATGTCTGAATTAACACAAGACTACAAGACAACAGCCATCTCTTGAACTTGGATAGGGTTTGACTCGATATTGTGCTTTTCATTGGGTCCTTACAGATGGATCCTCTGGTTTACTCCAATACCAGGTTATACTTAATTACTTGTAGCTACCTCCTGGATTAAGGCTGCAGGAAGAGACGTGGCTTTTTGTACTTCATAGTTTATAACTCTGCATATGACTAAGGCCAGATGGTTTTGGACCATGGACAAACATTCTGGATATGACACATGACTAGATCAACGTTGATAGTTCCTGCTGTTTTTAGTGTTGCATATGATATCCTTCTTACCCAATCCTCTCTACTCCTCTTCTTTTTGAAAGAACAGCTGCTATCTCTCTATCTCTTTTTGGTTGGCAAAAGCAATAGTGTTGTGTGGATAAGAACAAGCTTTCACCACTCTGTCAGTCCCAGATTAGCATCAGAGGCCCACTGTCAATAACAATCTGTGGATTGTTTTCTGTTAGAGATAAAATGTTCTCTGAAATTCTGCCATGTCCCTTCATTATATTCAATATCTTTTCCAAATACTAAAACTTTTTTCTTGCCTCTATCTAATGTATAAATCAATGATGGGTAAACTATGGCCTGTGGGCCAGATGCTGCCCCCTGAAATATTCTATTGGGCCCCAGGACATTATTCCTAATCTAACGAATACAATGAGTAGGATACAATACAATGAAACTTTGAAAGAGTTGCTTTAGAAACAGGCTGACAGATGAGTATTTCTTTTTCTTTGGCCCCCTCTTTAAAAAGTTTGCCCATCACTGGTATAAATAATTCCTATAAATTTTCCTGTAATATGAAGAAATACATATGTTGAAATAAGCAAAATACTAATTGAAAAGTTGGATGTATCCTCAATTTTATAAGAATGGGAATTGTTTTCTATACTTCATTGTTTGATAATTGTCATCTCACTGATGTTGGTATTTCTTCCAACACTGAAGATCAGAATCCATCCATCCATTGTGAATCCTGTGTGATTATTGTTTATTTCCCTTACTAAGTCCTCTGATGGTTGTTCCTATGGCATGCTAGAGACCTATCTCTTGAAATTGAATGATATATGAAGTAAAATACCTCCATTTGGAGGCACCCCAAAGATGATACAGGTGTCTCATACTAATGTTGTATCTAATGGCCTGATGCTGGCATCCCCTGGCATCATTGTGGGCATCGCTAGTCTCAACATGGCAGAGACAGTGTAATGTGGCCATGGAAGGCCACAGTGTGACTTTTGAAAGTCACTGACCAAGAACAGGTTTTTAAATTTTTAAATTTAATTTTTTTTATATTTTATTTTTATTTTGAGTATTTTCCCATAGTTACATGTTTCATGTTCTTTCTCTTTCCCCCAAATCCCTCTAACCCCCCTTAACCGACGCAAAATTCCACTGGGTTTTACATGTATCATTGATTAAGACTTAATTCCATATTATTGATAGTTGGACTAGAGTTATCATTGAGTGTCTTCATCCCCAATAATATCCCCATCAACCCGTGTGTTCAAGCAATTGTTTTTCCTCTGTGTTTCTCCTCCCACAGTTCTTCCTCTGAATGTAGCTAGTTTTCTTTCTCATAAGTCCCTCAGCCTTGCTCAGGATTCTTGCATGGCTGCTAGTAGAAAAGTCAGTTATGTTGGATTTTACCACAGTGTATTGGTCTCTGTGTACAATGTTCTTCTGGTTCTGCTCCTTTCACTCTGCATCAATTCCTGGAGGTCATTCCAGTTCACATGGAATTCCTCCAGCAAGAACAGGTTTTTTAAACCCAAGTGGGAAGGCTGTTTACCCTCTTGCTTCCTTATCTGCCACAGAGCTGGCATTTCCTCCCTGTGCTGCCCCACTTTCTTGGTTCTTGATCTATGGTGAGCTTAGGCTGCAGTAACACACTCTTAAACAGCCAAATGGAGGATCAGTTATATAACACACACACACACACACTCTCTCTCTCTCTCTCTCTCTCTCTCTCTCTCTCTCTCTCTCTCTCTCTCTCTCTCTCTCTCTCTCTCTCTCTTTCTTTCCCCTCCCCCCCCACCAATAAATGCTTATAATTTGGGTGATTGAGACTTGAGACCAATTTTATTTATAAGAATGGATATCAGTGGAATAAATGGGCTGTCCAACTCAGACTTTTCCCAAAGGACCTTACTATCCATAGAATATCTTTTCTTAATTTAGAGGTGTTATAAGCATTCTATATGATTAGCAGTACACAGCTTTGGTATAGATTTTTTCTTTCATATTAATAATAAAAGAGCTAAAAAAGTTGTCTCTTATTACAACTTACAAAGACTCTCTTATGATTTTAATAAGCATAGGAGATAGGTTCTTAACATCCATTATAGTTAAAGGTAGCATTTTATTCTTCCAAATCAAATGAGTTGTTTTGTTTTTAATGGATAACAAATTCTAAGAATAGAATTTCTTTCATTCTGTTGTGTGTCTTTAAAGTTGATGTACATTAAAGTATTATTAGTATTATTTGAGACAAGTCTGATGTTCTCTCTTATGTTCAATGAGGATATATTCAATAATCATGTGGTTTATTTCACAAATATTTTAAGACTGTAAAAATAATCATATATTTCTAGTATTTGATATGTTCTTGACCTTTTTTTAGGGCGGAGGATAATGAACTCCATGATTTTTTTTAAATATTTGTTCATTTTTTTAAATTAAACTTCATAGATATCTCTCTTCCTTCCTCTCCGTCCTCTACTGGAGAAGGCATCATTTGACAACAACAACAAATCTATCTGTAAAACTATGTCTTACATGTTTCCATTCATCAGTTCATTCTCAAAAAATGTATATTCACAAGTTATTCTGTAAACATTATTTCTGCTGTTCTGTTTATATTCTGTTAGTTTATTTATTTTGTTTTTCATAATTTCATACAGGTCTTTCCATTTCTTAAAAATAAACCTGATCATTATTTCTTATGGTGCAACAGTATTCAATTACAATCATATGCCTTAACTTGTTCAACCATTCCCCAACTGATGAGCATACCCTTAATTCCCCTTCTTTGCATCACAAAGAAAACCTCCATGATTTTTGTAAGCATTTGGTACTTTCCCCTACCTTATCATGCCTTCAGAATTGCATTGTCTTCAACATAGATATCATTTGTCTATACTTAATCGAGCACAAATAACTTCCTATAATTGTTTCCTTTAGTTCATATCTAGTCTACATAGGGTCATTGTCACTCATTTTATTTTACGTGATCATCATATCACTTCTGTTATTATTTTTGTTATCTTGGATTTGAGCTTATGTTTTAGTAATTTTATACATTACCTATTTTCCAAAACTTGTCTTCCCTGAAGCACTATAAAATGTTTTGTAATTCATTTCATCCTGCTCATTTAATTCAACAATGAGAGCATAGAATCTTGATAAATGCTTTACTTTGGAATCATGATGTTTTGGGTTCAAGTACCACTTCTGACAAATATTTCTTGTTTAACAACAGTTTCTTAACTGTTATTATTCCTTGATTTAGCTTTCTATCTCTATTTCATTTCCTTTATTAAATCCCAGCCGAGAGACGAGAGCATTTACTCTCAGCCACATTGCATGAAGTCTTCTTAAAATATTAGCTATCACTTCTTAGAAATGCATACCTATTAAACATTATTGATATGCTTTGTTTTTAGATTATAACCCTTTATAAATGTTCCTTATCCATGATAGGTGTCATGTAACAGCAAAATAAACTAAGAATATATTGAATTTTTTTGAAAGTACATGTAACATACCATGTCTGCAGTACCCTTAGCTTTTCTATTAAAAAATAATAGAGAGGAGAGGAAAAATACATTTCTTTCTCTCTGACTGTGGTTCAGTCTGTCTGTCTCTCATACATGTAACAATTATTCAGAGTCAAGGAAGAAAAATATCCTCATTGATTGTAAACAAAAATATATCACTCATTTTGCCCCCTAACCCTATCACCTCTCAGTCATGAAGTAGAAACTGTGTTTCATCATCAGTCCCCTGGAACCATCAATGGTCATTGTATTGATTACAACTCAAACAACTTTAAAGTTATCTCAGGAGTCTTGTTGTTATCCTTCAAATTCTATATAGAATAAAAATAGAACAGATTCTAACACTAAAGTCAACTATGTGGATTGTAATAGCACACAATTCAGTATATCTCATTGTTGCTGTGAATTTAGGTCACAAAATTACAGTGACTATTCAAGGACAAGAGGATACTTGGTCATAATAGTGATCATGTGTGAAAAAAGGTTATGGAAATTCAAAACACTGGAAAATGCCAGCACTACATAAGTTTCATAATTACAGGAGGTTGTTTCACAACTTTTAAACTTCTAAATTTTAAAAATTAAAATCATTTGTGGTACTATTCTTCTCAATATGCCAGTATAAATTAAAAAAAATTTGCCCAAGTTAACAGATAAAAAAGATAGACACTGAATAATCAAATTCATGTGACGGAAGCACACCTACAAAAATACACTGTTCAGCCACTGTGACTTGAAAAGCACACCTTTTCAACCTTAAACTGGTGAATTCAACATAAGCAATTTTGTTAAAATAAAAATTGCATAGCTATATAATTATATGGACTAATAGGGATAGATTGTTCAAGATAAATCATTAGATAATGATATGAATAAGTTGAGATGGTAGCAAGTTAGGCAGTCAAGAGTTAAAAAAATCAATGTAGTTTTTAAGTGTTTCCTGTGTTTCAAGCTCAGGGCATACAAATATAAGCAAAAAAGAAGACACCCCTTGCTTTCAGGGAGCTTCTATTCCAGTAAAGGAAAGCAACACATGAAATGAGAGTTGAAAAGAAAGGGAAGGAGGGTCCAGATGGGGACCAGGTAGTTTAGTTGAAGAAAGTAAGGGATGGCTGGTCTGGAGCCCTTCTCCAGAACAGAGTTTCTGGGAAGAACTCACTAATGGCAGAAGACATCAACATAAGCTGGGTAAGAAGGAAACTTGAAGCATAGTAAAGTCCAGAGAAGAAGGGCTTGCTGGACAGAGAGACAAATGTCATGGAACAAGTCCAAAGAAAAAGCCCTGATCATTTGTTAGAGGAACTTGATCTTCTATACTGAAAACACAAAGCTAGAGAAGAGTGATAACTTTTAAAAAGAATTTTGCCCTAACCAAGAATAAGCTGCTATTGGCTCCTGAGCTTTGGGCACTGGGGGCTCCAGTACCATTCTGTGTATAATAAAGCTATGAACATTAGCTCTTATTCTGACAATTCTTTCGTTAACAATTAAGACTTGCTTCAGTGAAGCCTGTGACAAAGCACAGTTTGCTTTGTAGTTAAGCATCTGTTTCTGGTCTTAAGAAGAGGAAGCATAATATCAATCTCACTGGTAGGAAGCGTCTGAGTTGTATGTTTATGAGATGTGCTGTCAAAGTGGATCCAGGAGGCAAGAGCTTTAAAATTGGGTCGAATATCTGAATGTCTCAGATCCTTTTTAAAAATCATTAACTTTTTTATTTTGGAAGGACAAAGTGAGATGTTGAAAAGAATACTAGATCTGCAATCAGAACACCAGGGTTTGAATTCCTGTGTGACCTGGAGCAAATCGTTTAATCTCTTTAGACATCAATGACTTCCTTGGCAAAATAATGAAAGTAGACTAGATAATTCATAAAGTTCTGTCCAGATCTAAATTCTGAGCCTTATTTTTTGAGATTCCAATCTTTATTGATACTTTTTGTTTTTAAATAACCATCATTTCCACCTCTTATCTTTTTTTCTTCCTTATCAGAGGTGTTATTCTTTGGAACAAAGAATTTTAAAAGTAAGAGAAAAAGGTAATTCATTAAAAAAGCAATATATCATTTAAGTCTTACAGTATACGTTACACAACTATAGGCCCCTTCCTTTTTAAAAAAAAGGATGGAAAATGTATTTTCTCATTTTTTCTCTTGGATTCCAAGTTTGGGCATGAAATGATATAACCTTTATGTTCATTTTTTATTGTTTCTGTTTTGTTATTCTTTACTTTGTTTTAGTTATTTTAGATTTTATTTTCCTTATTTTTCATGCATCATCTGTTTCAGTTCTTCTGCTTTTCTGAATTATTTACAATCATAATTTCTTATGACATACTAAATATTCCTTTACATTCATGAGCCATTTCTGTTTTAGTAATTCCCCAAATGATGAAAATCTAAGTTATTTGCAGTTCTTTGCTAATATTGAAGAACCACTATGTATAATGTTTTTTTTTAATTTTTATTTTGAGTATTTTTCCATAGTTACATGTTTTATGTTCTTTCCCTCTCCCCCAAGCCCTCCTAACCCCCCTTAGCCAACACACAATTCCACTGGGTTTTACATGTATCATTGATCAAGACCTAATTCCATATTATTGATAGTCAGAATAGAGTTATTGTTTAATGTTTACAGCTCCAATAATATCCCCATCAGCCCATGTGCTCAAGCAATTGTTTTTCTTCTGTGTTTCTCCTCCCACAGTTCTTCCTCTGAATGTGGCTAGTTTTCTTTCTCATAAGTCCCTCAGCCTTGCTCTGGATCCTTGCATTGCTGCTAATAGAGAAGTCAGTTATGTTTGATTGTACCACTATGCATAATTTTGTGAATAAAGGACGTTTCTTTCTGACTTTTATCTCCTTGGATATTTATGTAGCAGGAAGATCTCTGTGTCAATAAGTATGGATATTTCAGTCATTCTTAGCACACTTAAACTTGCTTTCAGAATCATTAGACCAATATACAGCTCCAAACGGTATTATTTATGTGTACATTCTTTCAACAGTCCCTCACTTGATATAGTCCCATCTTTTGTTATCTTTACCAATTTCTTGAGTATGAGGTAAAACTAAAAAATTATTTTGATTCAAATTTTTCTTACTATTGGTAACTGGAAGAATTAATTCATATTGTTGCAAAGAGTTTCAATTTGTAATTTTGAGAACTATTTATTCATATAATTTGACTACTTTTCATCTGGTAAATGACTGGGTACATGTTTTAATATATATTGCTATTGAGAAGATATAGATAGATATATGTGTGTATACACAGATATGTAAATATATATGTACATATGTGTGTGACTATATAGGTTATTAATTCTTTTCAAAATTATTTGTTGCAAAATTTCCTCATGAAAATTTTCTTATCTTTCATTTTATTACGTAACAACTTTTAAACTTAATTTAATTGAAGTAATCTATTTTATCTTTTGTGATCATTTGTATCATGTGGCTATGTCTTTGTGGTCATATCTATCTCTTATTGGTTAAGAATCTCCTCCTCGCCATAGTTGTGAAACCAACATGATCTGATTCAAATTTTTTAATGTTGTCACTTCAATATTTAAATTGCCCATCAATTTTGAGATTATTGTGGGATAATAGTATAAAGTATGAAACTACTCCTAACTTGGCTGTTTTCTAGTTTTCCTCAGAATTATTGCAAATTTATATGTTCATTTTATTAAACACTGAATTCTTGAGTCCAGTTACTCTGATCCCTCTTTAGTCTCTTCTATTCATCTACTTATTAAATAGTACCAAAGAATTCTGGTAAATACTGCTGTATAGTATGGGATGAGGTCTAGAAGTTCTACTAGCCTTAATATCTCCTTTTTATTGATTAGTTCTTTCTTCAAATGCATTTTCTTAGTATTTTGTCTAATTCTACACTATATCTCCTTGGTAGTTTGAATGGTCTGGTATTCAAACTATCATTAAAGTATTCACATATATTTTATTGCAATCATGTGGCCCAAACATGAGCAAAAATATTTCTCCAGTTCTTTAAGGCATTCTATAATTCTTTAGATGATATTTTAAAATTACTTTCATAAAGGCCTTAAATGTTGTTATTCCTGTGATAATGAAGACCACTCTTCTGTCATTTGAGGAAAAAAATCTTAAAATAGATTTAATTAAAAAGGAAAAATTGTGATTACAATATAAATTATTTTATATTGTGCTTTTTAAATTATAGAAAATTTGACGAGCATTTTTAAAACTTTTAAAATTTACAAATTAAAAAGATAATTTGTACTAGATATTGTATTTTCTCATTCTTTCAGTACCATTGGCATTATTCTGAATTTTGGTGGATCATAGTACCAGAGCATTACTACTCATGAGAATTTAATAGAAGAGTAGACTGTTGACATTGAGGAGCAATTTACATTCCCCTGAACCAAAGAAAATCACATCATTTTAAGTATGATTTTGTGTTCAAAACACAACAATTTAAAATACTGAAAAGAGTTGTAAACTACATTAACAAACACTACCACCACTGCCACCACAACAGTTTTATCCTATGAGCAGCCCTTGAATAATTTCCCTGATCCTACTAATAGTCAAAACGGGCAAACTGTGTGCATTTTCCATTTAGTCAAGAAACACTCAGTTTATAAATATTTTCTAAGTGACTATATTATTACAGGCACTGTGCAAAGCTCTAAGGAGACAAGTGTTTAGGTATAGACATTTACACATATACATACATATGAACAAACAAATATGCACATATTCATACAATAAAAGACATTTTGCAAAGTAGGTTTGATTGCCTGTCAGAAAAGCCCTTTTTTCCTCCTCCTAATATATCTATCCAGATAAGGAAAATGCTATCATCCTCATCACTAGTATTTATATATTACTTTAAGGTTTGCAGAGTGCTTTATCAATCTGATCTCATTTTATCCTCACAACAAAACTGAGAGGTCAGGGCTATTGTGATTCCCATTTTACAACTGAAGAATATGATATGAGGCAGATAGCAGTTAAATGACTTGCCCAGGGACACACAGCTAATAAATGTTTCAGGGTGGAATTGAACTTAAATTTTCATGACTCCTTTCCAAGAGCTCCAACCATATCACCACCGATTTCCCAGTAGCAGTGTGGTAGAGTTTTTTCATTCTTTTTACATGGGTGCTAGAATTGAACAATATATCTGATTTCAGATATGATCTTTGAAAAGACACTGAAGCTTTCTTGGCCTCAGATCCTTCTCTTGTCAAATAAGACAATAGGAATATTTAATTTGTAAGGTCTCTTCCCATTTTATCTACTGTGAACTGTAGTCTCACTACCGTGCCTTGGTGATTCAAATTTGTCAAACCTGTAAACCATGACTTTTATTTTTAATAGCTTTACAGATTATTGGAAGTGGAAAGGGTCATAGAGATCATTTAATAGAACTGCTTCATTTTCTAGGCAAGGAAACTGAGGACTGATGAAGGCAAATTTTTGTTTTTTCAATGTAAAAGAATAGAAGAAGCTAGGTGGCACATTGAATAGAGTTCTAGGCTTGGAGACAGGAATGCCTCAGTTTAAATCCACCCTGAAACACTTAATAGTAGGGTGACCCTAGGCAAGCCTAACATAACCTCTGCCTATCTCAGTGTCCTCAGCTGTAAAATGGGAAGCATAATAGCACTCACTTCCCAAGGTTGTTGTGAGGAGCAAATGAAATCACATTGTAAAGCTCTTAGCATTTTGCCTGGCATAGAGAAGGCACTTAATAAATGCATGTTTCTCCCTTTCTACCAAATTCTCCAATTGTTAGAAGAAACATGACTTGAATCCCATTGTCCAAAGTCTCATGGCTCCTAGTCTAGCGATTTGGCAATTACATTTGGTCGTATTTCTTCTTTATCAGCAGCCCCTTCCCCCTTCCTCCTGTTTGAGCAGGAAACAAATATTTGGGCTACTTCTTTATGAGATTACTGGCATTTAGTAGGAAATAAAACAAGCAAACAAAACATAAAGCATGTAAAATTATGCTGTTCTTACTAATAGTCTTTAATTCTAACTGTGCCATCCTGTCAGCACCAGTCTGGCCAAACAGCTTCAATGAAAATGTTTAAATGAATCTAAATAACTTATTGATCATCATGGAAACTGACAGAACTGCAGGCTACCCAGGCTGCCATTAATAATCCTTGGCATTTCTTATATTTTTCATTATTGCAGGCTTACTTGCCTTGAGATTATTAAGTAAATTAGACTTTTGTCTAATTTAGAATTGGTGTGAAAATTCTGACATTACCTTGATTTTATCATAGCCCCTCCTCTTCTCCTCAACTTAGAACTCTTTTGCTTACCTTATTGGGTCCGAAGGAAAGAATACTCGGTTTTGAATCAGTTGTCATGAGTTCAAATTCTATCCTTTACAATTTCGAGTTGGGTAATCATGAACAACTGACTTAGCCTCTTTAAGCCTCAGTTTCTTCATCTGTAAAATGGGAATATAATATTAGTAGCATCTCACTCAAAGGATTGTGGTGGAGAAAGTACTTTGTAAGTTTTCAAGTGCTATAGAAATATAATTTTTTCTTTATCCTCACATATTGCTCTGAGGTATGGAGGTGAGGTAATAACATATGGATTTCACAGATGACAAATTTGTGCCCTAGACAAGTCCACTGATTTCTCAAGGGACTCCAATGGACAGTTCCCAGGCCTAAAATCAGGCCTTCTTTAATTAAGTCTGATGATCTGACTTGCCAATTGTACTGGCCTAGTTTTATATCGAAGATCTTTTTTAGTCTAAATTTTTTAAATTAAAAAGTATGAATCTCTCATGAAATAAGTTTGAATCTCCCAGTTCTGAAAATGGAAGGGTCCTTTCTGCTTAGAATTGTTGTCGTGACCCATAACTGTTTTAACCTTGCATTATTTTCAGAACTGAAAGAAATGTTAGAGTTCATCTAGTCCAACTCTCTTATTACAGCTAAGAAAACTGATTCCCAGAATTGTTCACTGATTTTGAATTGTTCAGGATCATCCAAAATAATCTATATGGCTGAGTGCACAATTGATAAAGTTCCAGGCTTAGAATTAAGATTCAAATCTGGCTTCAGATGTTTTCTAGCAGTATGACCTTGAGCAAGTCTGAGATGGACTAGCACTTGCCTTTTTGTCTTAGAGTTGTTACTAGGGTAAAAGGTAAGAGTTTAACAAAACAAATAAGTATTCTGTAGGAGAGCTAGAATCACAGATTCCAAGTTGGAAAGGACTTCAGAATCTTTGTAATCAAAATCCATCATTTTATGAATGTAAAAATTGAGTCCCAAGCCATGGTTACTAAGTAGCAGAAGAATTCAAACCCAGGCCTTTGGATTTCAACATTAGGGCTCTTTCCACTTTATGATGCTACCTCTGACCCACTAATAATGGCTCTGTTGCTTTGGACTTTGAACACCTTGTTATGGAAACAGTTCTGGGATGCAGGACCTATGAAAGAAGATTGCCACACATGCTTTCGTCTATTTTAGGTTCTTCTACTTCAGGTTCATTTGAAGTTTTATTATTTGAGGAGAGGCTGAGAGCAATCCTTAAATTTTCAAAACTGTATTCTAGATTTACTTACCTGGGCTCAATAGCCTCTTGCAGGAGGATGTTAAAATTATAGCACTGCTTTCTCGACACAGCAAGTTTGGCCTTAAAGAGTTTCTGGATGGAGCTAGGGGGATAAGGAAGGCTAGGAGGTTTGTCAAATTCTCTCACAATGGTATTGAAACAAGATGCCTCAGAGTACAGCCCACGGCATGGAAAGGAATGACGGAAAATTGGGGCTGGAAACTTGACAGCTGAAGTTGTTTCCAGTTGATAGCTAGGAGCTTGTTTTTAATCACAAGAGAGAGGGAGCCTGAAGGATCTGGACTTGCCTAAGGTGCTGTCACCCTTGCCTTAGAGAAGAACCACTGGAAAAAGTCAGGGACTGTAGAGATAAGGAGGAAATGAAAAAGAAAAAAATTATCCCCTTCCCCAGCACCCTTTTCCCTGCCTCCTTACTGGAATTTTGAAGGATTGTAAACATTTCCCTTTGGCTGGTGACATCTTTTTACCTCAAAAGGAAAGAAAATGGGACTTGATCCGTGGCTAGATTTTAAATTCTCTCTGCCATAGCAAGTGCACATGTATTCCAAGTTATTTGCTTCAGTGACAAGCAATGGAGGGATGTTACCTGTTCAAGATCACTTATGTACTCTGGGCTCTTCAGCACACTCAAACTCACTGCTCATTCTAGGTCCCACTGTGCCTGCTGATCAAGATAATCAAAGAAAAGACATGTTCTCTGTCTCAAAGAAGGTAAAAGCTAACAAAATTTTGGAAATGTCTGGCAAGGAAAATAATGGAGTGGCTTAGTGTTCTAAAACCATGCCTTTAATTCTGATCAACCCAGTGACCAACCATAATTCTAGAGAATAATTGAGGGACCATGCTATGTGTCTTCTGACAGATGCAAAGGACTAAACCTACAGAATGAGACCTGTTTTTGGATATGGTCAATGTGGGAATCCATTTATCTTGATGATTCATACTTAGTATAAAAGTTTTCTTTTATTTTCTCTTTATTCCCATAGTAGTATTGGGGATAGAAAGGTGTAAAAGAGATAAAAACAATATTAGTTAAATGAGGAAAATTTGTTAAAAAAAGAAATAAAGATAGATTATGAGGGAATAATTTTATGGAAGTATTTGAAAGGCTACTCATTTCAAGAGACATTAGGCAAGTTTTACCAGGCCCCAGAGAGAAGAACTAGGATGAAAAGGTAACAGCTACAGAGGCAGGTAGCTCAGTGTTAAGGGAAAACTTGAATGAAGTTAGGGATTCTAAGAAGCATATTTGAATAGAGAGAAAAATGCAACAGAATTTTAGCTTTTTTTAAGGGCAAGGACTGAATTTCTTGTTTTTGTTTTCATTTTTTTGTCTTCATTTGCCCAGATATAACATACATTTTTTTTAACTAAATCAATTTGGACTTTAAGCTTGGGGAATAACCTTGGTAATGGCATAGAGCAGTGGTTGCTAAACTTTTTTGACCTACTGCCCCCTTTCCAAAAAAAATTACTTAGACCCCAGGAAATTAATTTTTTTAAATTTTAATAGCAATTTTAATAGGAAAGGTAAATGCACCTGTGGCCATCACCTCCTCCCTGGATCACTGCAGCACTTACCAGGGGGTGGTAGCGCCCACTTTGGCAATCACTGGCATAGAGGTTGGGAATCTAGTACCAAGTTCAGGAAATATCTAGTAATCCAGTTTGGCTGGAAGAAAGAGGGCATGAAAGGGAACTTATGTGAATATAAGGCTTTACAAGTAGGTTAGTAACAGATTGTGTAGGGCTTTTAATATCTAACAATATGTTATTTTTTAGCCAATAGAGAAGCAAAGATGTCTTGATGAGAAAATTGACATGTTTAGACTGGTACTTTAGGAAGATTATTTTAGAAGGTAGATTGGTATGAAGATAGATAATGAGGTACTCAAAATAGTGGCCTGATTAGGAAGCTGGTTGTTTAGGCAAGAGATTATGGTAGCTGTAAGAATGGAGAGAAGGGAATTGATGCTGTGGAAGGAGAAATGGTAAAATGTAGTGACTGCTTGACAATGAAAAAAAATGGGAGAAGGATATTCACTTGTCTTTGAAATGAGGAAGTATCAACTAAAATGTCTTCCATCTTTCTGACAGGTTCTCCACTTGAGGTAACTAGTAGATAGCAGAATATCTGGACCAAACAACAGCTTATTTGTCTTTTTGCAACATTATCCTCATTATCATGTTTATATAGTGCCCAGGCACTGTGCTAAGCACTTTATAATAAATTGTTTTTTCTCTTTTCCTTCTCCTAATTAACTCTCTTCATTCCCTTTCCCATTCTCTATTTAGATTGTGAGTTTATCAAAATAACAGGAAGAACTTAAAACTGTCTTTAGAGCAAGCCAGGCGTAACTCACCTCTGAGCATCAGTATCCGGCCCCTTCTGGAGCCCTCTCTTTATTTGTGGTAGTTGATAGAGTTTGCTAGTTGGTTTGACCTAATGATTAATGGTCAAGTTAATGTAGCATTCCTTTTGGAGAAAGATAAATTCCACACATACCTTAACCCAAATCTACTTTTGATCAGGGCAGGACTGGCTTATATTTATTATCACTCTCTTGCCTTGCTACAAGTTCCCATATCAGCAAATTAGTTTAGGTTCAGGGTCCCCTAAAGTAGTTACATGAAGTCAATAATTGCACTTGGGACAGAACTTTGTAGCCATTTTTATGAAGAATTGAACATTGGCCATGCTGCTAGATTAGTTCTTCCCCATGGAAATGCAGCTCTTTGATACACCCATAACAATCCTACTAAAAGGGCCATTATCCCCCCCCCAATGATTCTTGTGACTAAGTTCAGTTGTTGGGGAGACTTTGCTCTCTCAGTCAGAAACTTTCAAATAAATACTTCAGAGAAAGTGGATTCTGTTCCCAACCTGATTAGCCACAGGAAGTATTTTCTATGGAGACCATTTATTTAAGCTTCTCTTTTAAGGTTTGGTTTTAACGTAGCAGAACTACTCAGAGCTGCAGTTCCAAGGGAGAGGGGAAGGGGGAGGGCAAGAAGGATGGGAGCTGTGCAAGATGTTTATAATCAGCATGTAAAATGCCTGTCTTAATTCCCAAGCAGTGCATTAATAATATGTAACAGTTAATACCCTATATTGCTTCTCAGCTATTGCTCATTAGTCGGAGCATTACAGGATGTTCAGAAACATTGGTGAATCACATAGAATCAAACATCTCATTTTCTCATTTCCCCCCATCTTTTCATTAATGCCTATGCCAGGAATGCAAAACATCTGATAGTCTAATTGGATTTTGTGAGAGAGAAAATATCAAATTGGAAAGAAGTAAACATCATCTTGCATCACTTGGCTCAAGACAGCATTTTTAAAAAGAACCAGCCCCCTCTATCACCCTCCTTTTTAATAATTATCATCATTTGTGAAAGGCACTGAGCAATGTATTGTGTCAGTATTGCTTAGTTTTGCAGAGACAGGTGCTTAACTTAGTTACAGACCAAATTAAGGTCTTGAGTTGCCATGTGTAATACTGTAGATTCTCCTGCTTAAAATTAAGAATCAGCCCACAGAGCTGGGCCATACTGAACTTTTAGCCTTCCTATATATACTATGTGAGAACATGGATTGGAAATGAGACCATTTCCCATGGATCTGTAGGATCTTCAAGGGCATGAAATGGTTCTTGTGTTTGCTATCCTGTTCAATCTCAAACACAAAGGTTTAGAAGTAATAACACAGGACTGAGACACAAGACACTGTTTCTAGTTCTGTTTAGTGATAGAAACTCACATTTGAGAAATAATATTGCTTAATACAATAGTGGCAAGCTCAAATGGAAATGGTGGAGCCACCAAACTGTACCAAGAATCCCTGAGGGCTTCATATTGACTTAGGAAAGCACATAGTAAGATGATCAGTTTTCTATTATACCTTTATTTATTAAATTGCATAAAGGCAAGAAAGCACTTGGTGTCTACTCATATCACAATCTCATAAATATATACGTTTTATGTAAATGTATACAATATTATGAACATAGATTGGGGAGGAGCTAGGTAGGGGAAATAAGAGAGAATTAATGTATAAAATGGTGCTTGATCTTCAAGACATTCTATAGAAAGATAGAATTGAGGATGTTTTATTAAGAAAGAAGCAAAGCTAGTGCAAAAATACATTTCAAGAACAAGGATGGTAAAAAGGACAGTTAAAGTTGTTCAAAAAGGGATGGCTCTAATGTCCACTCTATGCTTAATGCTATATGATATCTGTTCTGATGCCTTACACACAACATTATGCAAATTGGAGAAAGTAGGCATTCAATTACTGTGTTTATTTTTGATTCAGAAAGCTAATTTTCTCACCTTTAGCTTTCTTTTCTCTCCCCATGCTTTGATGTGCTCAATACCCATTTGAAGATCCTTCAAAAGAAGCTATGCGAATGTAGATGGATGTCACAATAATGACATTTTCTAAGAAGATACGTTTCATTTAAGGCCATTAGCTTGTGATAAGGCATTAACCTGGACGCTTCCATGGCAAATGCAGGGAGAATTTCCTTTTTCACTCAGTGGATAACAGACTATGATTTGGTATATTCAATTGAATTTTACAATAAGAATCTACTATTAACAGCCCATGTGCCAAGCCAAGGGAGACAAATGAAAAGTCCCTTTCTTTAAATAACTTATATTCTATTAACAGGATTTATTATTACATAGGTAAATACAAGTTAAATTGAAGAGGAAAAGAAAACAAAACAACCAGGTTGTTAAAGAGAGGCTTTATACAGAAGACAGACTGTGAATTTGACCTTTTGGGCAGAAAAGGACTCTGAGTGATGGAGATGAGAAAGGGAGACATTTCAGACATGGCGAGGCAGTCAGTGTGAAGGCTCACAAACGGGAGAGGGCAGAGTGCAGTCAGGCAGATTACAAGAAGGTAATGATGTAAAATAAGGCTAGAAAGTAAGTTGGAATGAAATTATGGAGACCTTTAAGAGCCTGATTGTTTCCTTTTGTCATTCCCCCCCCCCCCCAAGATAGTAGTGGCCTCCTATGGATATTTTAACAGGAGGAGAATTTGGTAGATCTTTCACCACTATGCATATTGTTATTGTTTTGATTTAAAAAAATCTTTTGACAATGTCATTTCCAAATATATCCCTATCCAGAAAGCATTCCCTTGTAACAAAGAATAAGAAAGAGAAAAGAAGAAAAATAAAGCTTTTGCATAAAACTAATTAACACAACTGTATTAGACAGTATATGCAGTGTTCAAATAATACCCGCCACCTCCTATCTTTTCAAAGAAGAGAAGATTTTTTTCCCCATCTTTTCTCTAGGACAAAGTCTGGTCATTATCTGCATTATTTGGTTCTTTCCCTTCCCCCAGCCCCATTATGTGGTAATAATAGTAAACTGCATATTGTTTTACTTTGCAGCATATGGCTTTCATGTATCTCTGTATCCTTTTCATCATTTTTTATAGCATCAAAGTATTCTATTCTATGCATCATTCATATTCCACAATTTGTTTAGTCTTTCCCCAAAGGATAGCCAACAACATTATTTGCAGTTCCTTGCTCCTAAAAAAGTGCTACCATACATTGGACCTTCTGTTTGATTTTTGACATCATTTGCCTAGAAGTGAGATCCCAAAGTCAAAAAGCAGAGACATTTTATTTGCTTCATTAACATGATCCCAAACTGCTTTCCAGAATGGTTAGAGCAATTTAAAGTTCTACCAACAGTGAATTAGTGTTCCTGTAGCATTTGTTAAGGAGAGATGACCAAATGATTTCCTTTGCAATAGCTGAATTGCTTTTTATAAAAAAATATTTATTTTGATGCCTTTTGGCTCGTTATAGATTTTTCCCCATTCTACATTGAGATTTATCAAGTATTTACTCATTTTTTAAAGGCTGAGAATTGAGTGGAGTAGATTTTTTATAATGTGTTACATTTTCTTCAAAGGTATTTATCTCAAAGATGTTCATGTGGCTTAAAATAGAAATTCTTCTATGGTGAGGCAGTTGCACAGATTTTATTTGCCAATTTTTGCTTTTATTTTCTAAAACCCCCTGAAGGCCCATTGTCCTGTGGCATATTGGAAAAGATCATCGACCTAGGAGTCAAGAATTTTTATTCTCAGCCCAGTCATGAACTACTTCAATGACTGAAAAAGCCATGAACTCTCTTTGCCACCTTGAAGAGGTAGTTATGTGGTATAGTTGCTATAACCCAGTGTCTGAAATCAAGAAGACGAATATAATTCCATTCTTAGACACATAACTAATTGTGTGACCCTAGGCAAGTAACTTACCCTCTAACTGCCTCACGTTCTTCAACTATAAAATGAGGATAATTATAGCAACTACTTCCCGTTGTTATGAAGATGAGATAAGATATTTGTAAAGTGAATAGCACTTGGCACATATTAAGGACTTAATAAATCCTTTTTTTTTAAATCCTTGCTTTTTAGTTTTTTTCACCTGAAAAATAGGTGTTATCCTAGATCATCTTCAAGAAAATTTCTAGTTCAATTTTAGCTTTAAAATTCTATTACTTTGTGAACATATGAATATATTTGCTTGGAATACATGAAATATATACATAGAGAAGGAACATTGTGTAGTAGATGTAGGTTAAAAAAGTCTAAGCTATAAGTCTTAGCTCCTATTAGCTGAGCAACTGTGTGGGATCTGCCCATTTTTTTGTTTGCTTTTTTTTATAGATTCCATGTTGATATTATTTTTAATAGTCAATTTCCGACATTTCAAGATCCATGTTTCCTCCCTTCCTCCTGCCCTTTCCCCTTCCCCAAGATGGCAAGTATTATGATATAGGTGGTACAATATATTATCACGCAATACATATTTCCACATTCATAATGTTGTGAAACAAGATATATATCATTTACACAATGAAAAATTCATGGAAGAAATAAAGTAAAGAATGATATGCTTCAAAATCTTTATAGAGACTGTCGTAGTGGTCAAAAGATTTTTCTTCATGAGTCTTGGAATTGCCTTGAATCCTTTGACTGATACTAACAGTTAAGTCTTTTACAATTAAATCATTGATTGTCCTACATTTATTGCTGTTATGCAAGTGACTTATATCCTCAGCTATAAAGAGTAATGCCTCTTCTGGCCTTCCTTATGTTTTCATAGTGGTCAAATGAGAAAATATTATCTAAAGCCCTTAAATATTGGATATCAAATAGTGATGATAATTAGCACCTCCAGTCACAGCAGTATGGATTCTTTTCTGGTACAGATTCCAGTATGGCCCTCTCCTCTTCCCCCAATCCCTACTCCTCAAACCATGTCTTTTAAAAATTATCAGTAGTGAATCCATCTAGTAAAGGGATTATAATTTTTAGACATAAATTATCAATAGCAATGCTGATGATAAGTGAATGGTTACAAAAGTAAGTATCATGATTGCTTTTCCATTTTTAAACCCTAAAATGTGTACCAATATGACTAAGATCATAGACAAAATATTGTTATAGTTGAAGGTGATAATGGGTTGTACCTGGAGTCAAGGAGAACTTTGTTCACATCCTACCTCTAATATGTAATTAGCTTCATGAACCAAATAAGCCTTTTAAGTTTAATATGGCTTAGGAAATGCTCCAGGATTTACCTAAGAAATTATATGTAGTCCAAGATAAATTCTCCACCCTAGGAGTTCTCCAAGCTTAATTTTCATTTATTAGAATGTAAATGTGAAATGACTAAACACAGTATTATATAGGTACCAAGAGTCAAGAGACAAGCATTGAACTCAGAATTCTATTTACTACCAGATTGGGAATTCTGTTTCTAATATTACCAAACAATGGTTATCTAGTCTTTGGGAGAACACCATATTTCCCAAATTAGCTTTTTTTTCCACTTGGGATTTCTCTAATTGTAAGGGAATGTTTTTAATCCACTTTAAATTCCCATGAGGCACCTCAGCCCTGAATAGTCACCCATTCTGGCCTACAATTCTAACTATGAAGTCAGTGGAACTAGTGCCCCTTTTGAAATATGAACAAATTAAAATTTATGTTTGTTTTAGAGTAAAATTCATACTCCTAAGTTCCTGTTTTCTTTCTCTCTCTTTTTAAAAACTCAGTTTTAAATAAATATGTGAATGATTCTTGCAGATAACCTGCAGTCCACTTAATATTTAATATTTGAATATTTTATAAATATGTATAACTAAAATATAGATTTAAAATACATAAGAGATTGCAACAGTGTGGTGCATTCATCTCAGCTGGCAAAGAAAAGGCTACCAGTGTTTTATGAGCATATTAATCCTCTTTGGTAGAGATAAATGCATTAGCCTCCTACAACCAATTATAAGTATGTTTTATAGGAAGCTGCCCCTCTTCATTTCTGCAGTAGCTCAGTTTAACATGGCACTAGAGGAAAAGAGAACATTAAAACCACATCCTACCAAAAGAATACTAACTCTGTTTATATATTCTAAATCTTGAAGTCCTAAAAGGTAGTGGTTACAGTGAGGAATACAAAAGGAAAAAAAAAGGTTTCATCACTATTAGAAACAAAATTCCTCTTAATGTAAATAATGGAGAGACACAAAGAGCCATCAACTTCCAATTAGAAAATTTTGATTTATTTGCCGATATTGCCACCTTTTACTTGAATTACCTTGGATAAGTCACTTGCATAGCTTCCATGGGCCTCATTTTCCTCATATACAAAAAAGAGTTGGATTAGATGATCTCTATGACTCTTTTGTGGCCATATATTGGGAAGTGACATGGCTTGGGAGTGAGCCAGAGCCAAATTTAAAAATCTAACATCATCAAACCATAACCCATCCCCAGGGAATTTGGTTCAAGAATAAAAATGTCCTGTTTCCCACTTTATCCTACAAAGAAAATTACATTCATACATAGGCTCATCGCTCTAGAACTCATAGGACATTAGTAGCCATTGAATGTAATGATCTCAAATCAAAATGAAAATGTTTAAGTAACATTTCATTCTTTAAAATGTACAGAAACCTAATATATGAAGTATTCTGTTAGTTGTGAATCTCAACTTCTAAACCCCCTCCTAGAGGATTAGACTATGTTAAAGTCACAAAAAAGGCTTTGTCAGTTTCCTAAGAGCTGTAAGGACTAGGTAATAGGAGTGAAGTACTTGTCCAGGATCACCCAACTAGGAAGTGTCTGAAGCCATATCTGAACTCAGGTCCTCCCAGCAACCAGGTCTAGGACTCTCTCCACTGAGCAACCTAGTTAGCCTCATATTTTATCTTAAGTGGTACAATGGATGTAATATTCCATATAACCAACATTTACATTTTACTAGGGTTACAAAGCTCTCTGCTTATACTCAGGGTCCATGCTCATCAAAAGATCGAAAGTTTTAGAACCAAAAGGAACATAGTGTCATAAATCTACATCTTGGAATCCCTAATATAGCAATTATCTACTGCAACCCATTTATTTTATAGATGAATAAACTGAGTCCAAAAGAAATTAACTGTCCAAGGTCATAAAAGTAGTCACAAGTTAAAAAGAAAGGAAAATTAGGAAGTAAGGAAAGTTAGGAAGGAAGGAACGAAGGAAGGAAGGAAAGGTAGGAGGGAAGAAAGGAAGGAAAGGAAGATTTAGTAAGCACCTCCTATGTACCAGACATTATGCTAAACATTTTACAAATATTATCTCACTTGAACCTCCCAACAACTCTCACACATAGCTATTATTTTCCTTATTTACATTTGAGGAAACTGAGTCAGAGAGAGATTAAGTAACTGGCCCAGGGTCACACCACTAGTTAGAATCTGAGGCTGAATTTGAAGTCAGATGTCCCTGATTCCAGGTGTAGCACACTTTCTTTGCAGCTTCCAAGTTGTGCCCCTAGAGAAAAATTGACAAATGTAGCACCTTTATATATCAGCCCTTCATATATTTGAAGGTAGTGCTGACCAGGTTTGTCTGGTGGTTCATATCCAAGTTTGGAATAAATGAGACTCCCCTAGGTTATTCAACAGTTAACAGAGGTTTGTTTAGGTGTAGCAAGTGAAGTATGTTAGAGGAGGAAAAAGATATTTATTTAGGATACAGTCTTGATTCATCTAAGTAGTGCTCTTCAATGCTAGTGTTTGTCGTTCTATTTGTCTATAGTCAAAGACCTAAAGGAGGAGCTTCAACCACTTGTAGCCTTACTGTTTTTGAACTCATGGTACCAGAAAATGATATCAGTGGCTAAAATCTTAGTGCTATGATCCAGTTTCAGAACATTGGTAAGAAAAAAAAAAACGACCTAACCTAATCTACATGGATATTTGATCTTAGGACATTATTCTCACCATGGGTAGTAAGTAGCAGAAAAAATATTTGTACTCATTTCTTCTGCTTCTAAATTCTGTCCTATTATAACATGAATGGAAAAAAAACGTATTTTTCCCTTAAACTTACAGCCTAATTTTGCCCAATGGTAGTATAGTAGAAAGTAAGGTTCATCTGAAGTGTGATTATTGTTAAGTGAAACAAACTTAACAGAGAAATATCATATCTATATTATGACTTTAGTTAAAAATGACAAATAGAAATGAGAGATCCAATCGAATTTATTTAAAGACTATGTGACTCATTTTACTTCTTTTAAAAGTCTATTGGACCAAAATAATTATTAGATTTAAATGATCATTCAAATCATGGTTTGCTCTGATGATTCTTGAATCTTTGAAATTCATCGATTTGTTGTGAGGATGACAAAAATCTACTTAAAAATTTATGTTATTGCAAGAAATGTAGAGAAGTTAAGAATTTGGAAAAGATACTTGAGTGTCTACCAAGCTCAGAAATAAGATGGCTGTCAGTTTGAAGGACAGTAAAGCAAAGTAGATCCAGAGAATACCCCACTATAGCTTAAAATATTTGCCAAATGGAATCAATAAATTGGGTTAGATTCAAAATTGTTCTTTCTGCCTCCAGTCTCTGTCCTTGTCATACTTATATCATAAATGTATATGTCAGACTGTGTCACTCTGCTATTCATGAAATTTTAATTGTCACATCAAAAATATTCATTAAGTATCTACTAAGGGTCAAGTACTAGGTTAATATTTAACATACAAAGAAAAACAAACAAAAAAGCAAAACAGCACCTGTTCTCAAGGATATGACAGTTTAATGGGGAAGAAAACATATAAATAGGTATATACAACCAAGGCATATCAGGTTAAATTGTAGATGAGCTAAAATAGAAGACACTACTATTAAGGGAGATCAGAAAAATACATCTTGCAGAAGGTAACATTTTAGCTGGAACCAGAAGAAAGCCACGGAAAACAGGAGACAGCCATGTGGAAGAAAAGAAGTCTAAGCAATGGCAGAGGAGTCACTTGGAGAAGATGAGAAGGAATGGAGAAAGGTTTGCCTTGGCAAGGTATAGCAGTACATATGCATCTGAAACAGTGGTGGAGGAGGGAGTAGAGGCAGAAGGCATCTGAATGATGTAAGATGGGGATGACAGCAAAAGAGGGAGCTCTCAGCAAATAGACTCCATTATTTTTTCCAGGGAAAGATTAGGCAGGATTCTCAACTGAGTGAATGGAGGGAAGAAGAGCCATGGGTGGTTTGGGATTCCCTATTGTCTCTAAATTCCTAATGTCTCTTTTCAAATCTGGTCTCAGATACTTAGTAGCTCTGTGACCCTGGAAAATCACATAAAACTGTTTGCTTCAGTTTCCTCATCTGTCAAATGAACTGAATGAGGAAATGGCAAAATACTCCATTATCTTTGCCAAGAAAACTCCAAATGGGGTTACAAAGAGTCAGACATGACTGAAACAACTAAATAACATCTCTAAGATAAAAACACTGGCATTCAAAGCCTTTAACAAAGCCCCTCTATCAATCTAGATTGATGACACATTACTCTATCCCCCCCCCACCTTACATGCTCATTTCTAGCCAAATCCATTCATTTGCTATTTCTCATATCCAACATATTCCCTCCTCTGAAATTTTGAACAATCATTCTTTGTTTAAAATTATCCCCTCCATTTTCTCCTCCTAAACTTCCCGCATCCAAGGATCATGCTAGTTCTACCTCCTAAAGAAGTTTTTCATAATTCACTCTAATTATTAATATTCATCCTACAATTATTCTATATTTACTTTGTGTATATTTTATATTCATGTATCTGAATATACATACACGCAAATATATATAAACATATCTATACATATATATAGTACTATTCTCCCCTGTACCTATAATGTCTCTTTGAAGACGAGAATTATTTTTATTTCTTTTTATTTTATGTCTAACAGTATCTAGCACATAATCAGCAATATAATTCAAAAAAACTTGTACCTTCTTTCTTAGAATCAATACTAAATACTGGTTCCAAGGCAGAAGAGCAATAAAGGCTAGCCAATGGGGGTCAAGTCACTTGCTGAGAGTCATACACTTTCTGAGACCACTTTGAACCCAGGACTTCTTGTCTCCAGTCCTAGTCCAGTCCACTTAGCTGCCCCCAGCAACAACAATTCTTGTTCAAGTGAAAAATCATTTTTTAAATTACTTTGTATGTGCCAGGCAATGTGCTAAGTGATCTGGATACAGAGAATGGAAATAACAAAACAGTCCCTGCTCTCAAAGTGATCCAATCTAATGGGAGAGACAAGAGGAAAATAAATATATGGTAAATTAGAGCTAATCATAGAAGGAAGTGCAATATCATTAAGGAGGATCAAAAGAAGATAGTTGAATTGAACTGAAGATCAGGTAATCTCAAGTAAAATGCAAGAAGGAATAAGGTTTAATGATAATTCCCTTCTATTCCTCATTCATTTTTTGGAAGCTGACAAGACTGTTTGCTTTATTGATCCTCCTCCCACCCCTAGCCTGTTCAGCAGATCTCTTTGCTTAGTGCTTTCTTTCATATTAATCCTCATTGATTGCATATGACATAGGCAGGGATATGTATGAGTGGTGACAGAACCTATGTCAATCCATTCTTTGTTCTACGCAGTCTAAGAAGTCTTCGTGTAGGGGGTTGTGGCTAAAATTTGATGCTAACAACATTAGCCTTTGAGTAGGCAGCTCTGTGGCTGATTAAAAGATTATTAATTGGTGAAAAGGGGGGATGGCAAGTATATACTGAGACATTTCACTTGCTCAGAATGAAATCTATGCCTGTTACCTTCAGTTTAGATGAATTACAATTCAAAATAAACCCAAACGAAATATATTTCTACATTCTGAACCTATAAAACAGGGAGTCTGGATTCCCTAGTTTATGACATTAAGCAATTTCAGTCTGGCATGACTCTTCATGATCCCATTTGGACTTTTCTTGGCAAAGATACTGACAAGGTTTGCCATTTCTTTCCCCAGCTCATTACCAGAAATATAACTGTGGTAAATAGGGTTAACTGACTTATCCAGGGTCATACAGCTAGTAAGTGTTTGAGGCCAGATTTGAACTCAGAAAGAAGAGTCTTTCTGACCCGAGGCACAGTACGCCATCCACTGCAGCATTAGCTGCCCTACTAGATTCCCTCGTACTGAGAATAATGTGGACACTATTTCCAACAGTTGGCTCCTTCCAGTCTGCCAAGTGTATTTCCTTCTATCAGAATTACAGAATTTGAGACACCAAATGCCTACACAGAAATAATCATGCCATGCCATACCTGACAAATGATCACCCATTATATGTTAAATTGTGATCTCCGAATTCAAAAATGAATATGTAATTTCATCATTTTTGAAGATATGTCTGACACATCAGATTGTAATGCTGTTTGCCTATTCTCTATTTTCACCACAGGAGAATACCCCCAATATGCTAGAATCTTCCTTCAAATTTTCTTCACTTTGTTCAGATTTCCTACCTGTTATCCCTTATCACATGACTGGACCATTTCCTCCTCTAAAATTCCTTAAAATTCTGGCTCTTCTTTGTTCTCCCTTATGTATTTCTATTATATTGGCCTACTTACATCCAACATGCATTTCTCCATTGCCCTCTGTTGGATAATTCATCTTGAATTTTTTTAATTAAAATATTTTACATGTTGATACAAATGTTAATAATCGTTTTATCATTTCTTATTGTACAATACTGTTTCACTGCAAACACATACCACAACTTGTTCAGCTATTACCCAAATAATAGAAATCCCTTCAGTTTTCAGTTCTTTGTTACCACAAGAAGAGCTTCTACAAATATTTTTGTCCAAGTAGGTCTTTTCCCTTATCATTTGATCTCTTTGGGATATAGACCTATGAGTGGTATTAATTCATCTTTATTTTTTAGAATTCCATTGAGTTCTTTGGCTTGTCATTAATAGCAATACTAAAAGAATCGAAAGATTAAACAATATGGACCTTTTCTTCCATAAAAAGCTAAGCATCATTAAAAGAGCTTTGCAATTTCAGAAGCCAGTTTAGACAATTATGCTCCTTATATTTGAGCCTCAAATGTTTATTTAGTCAATTAACATGCATTGTTAAGTGAATACATTGTTCCAGGTGCTATTTTCAAATGAAGAAAAAAAATACTTCCTATTTCATAGGAAGAAAAAAGAGATAAATTACTCCTTGCCCTCAAGGAACCTAAGTTCTTTTGAGGGAAACAACATACCTGTTGACCATTTTAGTGAGTTATTTGGCACATGTAAGAAGAGCAATTTGGACTTTTGCAAAAGTGCTTGAGGGCCTCATGCTTAGCTATTTATAGTAAAGCACCAGAGTTTCTACAATGGGAAAGATCACAAAAGAATTGTACTGATATCTGGTACTTCTAAGAGTCTATGATTTCCTTTGAGAGAGCAGTGAGATAAGGAAGGAATATTGGGGAAATCCAAGGTCTTTTAATTGCTTCTTGAATTGTCCCCTTTAATGCTACTAAACAAATAGAAATTGGCCCACCAACAAAACAGATTGCACAATTCATGAAGATTCCCAGGAAGGAGAAACTTGGCATTGTTTCTCCTCCCACTTTCTTCTCTAAAAGTAAATTTCTGGTAGTGAAATGCTATGTGGCAGAGGACCAATCTTGCTAGATTGGCAGGTATATCAAGGCAGGTAACAGCTCCTCTTGGAATGCCAGTTTATCATTAATACTTTTTAATTACACTATAATGCCACTAAGCTTTAGCTTAGGAGAGAAGGGACATTTTGAAAAATAAAGCTATAGACTCAGAAGTAGATGGAAGTACCTCTATAACCCTGGATATTTTTGCAAATTAATAACTACTTCTGTATGTGTGAAATTATTGTTTGGGATAGCATTTGTTCAAATGATTTTAACTTATAGCTTGAATTATTAAGAACCTTTGATTTGCTAGTGCTTCAGGAACTGGCAAAACAGAGAGAGGACACCAAGTATCTATAAATATATTCTTCTTTACATCATAGGAAGCAAATTGTTATCAGTTAAGATGTGTTTTATTAGACACCAGAGCCCTCCTTTTGCTCCCTCTTTTCTCTGTTGCAGAAAGTGTAAGGGCGGTAAAAGGTTATATAGATTGTCCTCTATATGCAGGCAATGAGGTGGCACAGTGGCTAGAGCACTGGACCTGGCATCAGGAAGTCCTGAGTTCAAATATGACCTTAGAAACTCAGTAGTTGTGTGTTCCTAAACAAGTCATTTAACCTTCATTTTCCTCAATTTCCTCATTTGTATAATGAGGAGAGTAATGGCACTCAACTTCTGGGATTGATATAAGGATTGAATAGGTTAATAGTTATAAAGAGGTTAACACAGTGCTTGGCACATAGTAAGTAAAATATAAATGTTAGTTGTTATTGTAATGATTATTATGCCACTAGAGAACTGGTGAGTGGAATCAGAAGGGCATTGATCTATTTTAAGAAGGGGCTGAGAATGCAGGATACAACTCACTAGTATATATTTCTGGTCAAAGCTATACTTTAAAATGATGAAGTCTAGCTTAATAAATAGAGCAGCATGGCTGATAGAATTTCAGGATGAAAAGAAGAAGCTGCCATTTTTCCAGATATCCTGAACTGCTAAGCCATAAATGACATGTTTCCCTTTGTCACTAAAGAAGACTTCATAATTACTAGTTATTGAGTTCAAGAGAAGAGTCTTCTTCAGATACTGTTTGAACTAGATGGTCTTTGAGGTCTCTTTACCTAATCTGGAGTTTTTCTTTTAAATTACTTCAATAAAGGACAACCTTTTGATAATTAGAGGAAGATATTTAAATGTATATGTACCTTGATGCAATAACCCATTCACATAAATTCACAAACAATACAAAGGAATGATAATAGCAACATACTTTTAGAGATAGGTAAAGGAAAATTGTGTTCATTTTACAGATGAGAAAATTGAGACTCATAAAGAAAAGGCTTATAGAAGAATAGAGAGTTTATAAATAATCCAACTGGAATTCAAATCTGGTCCTCTGAATTCACACCCATTTTTCCTTCTACCATACCAGATTTTGCCAGAGGGGATTTGATAACCTAGACTGAAAATAATGAGAAGTTAAAGAAGCAGAAAACAGGAAAATAATATTAAGCTTAAATAAGGGCAACAAAAAAGGAGACCAAGGCTGCCTGAAAACATTATACTTCCTTTATAATTTTGTCTGTTGCACCCCACTTTCTAGTCATTCTTAGGCTTTCAGTTGACCTTACTTTCTACCCAGACAAAATTCTATGCTTTTCAAATAAATGAAGGTGTGATAGGAGTTGATCATCTGAGGAGTGAGGGTGACACAGAACAGGTAGTTGTCTCCTGGATTAGAGAAAGACAGAAACAAATATGTAATTAAAAAGAGAGGAAAAGTTCTGTGCATTTCCCTTGGTGCTGGGGGGATAAAAAGATGGATTTATTGTTATTCGGACATATCATTCTTCTTGACCCCATTTAAGGTTTCCTTGGTAGAGATACAAGAGTAGTTTGCCATTTCCATCTCCAGCTCTTTTTACAGATGAAGAACTGAGGCAAACAGGGTTAATGGACTTGCCCAGAGTCACAAAGCTTATAAAGATCCGAGTCCAGATTTGATCTCAGAAAGATGAGTCTTCCTGATTCTTAGCCCTATACTATATCCATTGTGCCATCTAGCTAGGATAGCACTGAAATACAATGGGAAAATTGCTTGTATTATTCAAATCTTGTGTGTGCCACTTGCTAGTTGTGTTTCTCATCTTGAGTAACTTAGAATAAATAATTTCTCTAATCACTTCCAAAATACCTTCTACTATTACTGGGCAATGTGTTCCTGTAGTCTAGTAGTTTTCAAAAATTTCATTCCAAAGAACCACATGTAAAGTTCATGTGGTAGAGTGGAGACAACAATAACAGTACCAGGTTAGGGGTGAGTGATCTTGTTTTGCTACTTGCTACTGAGTGACCTTTGGAAAGTCTTGGGGCTTCAGTTTCCTCCTTTGTAAAATGATGGGGCTTTTCCTTTCTAAATCCTATCTTCTTTCAGATAAACTTGCCCACTTATTTATAATCTTTACTGCAAAAAAAGAGGTCACCAGAATTAATGGGTAAAATAATGTTGCTTTTGATGATACAAATGAATCAATGTTTGGTGTTTTGTTTTTTTTTAATTTAATTTACATTTAGAATATTCATGTTTACATGATTCATTTTCCTTCCCTCCCCTCTTCCCTCCATGCTCTCAGAACTGACAAGCAATTCTACTATGTTGTACAAATTTTGTCACTCGATACCTATTTCCATATTGTTCATTTTTGCTAGAGTGAACTTTTTAATGCCTAGATCTCAAATCATATACTCATATATACATGTGATAAGTGATGTCATATGTTTTGCTTTTGCATTTCTACTCCCATAGTTCTTTCTCTCAACGTGGATAGCATTCTTTCACATAAGTCCTTCAGGAGTGTTCTGGCTTGTTGCATGGCTACTAGTAGCAACGTCTATTACATTGGATTTTTTCCACAATGTTTTACTTTCGATGTACAATGTTCTTTTGGTTCAGCTCATTTCATTTTGCATCAGTTCATTGAGGTTTTCCCAGTTTATATGGAAAGCCTCCAGATAATCAATCCTTATAGCATAATAGTATTCCATCACCATCATATACCACAATTTGTTCAGCCATTCCCCAATCAATGGACACTACCTCATTTTCCAATTTTTTGCCATCACGAAGAGTACAGATATGAATATTTTTTATGCAAGTATTGTTCCTTATTATCTCTTGGGGTACAAGCACAATAATGGTATTGCTGGATCACAGAGTATGTATTCTTTTAAAGCCCTTTGCATATAGTTCCAAATTGCCTTCCAGAATGTTTGTATAGAAACATTTTAATTTAATATAATCAAATATATTCACTTTACATTTTGTAATGATCTCTGTTTCTTGCTTGGTCTTAAATTCCTTCCTTTCCCTTAGATCTGGCAAATATACTATTCTATGTTCACCTAATTTGTTCATGATTTCCCTCTTTATATTTAACTAATTTACCCACTCTGAGTTAATCTCATTATAGGGTGTAAGATATTGATCTAAGCCTAATTTCTCCCAAATGGTTTTCCAATTCTCCCAGCATTTTTTGTCAAATAGTGGGTTCTTGTCCCCAAACCTAGATCTTTGGATTTATTGAACACTATTTTGCTACAGTCATTTACTCCAAGTCTATTCCACTGATTACCCTTCTATTTCTAAGCCAGTACCCTGTAGTTTTGAGAATCATTGCTTTATAGTATAGTTTGAGATTGTAATAATAATGAGAGCCAGAGACCAATGTTATGATAGAAGGGAGAGAGAGAAAAAGTCTATGAAGTGAGTCTCTCTTCCCACTTTCCCCTCCTGCTGAATATACACTGGGAGACTTTAAGGGGGTGTCACCCTGAAACTGGGTGACCAAGATGGTTGTGCCGTCCCACAGGATTTGGGGCAAGTCTTCCCTATAAGATGAAGTATGGGGTACCCTAATACGATTCTGAATTAGGGTAGGGTTCACAGAAGCCTCCCCCAGATCAGACAGCTTCACAGTGGGTAGTTTGGCTTCAAGATGGAGGCAGCTAGATTAAGCTGTGATTCCCCTCCCCCTCATCTCTCAGGCACACTGGAATGCTATTTAACTAATGAATGGCATTTATTATTTGCAATTTGGGGGTTGGGTAAAGGGGTGAAGGGCAGAGGGATTTGGGGTGCCTTCTTTTCTATTTCTATGGGGTCTGTCACTTGGGTGGAAAACTTTGGGGTTCTCACTCCCAAGCTTCTTCCCTCGCTTCTTCTCCTTCTGTTTCTATTTATATTTCTATCCTTTCTATAATTGTACATTAGACCAGAAAGGGTCTCTAAGCAAAGTTAGGTAATGGGAAAAAGAGCCTAAGAGATTGTTCTCAAAATGGGGTCCAAAAACTTAGCTAACTTGATGGTTGAAGTCTTGCTAGGTAAGATGCAAAGGAATGGCTTTGATCAGGGAATTGGGATATCAATATCCAAAGAAATATCCTCAGGAAGCCCTCAGGACTGGATCCAAGCTGGGATATCCTGCTCCTCTCTCAGTCCTCTGCTCAAAAGCCTCCTCTCCTCTTCCTCCTGTGGAGAACTTCCCTGCATTCTCCCTGTTCTCAACTACCAGTAACTGTCACCAACTCCCTTTTTCTCGCATCTTTCATCCCATCCCCCTTGCACAAATCCTATCCTAACCAGATCTGGTAAATGTAGGCCTCCATCCTTCACATTTTTTAAAAAAGTATTTCCCTTGGAATTCTTGATCTTTTGTTGTTCCAGATGAACTTTGTAATATTTTTTCTAATTCTATAAAAAAGTATTTGGGTAGTTTGATAGGTATAGCACTGAATAAGTAAACTAATTTAGGTAGGATTGTCATTTTTATTATATTAGTCCATGCTACCCATGAACAATTGATGTTTTTTTCAATTGTTTACAACTAGTTTTATTTGTGTGAAGAGTGTTTTATACTTATGTTCATATAATTCCTGAATTTGTCTTGGCAAGTGAATTCCCAGGTACTTTCTATTGTCTAGAGCAGTGATTCCCAAAGTGGGCACTACCACCCCCTGGTGGGTGCTGCAACTATCCAAGAAAGCAGTGATGGCCACGCTTTTTTGTATTACATTTTATTCTCGGCTCAATAAATAGTTTCATAATTTCCAGGGAGAACTAAGTAATATTTTTTCTGCAAAGGGGGCAGTAGGCCAAAAAAGTTTGGGAAACACTGGTCTAGAGTGAGTTTAAATGCACTTTCTCTTTCTAATTCTTGCTACTGGGTTTTGTTGGAAAGACATAGGAATGCTGGTGATTTATGTTGGGCTTATTTTGTACCCTACAACTTTCCTAAAATTATTGATAGTTTCTACTAGTTTTTTAGTTGATTTTCTAGGATTCTCTAGATATACCATCATGTTATCTGCAAAGAGTGATAATTTAGTTTCCTCATTGCCTACTTTAATCCCTTTAATTTTTTTCTTCTCTAATTGTTACTGCTAGCATCTCTAGAAGAATATTCAATAGCTACAGTGATAATGGGCATCCCTGAATTACTCCTGATATTATTTGGAAGGCATCTAACTTATTCGCACTGCAGATGATACTTGTTGATGGTTTTAAATATATACTGTTTATTATTTTGAGGAAAGGCCCTTTTATTCTTATTCTTTCTGGTGTTTTCAATAGGAATGAGTCTTGTACTTTGTCAAAGGCTTTTTCTGCATCTATTGAGATAATCACATGATTTCTATTAGTTTGGTTGTTAATATGGACAATTATGTGGATAGTTTTCTTAATATTATTGCATTTCTGTTATGGATCCCACCTAGTCATAGTAGATGCTATTTGTAATCACTTATTGCAGGCTTTTAGCTACTGTTTTATTTAATGTTTTTGCATCTATGTTCATTAAGGATATTGGTCTATAGTTTTCCTTCTCTGTTTTTTGTCTTCCTGTCTTGGAAATCAGTACCATATTTGTGTCATAAAAAGAATTTGGTGAGACTCCTTCTTTTCCTATTTTGTCCAATATTTTTTAGAGTATTGGGATTAATTGATCTTTAAATATTTGTTAGAATTCACTGTGAATCCATCTAGTGCTAGTGATTTCTTCTTAGAGATTTCTTTGATGGCTCATTCAATTTCTTTTTCCAATGTTGGATTATTTAAGTATTCTATTACCTCTTCTGTTAATCTATGCAATTCATACTTTGGTAAATATTCATACATTTCACCTATATTGCCATATTTTTTGCTACATAATTGGGCAAAATAGTTCTTAATAATTACCTTAATTTCTTCTTTATTAGAGGTGAGATCACCATTTTCCTTCATGATACTGTTAATTTTGTTGTCTTCTTTCTTTTTCTTAATTATATTAACAAATAATTTATATATTTTATTGGTATTTTTTTATACCAGCTCCTGTTCTTATTTATTAGTTCAATAGTGCTTTTACTTTCAATTTTATTAATTTCTCCTTTGATTTTTAGGATTTCTAATTTGGCCTTTATTTGAGGGTTTTTAATTTGTCCTCTTCCTAGTTTTTTTAGTTGCATGTGCACATTTGTTAATTTTCTCTTTCTCTTTTTTGTTAATTCGGACACTCAGTGATACAGATTTTCCTGAGTACTTCTTTTGCAGTATCTTCAAAATTTTGATATGTTGTTTCCTCGTTGTCATTCTCTTTAGTGAAATCATTAATTGTTTCTCTCATCTGTTCTTTAACCAACCAGTTTTGGAGAATCAGATTATTTAATTTCCAATTAATTTTTGATTTGTCTCTCAATGTACCCTTGCTAAGTAAAATTTTTATTACATTATAATCTAAAAAAAGTTGCATTTATTATTTCTGCTCTTTTGCATTTGTTTGCCATGTTGTTATGCCCTAGTACATGGTCAGTCTTTGTGAATGTATCATGTGCTACTGAAAAGAAGATATATTCCTTTTTTTCCCTATTTATTTTTCTCCATATTTCTATTAAATCTAATTTTTCTAAGATTTCAATCACATCTCTTTTTTTCTTATTTATTTTTTGGTTGGATTTATATAGATCTGATAGAGGAAGATTGAGGTCTCCCACTAGATTAGGTTTACTATCTCTTTTTTTTTTAACCCTTGTACTTTGGTGTATTGTCTCACAGCTGGGAAGTGGCTGAGGCTGGGTTTGAACCTAGGACCTCCTGTCTCTAGGCCTGACTCTCACTCCACTGAGCTACCCAGCTGCCCCCTACTATCTCTTTTAATGAGATCTATTTTTACTTTGGCTTCGTCCAATATTGTGATTGTGACTCCTGCCTTCTTTTTCTCAGTTGATGCACAATAAATTTTGATCCAGCCCCTAACCTTTACCCCGTGTATGTCTACCTGTCCCATGTGTGTTTCTTGTAGACAATATGTGGTAGGATTTTGGTTTTTTAATTCACTCTGCTATCTACTTCTGTTTTATGGGTGAGTTCACCCCATTCACATTCAGAGTTATGATTACTACCTGTGTATTCCACATCATTTTGATTTCCTCTTTTAGTCCTGCCCTTTCTTCTTTCATTATTCCCTTTTACACCAGTGTTTTGCTTTTCATCAGTTCCCCTTTTTCATACTCTTATTTTACTTTCCTCCCCCCTCCCTTCTTATTCCCCTCTCATTTTAATTCATGGTCTATTAATTTCCTACCCCAAAAATTTCCCTCCTGTTAATACTCCACACCCCACCACCCGCCTTCATTATTCTCTCTCGACTTCCCTATATTTCTGACTCTTTGTGATCCCATTTGGAGTTCTACTGTTGAAGATATTGAGATGGTCTGCCATTTCCTTCTCTAGTTCACTTCACAGATGTGGAAACTGAAGCACTGACTTGTGATTTGCCCAGGTTCACACAGCTAACAAATGTCTGAAGCCAGATTTGAACTCAAGTAGATGAGTCTTCTTACTCTTGTCTTAGTCCTCTATTTACTCTTCTACTTAGGTACCCACCGAGGTCAAACAAGAGTCTCTCTAATTGAGATGCTCAACCAAATTCTTTCCTGAACTACTTTTTTTTTTAAAGAAACACAAACCATAAAGCAACAAGGTAATATTATATATCACATAAAGAGGATGCATTAGTAATAACAATGGCACTTATATAGTATTTTAAATTATGCAAAACACGTTATATAATCTCCTGAAAGGCATACATAAATTCAGAAAGTGTATCTTTAAACAAGCTTTTAAACTTTGAAAAAGCAACATATTTATCAGTTGTGTGTGCTCTCTTTGCAAATGGACATAATATCCATCTATACTCTACTGGATAATACTTCCTGGGCTGCTGCAACAGCCAAACTTCTTGTGATGAATCCCTTTAAACTTAACAAGGCTGATCTTTGGACTGAGGATTTGTAGTCTGCTGCAAGGCCATCACCATACTATTATAGCTCAGTGCAGAGCCTGCCAAAGTTTTTGCTGTATAGGAATAGATTTTAAGTTTTTAGGGTCCTCTTTATTCTATAATAAATCACTCTGTTGGGGCTTTAGTAGAGGAACTTTCCACATCCTATATTTGAAAAAGAATAATTAGGGATGCAGTCCTTTCATTAGTTACCTGCTTGCACACTCTTTTGTTCTTTAAAAAAGATCACCATTATTCATAAGAAAACTAATTAGATTTACCAAGTAGAATTTAAATTATACTCTTTCCCTAGGAAATTTTGAGCTAGGATTTAGAGAATCTGGGCAAAAGCAATTTCTTGAACTTTGGAAGGGGGTAAGGAACTGGGGAAGAGACTTTGACCAATCTTATTATTCTTAAAGAAAAAATATCCCTTCTTTTCAAATGAACAATTGACTCACCAAGGGAAGTATTTTTCTTCTCTTAACTCTCCATCACCTAAGCTTTAATTAATTGCCTCACTTGGTGACTAATTATTGTTATTTTATTTCACAAATTGTTTTCTTAAGTCTTGCCTTTTCTTAAGAGTCTAGAAATTTTATGGAAATATATTTAATTTTGTTTTTTTCTCTGAGATGTTTTGTAGTGGGGTTCTTCCTCTTCAATTTCCTGAGGGAAAATCATGAAAACCATACCCAATTTAAAATGTGTAATAGGGTAGAAAGTAGATATGCTAAAGGAAATGTTTGCAAGAGAGAACATGTAAGGCAACATAGTGTTCTGGAAAGGATGCTTTATTTGTAATCAGAAAACTCAGATTCAAATACTTTCTATGTCACAATTTTCATGATTTTGAGAATACCAGTTAACATTTATAGGTCTTAGTCTTCTCACTTGTAAATGAGAGATTTGGATTGAAGGATATTTTATTTTCTTTCTTGGCATTTATCAGATGGAGTCATGGTTTAATAATCTACTTCCAAATGTAAAAAGGAGGTGAGCTTTTAGGTGATTGTTGAAAGAATAAAATGATAGTTCTTGGTCTTCTTTAGGATGGTATGAGATAAAACAGGATGATAATGAATCAATTTGAGGGCATGTTGGGAGAGAGCTGGTCTGAGAGGCAAAATCCTGAGGTCCTAGTACTAGTTTGATTTTGATCTTTGTGAACTTTTACAAATATTTCAGAGTGCATATGGGGCTGAATAATGAGGGCCTACATTAAAATCCTGCTTTCTCTTCTTACTAACATGGAGAATTATATTCAACTCACTCAAACTATCTGAGAATAAGTTTTCTCATCCTTAAAACAGATATACTTCTTACACTGCCCTTATTATGATATTTTTTGTAGGAAACATATCTAGCAAAGCTGAAAATGCAACTATAAAAACAAGACCAACCAACTACAAGAATTGTAAGGGCAACACTTTTATTTAATTCTATACTAATACATTTATTCAGTTTCAAACAGTGGTTATTTTATTCATCTTAGCAATAATCCACAGAATGTGAAACATAAAACTAACAACATAACTTATCTTGAGACATTTTCTTTAATGTAATATGTATAAAAAAGATGAAAATGAATTAATGTCAATGAAAACCAAACAAATAACACACAAAAAACAAAAACAATGATAGCTAATGTTGTTCTATTTTCATTGAGGCTATGGATGGTCTTTTATCCCAACATTTTATCACTTACAAAAATAAATAACTCCATTCATTTGCCCCCAAATTTCATGAATATTAAATATAAATAGGATACTAGAGTCATGACTCATTCTAGGATATCTTCTTTCAATAATTCAGTAAAATAGAAGGATAATGATAATGATCATATTTAAATCAAGATTATTTATGTTGTGTGAACACCATCAACATGTTAACAAAGGAGTCTCCAATAAGTATCTGTCATGTAGATTTTTTACAGAAATATATTTTTAGTGGAATTAAAGATTGTCATTAACACAAAAAATTAGAAAAAAGCACATTCTTAAGAATCCTAGACTTATTAACTAATGCAAATCACTTGAGAAAATGGTAGAAATCAAACAAAACACCACTTTAGGATGTAAACATATAGCACCTACTGAATATCTAGCAAGATACTAATAGGTGGTGAGAAGCATGTATCAGAAATCCCTTTGCTACAATGATGTATTTCAAAATATTATTGAGAATTCAATCAATCATCTGTACTAGAAGTAGATCTAATGATCCAGTCAAAAATCAGTTCCTAGCAAAACTATTGCCCAGAATTTTCTGAGCACATCACTGCTCCATTCAAATTTAAGAATAGTTATAATAAGTATTTTTAATAGAAAATGCTTATTATCTCCCTGATATGTCTAATGAAATAGTTTTAAAATATAGCTGACTACTAGAAGGAACCAAAACTATGCAGAAAAGATATAAGGTACATTTCAGTCCTATCAGCTTGTCAGGGATGATCCAAAAGATAATTTAGATGATGAAGCAACAAAAAATGAATTTATATCCCAGTACTTTTTCTCAGTTCCAAATTTCATGTATTTTATCCACCTGCAGAATAACTTGCAGAACATTAAGCATAAAATATTAATAATAAGATAATGATTTGTCACTGAATCATTTATCTCTGAATTTCATTGGAAAAGTTGAGAAAAATAAGATCATCATCACCATCATCATCTTTCACTTTTTCCATCTGCAAAAAGAGAATGAGGAAGGGGAAAGGGGAAAATATTTATCAAGAGCCTACTATATACAAAACCACTGTAAGTGTTTTACAGATATTATCTCATTTTGTTCAATAGTTAGAACTATCAAATTGTCCTTATAGGGCTCAAGGGCACCTCAAATAGATTTGTAAAATTTGAAACCTGAAAGTTTCATTAGAGATAAATTTTATAAAGCCCCTTCATTTCACAGTTAAGAAAACAGATTCAGAAATATCAAACATCTTTCCTGGATGTTACACAAATAGTTTAGACCCAAGTATACTGATTTGTACATCATGCATAAGAAGGAACCTTGAGCCTGTACAAACTTTATCTTTCTTTTTTTTCATATTTTTCCTCTTCTTTCTTTCCTTCTGTCTGTCTTTATTTCCACATAATAAACAAAGTCCATATTGACAGACTCGGTCACTAAAGCTCAGGAGCTTCTTCTTGTCATAAAGAAAGAGTAAGAGCTACAATTAAGTTTTATGCAACTATAGGAACTGATATGAAATTATATGAGAAAGAAAAGATTTTTCCAGGAATCTTCAGGTTTGACTGTAGATCAATAATACTGGATTAAGAGTGTTTCTGCAAGAAGCATCCATCAGTCAGTGAATCATAAGAACTTACTAAGCATTTTTTTGTCTTTGATTTTGTTCGATGATGGGTATGCAAAGACAAAAATGAAGCTCCTCCTTATGTTCTATTCAGGAGACCTATTAAATATGCATATAAACATTTAAAAAATGCTTAAAAGTACTTATTGCACTTAACATGTACAAACAAAATGTATATTATATGGGAACATCTAGAGTTAAGCTTATACAAATTAAAAACTCCCCAGGTAGGCAAGGGACATAATTGATATAATGCTAAGATATCATTGACCATTTCTGTATTAGCTAATCAATAAAATACTTGACTTTTGTCATTAGGAATACAATAAACCCAAATATGTTTAATAAAAGGAAAGATTAAGACTGAAATAATGGAAGTCCAATTTATTTTTACTATTTTAAAAGTATTCTTATTATCGAATATATATATATGTATGCATATATGTATATATATAGTAGCTTAAAAATTATTGAGATGTGGTCCACCAAAGGTTTTTTTGAAAGCTTACTTTAATGAACAGATAATGATTTGTAATAAGCATAACCCATACTTGTGTGTACATCTGATAAACCTGAAGACATTTTCTTTTATTCAAAATATCGTATACATCTCTCCCACAATTTGTCTATATATCAATTTGCCAATTGTCTATATATCAAAAACAATAGTTAAACTATTTCAAAATTCTGAGTTAATGGAGGCCAAATTTATAATAGTTAGTTGTAAATAAAACTAACTACAAAATAACAGAAAAAAGGAGGGCAAAAAGACCAAAATGATCCATTGTTGCATATTTCTTATGATTGTCCAATATGGTGGTCTAATTGTGTGTTGGGGGAGGATGGGTGGGTGACTCTCTTCATTCCCACCTATTTCTATATTAAATGCACCATGTACTCTGAACTTTATTATGTCATTCAATTTATATTTAAAGGGAGGATTGGATGTATAGAGTTCAGACTCCCAGTCCTTGATATTCCTAGAGCTAAATCTTTTAGCCTTACCATACCTTTATGCATCCATCCAACTCACAGGTGAACTGCTTTGGGATGAACAAGTGAGGTTGGGGTTAGTTAGAAACCTTTAAAAGAACCATTTACAGAGAAGCCAGTGCAATCCATCTCAGCAGCATATAGCAGATGGAAGCAACAACAACCAACCAAAGGAGAACAAGCCTGTTTTTAATTCTCTTTCCCTCCTTAGTAAAGGTATAGTAATTTCAGGAATTACATTAGTAGAGTACGAGAGGAATGAGTTAATGACAGTAAATGATCCTTTCTTCCTACCCCAAGAGATGCAGCTGATAACAAGTAGCATTTTTAGCAACAGTTTAGCTTCTTTTTGAATTTAGCATTCCCTTGGTTGTTTGCATCTGAAAATATTATTCATTTCCCTGGTACCAATTCAAACACAAAGAGAAACCAGCATTTTAAAATTCTGATAAGCAGGAGTTAGTTTACAGTTAGAGATTTTGAGCACACTGCTTTTGTGTGATAATATTTGAAATTTATTTCCACAAGTTATTGCACATTCATTTCTGGAGTTTTCATTGCAGAAAATTGCCAGAAGGAATGGATTTTGTCTTCTTCAGCTGGCAGAACAATTTTCCACCTGTCGCCCAAATATTTGATGAGAAGGATTATGTTGCAGACTCTGAAAGTTTATACTGTATATCCATAGGAAGTGAGAGGGTCTGATGAAAGTACTATCCTGATATCAGAGTCTGGCTGGCTAAAGTATCTTAGAAGCAGCATGTGGTTTTCCAGGGGTTAGAATGGTTCATGATAGACTGGGTACAAATTTGTGAATAGCTCAGTAAACAAACAAACAAAAATCTAGCTTTTAACATGGCCACTAAAAGGTTCCATCCTTGCAATAGCTCTGCATATCCTGGGTTTTTCACAGCACAATTGTGGCCTTGCCAAGTTTCTGAATTAATTGTCTACAGGGATCGCTATTCTTTTTCCTAGTAAACAGAAGCAGACAACAACATTGGCACAAGAGTAGAGTTGGGATGATCAGTAAGTAACATAGTGAAGTAATTTACTTTTCCTATTGAGCCATATATTCCTCTTTGTGTAGTTTGTGTTAGGTCTTTGCCCATAGCCAGTGAATGTTTCAGAAAATAGATTCTAAATGTCATCAAACTGTGGCAACAACCTTTTAAATTGCCAGGAGAGAAATGTAAGGATCTCTAACCCATAGGAATCCCAAATAATTTATTGACACCATCTCATCAGCACCTTCATTGTTATCATCAGCATCTTTACTGTATTCTCATCCTTGTTGATGGGATTTAGATAGAAATTGTCTAAGGGCAAGACCCTGTCCTACAGATGAAAGATTCTTAATGTTTTTTTTTTGTTTTTTTTTTTTTGTGAGTGTCATGAATACTTTTGGCACTCTTATGATGCCTATAGGCATCTTCTCAACAATAAAGTTTTTAAATGAATGAGGCAAAATACATGGGATAACAAAGAAAATTAATTATGTTGAATTATAGTTATCAAAGCATTTTTCAAGTTTAAATTTAATTTTTTTTTATTTAGAATATTTTCCATGGTTCCATGATTCATGATTTCCACCATCCCCTTACTCTTTCCTCCACCCTCCCAAAGCTGTCAAGCAGTTCCACTGGGTTATACATGTATCATATCAAAGCATTTTTAAAGATAACTTAAAGAGCCTGAGGTTAAAAAACCCTATTGCTGATATTCTTTCATATATAATGTCCTAAGGAATGTTGAACAAAATATAAAAATGCTACTTTTTCAAATTAAATATTCTGTAGGTTCACTGAAAACATTTTGGGACAATTACCAGTAGTAGACAGGACAACAGAGATGAAATGCACATTATCCTGTTGTCACATTCTTTTTAATTTCTGCTCCTAGATCTCAGTGTTTTGAAAGATTTTCATTCCATAATGCTTAGGGTTTATGAATGTGACATCATTTATCAAAAACATTTTTGGTTAAATTTGTTTCTAAAGGATTTTTTTAATAAACAGAATAAATGCCCTAGGATAAGAAGGGAAGAAAGCATCAAGTACCACTAATAAAAGAATGATATCCAAATTTATATGTATTTATTGTGTTATGCCTGATGGCCAAGAATCCTGTCTTTAATGATGCTGTTGTTCCAGAACATTTAATTTGTTGAATTCTTAAGGATATTTTGATTTTCATATTGGTAGCAAAGCAATTTCTCATCTCTTCATTTATAAAGGATAACAGAATTATGATGAATAATTTCAGCCACCTGATCATATCTTTCTAGGTAATCAGTTATGCTTATAACTTACTATTATATGAAGCATTATTTACACCAATAATATACACCAGGCTTTTAAAAATAAAACTATATAATTTTAATAATCATTTTCTGACATTTTACTATCCATATTCTTTCCCTCCCTCACAACCCTCCCCAAGATGGGAGTTAATATAAGTTGTACATGAGATATCATTTAATACATATTTCCATTTATGTTGTGTTGTGAAAGATACATATCATTTATACTACTAGAGATAAATTAATGAAGGAAATAAAGGGAACAATGGTAGCTTCAATCTGCATTTAGACATCATTTCTTTCTATGGCTGAGTCCCTTGATGTTGTTTTGGATCCTTGCATTGCTGACAATAGTTAAGTCATTCATAGCTGTCATTCATCATCCTTTATTGCTGTTACTGTGTAAAATATTCTCCTGATTCTGCTCATTTCCCTTTGCATCACTTCATAGAACCTGTTCAAGGTATTTGTTTGTTTTGGTGATATGCACCAGTCTTCTTGAGGATAATTTGTCTATAATTGTGACGATGTCCTGAACTTTATTCATTATCACAGAACTCTCTATTAGCATTTTTAAAATTATTACAACTCACTCATCTGTTTGACACATCTCTTTTTGACATCATGTTGATTAAGTTCATATAGATGTCTCTCATGGAGTACCTTCTCATTCCATGCACATATCTTAGACATTTGATTGGTCTCTATAAGAGATAAACAGATAAATAATAGATAAACTAAGTGATTTATAACTTATTTTCGCTTTCATTCTGGCTTTTTAAGTAAGATCTGTTTGTTTCAAAGATATTTTTAAATTTCTTTTTATTTTTTGATTAATTATGAAAAATTTTCCATGATTGCACGATTCATATTCTTTCCCTCCCTTCCTCCTACCCCCTCCCATATGCAACCCACAATTCCACTGGGTTTTACATGTGTCTTTGATGAAGACCTATTTCCATATTATTGATATTTGCATTAAGTTGATCCTTTAGAGCAGGGGTTGGCAACGTATGACTCTTGAGTCATATCTGGCTCACCTCCCGACCAGCAAGTCCAGGCAGGGCCCCAGGATGTGCCCCAGGGGGGCCTTCAGCCCCAGACCCATATTCCAATTCCTTCAGCCTCCATCCTCCTCCTTTCGCACTCATTTATGGCTCTCATGGCCAAAAAGGTTGCCAATCATTGCTTTAGATTCTGCTTCCCCAAACCTATACCCATCGAACCATGTGATCAAGCAGTTGTTTTCCTTCTGTGTTTCTACTCCCACGGTTCTTTCTCTGGAAGAGGACAGAGCTCTTTCTCCCTCAGAAATGTTTTGGATCATTGCATTGCTGCTAGCAAGGAAATCCATTGTGAACGATTTTGCCACAGTGTATCAGTCTTTGTGTATAAGGTTCTTCTGGTTCTGCTCCTTTCACTCTGCATCAATTCCTGGAGGTCTTTCCAGTTCACATGAAATCCCTGTAGTTCATTATTCCTTTTAACACAGTAGTATTCCATCACCAACAGATGTCACAATTTGTTCAGCCGTTCCCCAATCAAAGGCGCATCCCCTCATTTCCCAATTTTTTGCCACCACAAAGAGTGCGGCTATAAATATTTTTGTACAAGTATTTTCCCCCATTATTTTTCTGCGGTACAAACCCAGCAGTGGTATGGTTGGATCAAAGGGTAGGCGGTCTCAATGATATTTTTATAACTTTTTAACTTATTTATTGAGTACTCTGAGGGATTCTATCAACCTTCTTCCTTCTTGATGACAGAGAAATGTTAAATTTTCTATAACTCCCAAGGTGACAGGGCCCTGTATTTTATTAATTTTGTATATTGTTATTATTATTATTATTATTATTATTATTATTATTATTATTATTAGCCATAGTAGTAGCTTGGTGATGATAGAGGGTGTTTTGCTCTTGGGATTATGATTCTATTTGTCAGTCAGTCAATAAGTTTTTAGGTGCTTACTTTGTAACAAAAGCTGAAAAAACATAGTTCTTCTTATAAGAAGACTTGAGAACATGATAGATAAGTCTAGTGAAGTGCAGCCTGGTGGGAAAATTTGTGCAGATAATACCCAATGAGGTCACTATATCAGGTCAGGAACTATTGTGTAGTATTTTTGGAGAGGTACTTGAAACTGTGAGAAGTTAAATGACTTGTATTATTTTTGGAAAAGTACTTGAAACTGTGAGAAATTAAGTGACTCGTCAGATTTACAGAGCTTAAATATAAGTTTAACTGACTCTGAGTTCAGATCTTTATCTACTATGTCATACTACTTCTCATAATTATTGTTTCTACTCATTATAATTGTTACTATGCTTTCTTAGTCTGATTTCTTCAAAACTCAGGTAGGAACTCCACTATAGATAGCTTATAGATCACTAGCTATCTATGATTTAAGAGCTAACTCCCAGGAAGTTCCTTGAAATAATTAGAGATTTAGTAACTCATTCAGGATCAGATGACTAATAAATGTCAGGAGGAAGTTTTGACTGCCTCTCTTCCATATTCCAAGCCCCAATTCTACAAATGTACTCTAATTCCTCCACTGCTTTTCTAATAAAATGTATTATTATTTTTGATGCTGTTATATACTTAAAATATAGGAGACAGGAATATGTTTTCTCAATTTTCCATATTTAGTTATTAAGGCAGGAGAAATATAAAGACATTCCTAGGGTCATTATCACTCAGAAGCAGTCAGGAATTAAAACTTAATTCAGGCTCTGGATAGCTGCCAATTGGAAGACATCAAACATTATCCCAATGGTTGATAATATTCCCTCCTTGAGGTCACTCTAAGATTTTGCTCCCAAAGTCTCAAATCTTGTTAATGTTATGTTGACCCTCTCTTCCATTCTGCAGGGACTACTATAGTCCCTCTGTAGAAAATCACATTCTTCTCTCTCTCCCCCTTGACTCCCTTTTCTACATTGTCTGCACTTCAGCCTTCAACTCATGTTTCTATTCCTGACTTCACACCTTCCCTTGTGCTATATGTACTTTTTGGAAAGCCTCCCTTCCCCATCCAACTTCACCAATTCCCTCTTCCTTCCCTATTTGGAGACCTTCTAAAAACAAAATTCCACCTCCTCCGTAAAAGTCTTTCCTGACTGTGTGGAAGTGAGGCACAGAATTCCCACCCCCATTTCTAGTCTCATCTCCAGAGATACATGTTTCCCAACTCAGGAATATATTCCCAATGTTTTTTCATGAATATGCCTTTGTGGTTAAGAATAAGAATCACTCCAATTTCTGTAACATGCTGCAGTATTTCAAAGTACTGTCAGTGTCTCTCATCTCATTTGGCCCTTGCTCCAAATCAGTGTAGTTAGCAGGGAAGATGACATTATGTCCTCTTATAAAGAAATGGACATTTAGAGAGGTCAAATGATTTACCTGAGGTCACTGTGACCTCAAGAATTAGATTTCCAATCTGTTGCTCTTTGGCATACTTAATGAGCATATTTATGCATCTCTCTCAGGCATTTCTTTAAATCTGCAAATTGCTGGAAGGATTTCCCTTACTAAACAGGTTCTGTCAATGCCTTCCACAAGGCAACAGCTATTATGATTTAGAGCAGAAATCAGCAAACCATGTTCCACAAGCCAAATTCAGCCCACCACCTGCTTTTTTTGTTGTTGTTTTTGTTTTTGGTGGCCTGTGACCTAAAAAAGATTTTTACAACTTTATTTAAAATTAAAAACAAACAAACAAACAAATATTCTTACTTCACAGGCTTTTTAAAACCAGGTGGTAGATAGCATTTGGCCTATCAGTTGTAGTTCGGTGATTCCAAATTTAAAGAAAATGATGACTATAAAGTTCTGTATTCCTTTACTTTGTATCTTTCTTCCTAGTTGCTTTTTTTGCAGATGCTAGTCATTAAGTCCCATATCTCAGTAGAAAGATATCTCTTATTATTTTCAGGAGAAGAAGATTTGCACAACTTTTGGAAGAAATAGCCATCTTTGGAAAGTGAATTGGAGTTTCACAAATGAGTTTCATCAGGTTCCAGAGTCATCCTTTGTTTTTTTTTTTTAAAGAAATTTCCAAATGTTCACAGATATAAAGTATTTAGAGCATCTTAAACAAAGTCATTTTGATGTATTACTACTTGTTTATGAACTCTTTCCCAAATTAACTAGGTATTACCCTTTAAAACTGTTGCCTTTATTTCCTTTAACATTTGTTACATGTCCACTATTTATAAAGCACCATAATAAGAACTGAATAAAAATTAAAGTTATGATTCGATAGAATCACTGCTGGTGTGAGACTTTTAGTTCATAGACACAAATCCATACAACTGCAATATACCACATTACTTAATTAATAATTCAGATAAATAAATAGAACAGAGTCAAGATGGAGGATAAAGTACATATACCCATCTGATCGCTAGCAAATTACTTTCCAAAAACCTATGATAATACTCCTGAAGCATCATAATCCACAAAAAGATGGGATGAAGTAAATTTTGAGCCCAAAACAATTTAGAAGGCCAGAACAAGAGGTCTAATACACTGGGGTGGAAGTGTAGAGCAAAAAAAGTACCAGAGCAGACTCCACTGGGGCAATTGGTCCTAGGGGCAATGGAAGCAATAGCAAGAGCTTCTGAAGCTCTTAGCCACAAATGGTAAGGAGGGTGGAACAACTGCTCAGAAGGAAATAAGAGGGGACCCTTTGCTGCCTCTGGGTGCAAGACTCTTGTTGCATTACCTGTTGGAGCACTACAACAAATCAGCTCTTGCAGCCATGGAGGAGCAGGGGACCCTGATCCCAATTCCAAGGGATAAAATAGTCCTCATGGTTACTCAGAGACCAGAACAAAGGCCTTACATCATGCCACCTTGAAAGAACTGAAAACAGATAGGTCCCCGGGGCCAGTTCTGAAGGTTGCTGCAGAATGAACCTGAAGCTTAGAAAAGTGCTCCTTTCTCCAGAGTTACAGAAAACAACTTTAATATTTTAATTTTAATTAAAAAAAGGCAAAGGATGGAAAATGAGAAAATAACAAAAAAGAGAATTTTAACATAGAAAGTTATTTTGGTGACAGGGAAGGCCAAAACACAAACCCAGAAGAAGACAACAAAGCCAACATTTCTGCATTCAAAACCTTCAAGAAAAATATGAATTGCAGTGAAGCACAAAAAGAATTAATAGAGGAGTTCAAAAAGGTTTTTAAAAATCAAATAAAAGAAGTAGAAAAATGGGAGAATAAATGTGTGATAAAGGAAAATCCCCAAAATAAGTCAATAGCTTGGTAAAAGAAACAAAAAAAAGGTCTGAAGAAATTAATACCTTAAAAAACAGAATATGTCAATTGGTAAAATAGGTTCAAAAATCCCATGAAGAGAACTCATTAAAAAGCAGAATTGAACAAATGGAAAAATATATACAAATGATATATAGACTGAAGAGAAGAACTTCTTAAATGGCAGCATTAGCCATATGGAAAAAGAGGTATATATATATATATATATATATATATATATATATTCACTGAGGAATAAAATTCTTTACGTAGTAGAATTGGCCAAATGGGAAAAGGAATTATAAAAATTCAAGAAAATAATTACTTAAAAATTGGAATTTGGGCAAGTAGAAGCTAATTACTCTGTGAGACATCAAAAAACAATCAAAGTCGAAAGAATGGAAAAATATATATATAATAAAATATTAAATATTATATTAGAAACACAGCTGACCTGGAAAATAGATCCAGGAGAGATAATTAAAGAATTGTTGGATTACCTGAAAGCCATGATCAAATAAACAGCTTAGAAATTATTTTTTCAAGAAATTATCAAGGAAAATTGCCGTGATATTCTAGAATTAGGGGGCAAAAGAGATATTGAAAGAATCAACCAATCGCAGCCTGAAACAGATCCCAAAAAGATAAATCCCCAAAATAATATAGCCAAATATTATAAGGAGCCAAAAAGAAACAATTCAAATATTTCAGTCATATTTAGGATAAAACAAGATTTAGTGGCTTCTATATTAAAGGATTGGAAGCCAGGAATATGCTATTCTATACAATAAAAGAGCTAGGACTTCAACCAAGAATCATTTACCTAGCAAAAATGAGCATAATCTTTAATGGGAAAAATGAGTAATCAATGAAATGGAGGACTTTCCCAGTAAAAACATTCCCAGTAAAAAGATCAGAGCTGAATGGAAAATTTGACTCTCATATAAAAGACTCAAGAGAAGCATGTAAAGGTAAACATGAATGAGAAATCAAAAGACATTCAATAAGGTTAAACTGTGCACATACCTACATGGGAAGATGATTCTTGTAACTCCAAAGAATTTTATCATTATTAGGACATTTAGGAGGATTATATATAGAGGGCAAGGCTATGAGTTGAATATGAATAGATGATATAAAATTAAATTAAATTAAGTCCATGAGAAAAAAAGGAATGCATTGGGAGGAGGGGGAAGGAAAAAAATATAATGCAGTAAGTTATCTCACATAAAAGAGGCATGAAAGAGAATTTATAGTAGATGGTAAAATAGAGGAGGTAAGAGGAAAGCATGTGAACCTTACTCTTATCAAAATTGGTTCAACAAAGAAAGAATATACAAAATCAATAGGGTATAGAAATTTATCTTACCCTACAGGAAAGTAAGAGGGGAAGGAGATAAGAGAAGTGTTACTAATAGAAAAGAGAGCAAATTAGGGGAGTGATGGTCAGAAACTAAATGGGGAGAAATAAGATGGAGAGTAATACATAGCAATCATAATGGTTCAATTTTTTACAAGTCTCTCTAATAAAGGATTCATTTTTCAAATATGTAGAGACATTAGTCAAATATGTAAAAATACAAGTCATTCTCCAATTGATAAATGATCAAAGGATATAAACAGGCAAAATAATTAAAGTTATCTTTAGTCATTATTACTTAGAGAAATGCAAATTAAAACAACTCTGAGCTACCAACCTACACATTTCAGATTGGCTATTATGACAGAAAAGGAAAATGACAAAATTTGGAGATGTGGGAAAATTGACACACAAAAACACTGTTGGGGTAGTTGTGAACTTATTCAATCATTCTAGAGAACAATTTGGACCTATACCCAAAGTGCTTTAAAACAGTACCTATCTTTTGACCCAGAAATACCATTATTAGGTGTTTATCCCAAAGAGATAAAAAAAAAAAAACAAAAAGGGGAAGGACATGAATATACAAAAGCATTTAAAACAGTGCTTTTTGTAGGGGCAAAGAACTAGAAAGTGAGGGGATGCTCATCATTGGGGAATGGCTGATTAAGTTGTAGAATTTGATTATAATAGAATATCATTGTGCTTTTAAAAAATGACAAGCTCTTGAGGATCTCAAAAAACCTGGAAAGACTTACACAAACTGAACGAGAGTGCTATAACAAATTTGCTATGGGGTACCCCGGGGCAGGTTACTATTAAGGTATTTAATATATCTGTCTTTTGTCATATTTGCCAACTTTGTGGCCAAACTGCAAAACTTTAGAGTTACTTTAATTTTAATTTCTCTTATTATTAGTGATTAGAATAATTTTTCATATGGTTGTTAATAGTTTTCAATTCTGTAAGAATGGTTTATATCTTTTTCTAACACAAACATATACACTGGGGAATTGTGCTTGGTCTCAAAATATTTATGTGAATTTCATACATAATTTTGATGAGTCTTTATTAAAGATACCTGATACATTTTCCATATTATCTATCATGGGGAATATGTTTTGTTTGTGAAAATTGCTTTTCATTGTGATGTAGTCTGACTTATTTAGTTCACCCTTTCTTACCTCTTCTACTTGCATAGTTAAGAAATCTCTCCCTTAAGCATTCTTATGAAAGGTTGCTACATCCATTTTTATCCATTCCTTCATTTTATTTTATTTTTTATGGTGTGAATGCTCATATTTAGCTTGCATCTTCTTTTGGAACTTATTCTGGTACTTGGTATAAGAAGCTGATTTAAATAAACTTTTTCCCCCTAGACTGCTTTCCAGTCAGTTTTCCCAGAAATTCTTGTCAAGTAGAGAGTCTGTCCCCAAAATGCCACTAGTAAATTTTTGGCTGAGGAGTAAAATGACTATATTATGCAGAAAGAAGAAATTAGCAGAAAGAAAGGGAAGGGAAAGGAATAATCATTTATATGGTGCTTTCTATGTCTATTATTTAATTTGATTCTCATAACAACGATATGGGTGCTATTATCCCTATTTTACAGTTGAAAAAACAGACAAGAAGTGGTGAAGTGATTTGCCTAATCACACATCTAGTAAGTCTTTGATTCTGGATTTGAACTCAGGTCTTCATGACTCCAGGCTTAGGACTCTATCCATCATACCTGAGTTCAAATCCTGCTACAGACATTTATTTAAAATGTGGCTATTAAATGCTGTCTTTTGTCATTGATACATCTTAAAGAAGAAGGTGGAACTACCTTAGAGTCTTTCATTTATAAATTGTTTGGTCATTGTCCATCATTTGAAAGGCATTCTTCATTAAGTCTGAGGTTTAAAGAGTAATTAATACTACAAGAAAATTTAGTGGGTAGTTCCCAATACTCTCTGCCAATCAAAAGGACCCTGGAATCCACTTGATCCTAATCATTCAACATACTAGTTCTTCCTTTGTTGGGATTCAAACCCCCTTGATCTTTAGTTCATAGTTTTCAGTCTTAGCTGTCCTATATTTGCCCTTTCATTGATTGATTCCTCTGTCACATAATTTATCTCATCAGTTTACCTTCTTTACTTCATTTGTCACCTAAACTGACCTCTCTCTTTCTTGACCCTATCATACTACCACATAATGATATGTAAATAGTATTTACTATCACTCACTGCAGTGAATTCAGGATTTCCCCAGTCATTCAAACTAAGTATTCCAGAATATAATAATTACTCAAATTCTCTACTACTTTCTGGGTGAGTTGCAGACCAAGTTAACTCTTTACTCTGGTAGAGTTCTGAAATGTGCAAAAATGATTATCTCTATGTATCAAGAATGTTATATTCAACTTAATGAAAATAATCTTTAATAAGTTAAAGTTTCATAAAGTTGATATAATGAAAGAGATAAAAATGATGAGATAGAGTTAAGTATTATCTTCAGGGTTCATAATTTTGATTGGTCATAGTCTGAAAGGCATTTTATAGATCATCTCTTCTAGAGGCAGTGTAAAATAATGTAAAGTACTACATTTGGAATCAAAGGATTTTGTTTAGAATCCAGTCTTTGGTACTAACTACCTGTAGGACCCAGGGTAAAACATAACCTCCCTGAACTTCATTTTACTAAATTTAAAAATGCAGATCCAGATGAAATTTTTTCATTTTATACATTAGGAAACTGAGACCAAGAAAAATCAAGTGGGTTGCTTAGGTAATAAGAGCCAGAGCTCAAATTGAAACCTAGTAGAAATTTAAAACCCTTGCTCTTTCTTTAAAACAAAAAAAAGTATTATTTAACATTGCTTTTTAAAAGTTTTGAGTTCCAAATTCTCTCCCTTCTTCCAGCTCCCTCTACCCATTGAGAAAGTAAGCAATGTCATATCAGTTATACATGTGAAATCATGCAAAAACATATTTCCAAATTATTCATGTAAAAAAGCAAGGAAAATAAAGGGGAAAATTGTATTGCAGTTTGCACTCAGAGTTGATTAGTTATGTTTCAGACAGATAACATTTTTCATTATGAGTCTTTTGGAATTATCTTGAATCATTGTACTAATAGCAGTAGCTAAGTCTGACACAATTTATTCTCCTTACAATATTGCTGTTATTTTGTACAATGATCTCTTGGTTCTGTTCACTCCACTTTGCTTGTGTTCATCTGTCGGCTCAAATTTTTCTCTTGGAAACCATACTGCTTGTCGTTTCTTATAGCACAATAGCATTCCATCACAATCATATATCCCAAATGTTGAATCATATCCCAATTGATCGTCATTCCTTCAATTTACTGTTCTTTGCCAACATAAAAAGAGCTACAAGAATTTTTGTAAAAATCGGTCCTTGTCCCTATTTTTTGTTCTTTTTGGGATGCATACCTAATAGTGGTATAGTTGGGTCAAAGTATATGCATGGATTATAGCCCTTTTGGCATAGCTTCAAATAGATTAGACTAGTTCATACCTCCACCAATAGTGCATTAATACATTTTTTTCCACATCTCCTCCAGCACTTGTCATTTCCTTTTCTGTCATGTTAGCCAATCTGATAGGTGTGAGACAGCATGTCAGAGTTGAAACCATTGTGTTTTATATATCACTATGTTATCCCTTTTAAATCAACTTAATACATTGGAAGTCTGAGATCTGTAAAATACTCTGTCACCTCCTCAGTTTTCATTTTAATTGGACGGAAAAGCAATGTATTATTATGAAAGTATGACAATCAAATTTAGTTATTTAAAACACATGAATATACACTAGCACAAAAACTTTTAGTTGTCTGACCTAGAATATTCAGAAAGAACCTACAAATATGGTCTGTGATATTTTATGTATCCCAAATGTAACCGACATTTGTTTCATTAAACACTTCATTTTTCTGTGAATTCCCACCACAAATGCCCAATAGTAAAGTTGTTCTATGTGAAAAGCAATGGCAAAGAGAGGTGCCTTTATGCATTGAAGTGTGTGATGGGATGAAGACAGGACTCTGAGAGGGTCAGCCTTAATGTTAGGAATGACTATATTCAAGTCTCCACTATTACATATAATAGCTATGTGACCATGGGCAAGGCATCCTCTCCAGGATCTCTCACTTATAGTCTTGGAGGATTTTCCAGTTAGCCTCAGAGGAAGGAATTTCCTACAGAGGTGGCCAGTCACATCCTAGATTGAAGATGATAGACAGATAGAGAGATGAACAGACATATAATAAGACAGGCAGGCAGGCAAAGAGAAAGAGAGAGAGAGATAAACAGATGATAGATAAATAAATAGATAGAGAGATGGTAGATATATACACATGCATATATATGACTACACACATCCATATATACACATAATATTAAATATGGGTAAATATATGTATTGTATATGTATATTATATTATATATAGCATATGATTAGTATAGCGTATATATTGTATGTATACATGCATACCATATATGTATGTCCATATATTATATGCATACACACATGTGAGCATATACAAATATACTATATGTTTATATGTCTATATGTGTGTATGTATATGTATATATGTTCTGCATATATAATAAAGACATCTATATATGCAATATAGATGTATAACCAAGTTCTTGGTTCTTAAGAATTTCTGCTTTTCTAAGAAAGAGTTTACAGCCTGCATTTGCAGCAGACAAGGAACTTCAAGCAAATCCAGGGTCTACATCCATCTTGAAGGTTAGTTCTTTCCCTCCAGTCATAACAAGTGCAGCACATTCTTCAGAAAGTGGCTCTCAGAGTCCTTGGACACTGGAGTTATAATAAGACGGGGAGTTTGCCTCATCAATCTCACATGGTTCTGTAATGTGAATGCTGTCGAGGAAGCACTTAGTACCTCTGAAGCAAGTGAATATTCGGAGATTGGTTGACCATTTTGCCTGCTTTTCCTCTTCTTTTATATCTTTAGAGTGTAGAAAGTGTTTAAAAAAGGAAAGATATGCTGTTTTGTGCTATGTTAATATTTTCACAGTCTCTGGTCTTAGTGCTAGGAAAGTGATCTGATATATAATGAGGGTATTTCAAAGAAGACTTTTAAAAATTGAGAGAGGGAGGATTAAAAATAAGCTCCCTATTTCCCTAGTGTGTGAGCCTGACTTTTCACACCATGACACCAAGGGAAAATGAATTAACAAGAAGAAGTAAATATTTGTTACATAAAATCTCTCTCTCTCTCTCTCTCTCTCTCTCTCTCTCTCTCTCTCTCTCTCTCTCTTTTAGAAGTTTGGCATCATTTTGTCTATGTATAAAATAAAATGCATTGGCTTACTAAGAAAATCAATCACATTAAAATACAAACAAGTTCCCAGAACTCAAATGGAAAGTTCTTGACTTAGAGAAATGCAGTTTGTGCCAATAGGTTTTATTTATGTGTTGGAGACATCAACTTCAGAAGCCTCAAAAGGTCACCTTAGTTTCAAAAAATTTTGCCAGAGGAATTCAAATTTAGTAAGTCTCAAGATTTTTAAAGGACTTTGAGTACAGACTCAGTGATCAACCTGTATGGGTGATGTGTCTATTGTCCTGGGGCCAACTCAGATAAGTTCATCACCAGAATGTTATCACATGGAAAGATGCCATTTTTTTAAACCACTGAAATTCACAAAGGTGGTTTATTAAACAATTATAAACTGTTGGCTTCTACGACCCATATAAGGTCTAAATTCATTATCTTGATATTCAAGGCCTTCTACAATTCAATACTTCTCTTAATTTTCCAGCCTTAACTCTTTCAATTTCTCCTCATATGTGCTCTAACAGACAGGATTGCCCATCATCATGTCTAATGCCCAACATGTTGCCACCACTTTTTTTGCCTTCATTCACTTTCTTTCTCCTGGAATGTCCTCATTTTCCTTACCTGTTAAAAATTTTATCCATCCTTAAAAGAGATGGTCTTTGCTACCAGGGAAGAAGGGAGATAACTGAGTATTTTAATGTATCAATAAATAAATGCATTTAAATACATACATAAATAAATGCATTTAAATTAAAAAAGAAAATGAGCAGAATAGAATAGATGATTTCTCGTGTCCCATCCTGTTCTGCCTCAGTAGAGGGAATTTGTGTGAAAAATCTAGTCTAGTGAACTGAAAGTTCAATATGAATCAATGGAGTGTCATGGCAGCCATAAAGAAGCCAATACTATCCTAGCCTTCCTTATGAGGAACAGTGTTTGAAACAATAGGAATAAGAATGTTTATGACTCTGCCTCAATCCAAAAACAGCTAGAATTTTATCTTAAGTTTTAGGTGTTTTATTTTAGAGAAGATATTGACAAACTTAAGCATACCCCAAAGTAAATTTCCATAATGGCAAGGGAACTGGAAATCATACAGTATAAAAATTAATAGAAGGAACTCGTGATATTTAGCTGGAAGAAGAAAAGCCAAATGGGTCAGTCAGTCAATAAACATTTATTAAGCACCTGCTCTATATATATGGCACTGTGCTAAGTGCTATATATGGGAAGAGGGGGACAACATGATTTTTTCCCTTCAAATATTGAAGGATTTTCATAGGAAAGAGGGATTCAAAATGTTACTACCGTGCTTCAGTGGGCAAAGCTAAGATAAAGTTGCAAGTTTCAGAGGGATTCATATTGACTTAATGTGAGATAAACAAAAGCCAAAATAAAATCCTAGCAATTAACTGTATCCAAGTAGGAGAAGGGCATCCTTTGAAGGTAGGGAGTGCTCTTCACATAAGAAGTTTTTGGGAAAAGCTGGATGTCTATTTACAAGGGATATTATAAAAGGGGTTCTTAGTCATGAAAGGTAACATTAGTTATATTCTGAGGGTCTAAACAAACAAGCAAAAAGACACTAGCAAGTGATCAGGAGGGTTATTTACTATGATCAGGTGGGATTTATACCAGGAATGCAAGGATGGTTTAATATTAGGAAAACCATCCACATAATTTACCATATCAACAAGCAAACCAATAGAAATCACATAATTATCTCAATAGATGCAGAAAAAGCCTTTGACAAAACACAACACTCATTCCTATTGAAAACACTAGAAAATATAGGAATATGTAGGCCTTTCCTAAAAATAATAAGTAGTATATATTTAAAACCATCAGCAAGCATCATCTGCAATGGGGATAAATCCCATTTAGATCCCAATAAGACCAGGAGTAAAACAAAGATGCCCATTATCACTTCAATTATTTAACATTGTACTAGAAACATTGGCAGTAGCAATTAGAGAAGAAAAAGGAAATTGAAAGTATTAAAACAGACAGTGAGGAGACTAAACTATTACTCTTTGCAGATGATATAATGGTTTACTTAAAGAATCCTAGAGAATCAACTAAAAAACTACAACTTTAGCACATAAATTATCATCGTTTCTATATATTTCCAACACACCTCAACAGCAAGAGTAAGAAAGAAAAATTCCATTTCACCCTAGATAATAGATATTATAATTTTTTAGGAATCTACTTGCTAAGACAAACACAGGAATTATATGAACATAACTACAAAACTCTTTCCACACAATTAAAACTAGAGCTAAACAGTTCAAAAAACATTAATTGCTCATGGGTAGGACAAGCTAACATAATAAAAAAGACAATCTTACCCAAATTAATTTACTTATTCAGTGTCATACCTATCAAACTACCAAGAAAAATTTTATGGAATTATAAAAAAAGTTATAACAAAATTCATTTGGAAGAACAAAAGATCAAGAATATCAGGGAAAATAATGAAAAGAAAAAGGGAAGAAGTGAGCTTAGCAATACCAGATCTTAAGGTGTACTATAAAGCAGTGGTCATCAAAACAATATGGTACTGGCTAAAAGACAGAAGAGTAGATCAGTGGATTAGACTTGGTGTAAATGACCTCAGCAAGACAGTATATGATAAACCCAAAGATCCCAACTTTGGGGACAGAAACCCACTATTTGACAAAAACTGCTGGGAAAAATTGGAAAACAGTATGGGAGAAATTAGTTTTAGATCAACATCTCACAACTTACACCAAGGTAAATTCAGAATGAGTAAATGTCTTAAATATAAAGAAGGAAACAATAATTAATTAGGTGAACATAGAATAGTATACCCGTCAGATCTATGGGAAAGGAAAGATTTTAAGACCAAGCAAGAGACAGAGAATAATATAACAAAATGGAAAATGAAAAATTTTGGCTACATTAAATTAAAAAAGGTTGTGTGCAAATAAAACTAATGCAACCAAAATTAGAAGGGAATCAACAAACTGAGAAAAAACCCTCATAAAAAAACCTCTGACAAGGGCCTAATTACTCAAATTTATAAGGAGCTAAATCAATTGTACAAAAAAATCAAGCCATTCCCCAATTGATAAATGGGGAAGGGACATGAATAGGCAATTTTCAATTTAAGAAATCAAAACTATCAATAAGCACATGAAAAAGTGTTCTAACTTTCTGATAATAAAAGAAATGGAAATCAAAACAACTCTGAGGTACCACTTCACACCTAGCAAATCTACTAATATGACAGCAAAGGAAAGTAATAAATGTTGGAGGGGATGCAACAAAATTGGGATATTAATGCATTGCTGGTGGGGTTGTGAATTGATCCCACCATTCTGGAAGGTGATTTGGAACTATGTCCAAAGGGCATTAAAAAATGTCCACCCTTTGATCCAGTCATGCCACTGCTGTGTTTGTACCCCAAAGAGATAATAGGGAAAAAGACTTGTACAAAAATATTTATAGTCGTACTCTTCGTGGTGGTAAAAAATGGGGAAATGAGGGGATGTGCCTTTGTTTGGGGAATGGCTGAACAAATTGTGGCATCTGTTGGTGATGGAATATTATTTTGTTAAAAGGAATAATAAACTGGAAGAATTCCATGTGAACTGGAATGACCTCCAGGAATTGATGCAGAATGAAAGGAGCAGAACCAGGAGAACATTGTACACAGAGGCAGGTACACAGTGGCACAATCAAATATAATGGGCTTCTCTACTAACAGCAATGCAATGATCCAGGATAATTCTGAGGGACTTATGAGAAAGAACACTCTCAACATCCAGAGAAAGAACTGTGAGAGTAGAAACACAGAAGAAAAACAAGTGCTTGAACACATGGCTCGATAGGGATATCATTGGCGATGCAGACTCTAAATGATCACCCTAGTGCAAATATTAATAATGTGGAAATGGGTCTTGATCAATAACACATGTAAAACCCAGTGGAATTGCGTGTTGGCTATGGGAGGGGAGTCCCATGGGTGGAAAAGAACATGAATCATGTAACCATGGAAAATTATCCTAAAACAATTAAATAAATTTAAAAGAAATAATTAAAATATATAACAAAATGTTTTTTTTCCTAGATCTTAAACAGGAATATCATGCTTCAGATGTGAAAGTTCACTTGAGACATGGTAGAAACCAACCCATTTCAATATTTTGCAACTGTAAACCTTTATTTTATTTTCTATAGTTGTCTATACTGGGAACACTGTAAGAAGTAACTTAATAGGAATGCTGTTTCCATCTTGATTTCATGAGTTAGTGATCATACTATTCTTGTTGATTGCTGCTGATATCATTCCACCATTTTACACCTCATATCATCATCTGTGCAGATGTCTGGACACTAGTTCTATCTTCTCAGTCATACGGATCCCTTTCAGTCACGCCCAATACTTCTTTATCCTATTGTTGTCTCATTTCTCATTTAAGCTGATGTTGCTTGGTTTTCTCTCCAGAGCATGAAGGGGACTCTCTGCCCCTGTACTGACATTGGCTTTTGTTGGGTCTTGACACTGTTACTATCATTCCCATTCCAGATCATTTCCCAGTGGAGCGTGCCCTCCTAAAACTGAAATTGAACAATTCTAATTGACTGCTAAAGAAAAACTGCACAATGGGGAACTTCAGAGAAAAGACGAGTTTTCACAATGCCTTTCCCAAAATGAAATATAGTGCTAGTGGCTTTCACAGAGTTGTTGCTTAATACATGTTAATTTTGTTATATTAAATTGAATTTTTATATTTCTTTAATTAAAAAAAAGAATGATGCTGGCTAAAATTTCTCTCCTGTGATTTCTCAGTGAGTCATGACATTCTAAATCAGTGTTTGGGAGGGTGAGAAAACACATGTTCAAATATAGAGGGAGAAAAAAACAAGACACTGACTGGTCTTGAAGCTAGAAGACCTGTGTTCAAGACTTTTCTCTGCCATTGGTTAGTTATGAGAAATTTGTTATGGCAGGAGACTTCTCTGGGTCTCAGTTTTATCATCTGTAGTTTAATAATAGTAATAGTTTTACCAACAAAAATAATAATAGATAACATTTTTATAATGCTTACTATGTGCTGGGCATTGTGCTAAATTACAAATTTTATTCCAAATATCTCATTTGATCTTTACAATAACCCTGGGTTGTACATGCTATTATTATTATACTCATTTTAAAGATAAGGAAATTAAGGCAAATAGATGCTAAGTGTCACACAAGGTCACACAACTGATGAATGTTTGATTCAGATTTGAGGACTCCAAACCCGGGCTATAACACAGTTCCACTTAGTTGTCTCTAAAATATCTCTGACAAGCAGCATGAGGTAGTGGATAGAGAATTGGCCTCAGAGTCAGAAATAATTATGATTATAATAATAGTAGCTGGCATAAGATTTGTGAAACACTCACATATATTATCTTCTCTTAGGAAGACTTGTGTTAGCCTTGCCTCTGATCCACACGTGCCTTTTGATCCTGGGCAAGTAACTATCTTTCAATACCTCGCAAGGTTAATCTCTCTGAGTCTAACTTTCAGATTCTATCACTAGGAGCCCCCTACAGCTATAAAATCCCAGGTTCAGGTCATCTTACCTTAAAAAAAAAGAAAAAAGAACCATTCAACTACTGCCTACCTCATAGAACAAGTGAGCAAATTATAGATTCTTCTCTAAAACAAATATGTTATCTTTCCTGTGTCCACCCAGGCTGCCCAAATCCTATACCCTGCCAGGACACTGAGCTAGTACAGCCATCAGCAAGGGCCCTTTTCCCCTAAAATTCTGATGCTAAATACCTTATGCTCCCCTCTTGGCTAAACACTGATCCTTCCCCCTCACAGCCTTATAGGAGGAAACATAAAATCTATTTTAACCACCCACCCTTAAGCCCACTTTTAGCTTCTCCATTGGGGTGGGTAGGACCACTTCATCCTGTACCTCTCCTCCACATAATGTTACTGTTCATAGTGGTGGATGAGATAGGGATGCCAGTTATAGGCATTCTGGTAGATGGATGACTATCAGACCTGACCACTTGCCTTGCTGTTGTGTACCAAAGCCCTCTGGGCACTCCTATCTATACTCATGCTTTACTCATCAGTCCCATGGGTAGTGGAACTAAACTTTAAACCCTCCTGCTAAAATCATGAGACTTGTGGAACTTACCTCCCTGTGATTTATCTCTCCAACATGTATTGTCTCTCCCAATTTGAGTGTGAGTTTCTTTCTTTTTTATTAAACCCTTAACTTCTATGTATTGGCTCCTTGGTGGAAGAGTGGTAAGGGTGGGCAATGGGGGTCAAGTGACTTGCCCAGGGTAACACAGCTGGGAAGTGTCTGAGGCTGGATTTTAACCTAGGACCTCCTGTCTCTAGGCCTGGCTCTCAAGCCACTGAACTACCCAGCTGCCCCCTGTGACTTTCTTTAGAGAGAGAAATGTTTTCCTTTTTTCATCTCTAGTGCTTGAAACATAGTAAGTACATAATAATGACTTTTTTCCACCTATTTAATCCTTCATTATCAAAGCCCAACAATTTGAAATCTTTTTAAACTCAAATGTGGTTACAAAAGACTTTGAAGAAGAGGAGAAAATGGTAATGTGTCCCCTCAAATACCATCTGTTCCCTTTTCCCTTTCCATCAAGCAAACTTGGCTCTGTGTCTCCTGCTTTCTTTGAGGATCACCTTTAAGTCCTAAGCAATGGTTCTGCCCTTGGGTGGCACACTGACCCATTTGATGGATGATTCAATATCACCCCCCCCCAACCTACCAATGAGTGTTAGTTCTTTCTTTTAATTTAAAAAACGGCTCACTAGTAATATAGGTCATTACCAATCCCCTGACCCAGACCTGGATGTCAACAAAATTAAATGCTGGCTATAAGAGTTAGATTCCTATGAACTAACTGCCTGGTGGAGACAAATAGCAAAATGCAAGTGTGTTTCCCAGCCAAAAGCAAGGTAGATGTGGTTGTCTGTTTCATATTCATTTGTATGTGGCCGGGTGGTGGGAGATGCTGAGATAGCTAAATCATCAAATCACATAATGCAATTACACCTACTTTGTTAGAGTGCTTTTCCCCCCTTCTTGCTGACAGCATTCATAGCACGTTTCACCCCAGTGCAATTAAGCTGATTAGGTAATATTAAGCCACTCAAGGTTTTTTGTTGTTGTTGTTTTTTTAATCTTGAAGTCAAATGCCATATACTGGAGGTAGGAAGTCAGTTCCCTTTGTTTCACATATATAAAACCCAGCAGTGATAATGACTATCTGATAAAAGATGGGGTCCATCCTCACAGGTATGCATAGAGACTTTGGCATCTGCTTTTTCAATTGATAATACTACTCTCTAAAAAAAAAAACTAACAGCTGAAACATTCAGACATTTGCTGAGGGAATTCTTAATTTCCAGACTTATCTCTTTACCCCACTATCCTAATTTTAAAAGAAATATGGCATTTCCACATATGGAGTAAAAATGGAAGAAAAGAAAAAATACTGAGATTAGAGTAAGGGGATCTGGCATTTCTGTGGGTGTAGCCAGGTGGCACAGTGGATACAGCATTAGATCTGGAGTCAGATATATTAAAATTAAATTTGACTTCAGATAATGCCTAGCTTTGTGGCCTTGGGTAAGTCATTTATTCTATGACTGCCTCAGCTTTCTTATCTTTAAAATGGTATAATAATAATATCTATCTCTCAAGGTTATTATGAGGTTAAAATGAGGTAAGACATTCAAAGCACTTTACAAGCTTTAAAATGTTCTATAAATTCTAGATATTGTTATTATTGGTACTCATGTGTAATAAGGTGGTGGAATTTTGATTGTCTTTAAAGATCCTTCCGGCTTGAAATCTTCTTTTATTAAGTTTGTTCCTTTCTTTGAGCTTCTGTTAAAAAGAGGGTACAAGACAGGATGGTCTCTCAGGTCTCATCTGGCTCTTTTCTTGCTACAAAGCAAGGTAAAAACAAGGCATGAGGCTGACTATTTGTTCTAGTCAGGTATCTAATATGGTGTAGTGATTCCTGTTCATTGATTTAGGAATGTGAAGTAGCATCTGTATCTTTCATGGTCACTCTGGGAAACAAAATAGAATCTGCCCTTCAAGAAAATGTCATGTGTTTCTCTGGGTCATGCCTGGCTCTTTCAAAGCAGCTCGGTGCACCTTTCCCTCTTGACTCTGCCCCTATCTCACTGTTATTCTAGCTGAATGAGATGTCTGCTCCCAGGGGACAGAGGGAGTGCAATGTCCTTTATTGTGCAGGTTTCAGTTACAAATCAGGTACCCACATGGAGTCAGAGAGCAGATGACTTTCACTACTGGCTGCTGGGTGTATTGTCAATCTTGACTAAATACCAAGTCCCGGCAGGCTTCACTAAATCTGTGTATTAGAGGAAATAACAAAGGAATTAAAGGATTTCATATGGCATCAAAACCTCATCCCCACATGCATGTTTTGTGTGACTTCCAAAAGAGGGACTTTGTTGTGCAAAGGAGGTCACCTCATTAAGAAAAGGGAGACAAATCCTGCTTCGACTTTCTTTTCTTCTGAATCTCCTTTAAAGAAAGCTGCTTTTCTTTCCTTTTTTCTCTTTTTCTCTTTCTTTCTTTCCTTACTCCCTCCCTCCTTCTTCCTTCCTTCCCTCCCTCCTTCCTGTTTCTTCCTTCCTTCCTTCCTTCCTTCCTTCCTTCCTTCCTTCCTTCCTTCCTTCCTTCCTTTCTTCCTTCCTTCCTATCGTCTACTTTCTTTCAGACTACTCCAAGGTTACCAATATTCATTATTTTGCACTGAGCTAAAGCTTTCTATCAGGATTCCTGTAATATTTGGAAAGGTTCTCAGGCCAGGAAAAAAGATTTTAAAAATCTCAAACTGGCCTATAGAGTACTACAGCTTTAGCAATTTATTTTTCTATAACATTGTGCAATGAATGTGGTATGAATGACTACTGTAGATAATTAAAGAGATGGTTAGTAAACATCTATTCAGAGAAACAGTGATTACAAAGGACCAATATATCTTCATCAAGTATAAGTAATTCCAAACTAAACCAATTTACATTTTTTTTGGCCAGGATGCTAAACTAGTACACCAGATAGAAAGATATAGATCAGACAGTAATATAATCAAATAAATTCAGAATTGCTTGGATGGTTAGAGTCAGAGTATTTTAATGGTTTAATATTAAGATGATACAAGGTCTCCAGTGGAGTACTTGGCCCTTTGCAATTTAACATTTTTTATCAGTTATATGGATAAAGGGAAATATATTATGCTTATCGTATTTGTGGATGACCCAAAGCTGGAAGGGGTAACTATCACTCTGATGACATAGTCTGGACCTAAAATGATCTTGACAGGTGAGAGCATTGGCCTTATTCTAATGAGATGAATTTCAATCGGAATAAAGGTGAAGTCTTGCACTGGGATATAACATAATCAGTTTCACAAGAATAAGATGAGAAAAACATGGATAGATAATAGTTTTTCGGGAAATTTTAGAATATCACAAACTGAGAATGCATCAGCCTTGCGATATGGCAGCCAAAAACGTTAATGCAATCTTGGGCTTTATTAAGAGAGATGTAACTTCCTAGAATAGTAGGTTATAGTTAAGTCAACTTAATATGTGCTAGCCACTGTGCTAAGGAATGGCTATACAAAGAAAAGCAAAAACAGTCCCTACTCTCTGGGAACTAGGAATCTAATAAGAGACAATATATAAATAACTACATATGGAAAAAGGTTATATAGAGTATAAACTGGAGGTAATTTTAGACAGAAGGCTTATTTTGTTTGCCTCCAGAGGGCAGAATCAAGAACAATTATTAGAGACATATTTAGGCTTGATTTCAAGAAAAAAGTCAAAACAAATAGCTCCCTAACAATTAGAACTGTGCAGAAAGGGAAATGATCTGACTCGAGAAGTGCTGGTTTTTATTTCATTGAAGGTCTTTATGAAGTTGTTGGGAAACCACTTTTTAGTTATATGATAGTAAGGATTTCTTTCATATGTGGATATATATGTTAGGCTAAATGGCAAATGAGGTGCTTTTCACCCAGAGGTGTGCTGAAAATGTTTCACTACAGGCTTTCTGAAAAAAAAAAAAATTATATATAGCAGGGAGTCAAGAAGACGTGAATTCAAATCCAGCCTCAGACATTACCTACTTGACTCTAATCACACTCTGATATTTCGTTTGTCTCAGTTTCCTCATCTATAAAATAAACTGAAGAAGGAAATGGCAAACCACTTCACTATCTTTGTCAAGAAAACCCCAAATGAGGTCATGAAGAGAAACCAAACCAACAATAAAACCCACAACAGACCTTTTAACTTTAGTCTGTATTATTGACATTTTCTCTATCACTTTCCTAAATCAAGACAATCAACAATACATTAAATTAATCTTTAATTTGGCATATTTACACTTTCTGAGTTATTGACACTCATATATATAATAGAAACAATAGGCTCTCAAAATCCAGTAAGCACTGGCTTGAGCACACCTCTGCTTCCAACTATCAAAATTATTGGTGATTCTCTGAATGAATGAAAGTTATAAAAATAAAAATTAGAGTAATTGCTGTGAAAATGTTTTAAAACCAAATATGCACACATTTACATATATACACACATATATGTATATATAAATAAAATGTTTTAAGTAATTCCAGTAACTAATATTTATATAGTGGGATGGTGGGAAAGTAAATAAACAACTATTAGAAGCCTATCTGGGCCAGACACTATGCTAAGCACTTTACAAATATTATCTCATAATAATAATAGTTGCTAATAAAAGTTAGTATTCATTTTGTACCTAAAGTGACTTGCCCAGGGTCATATGACTAGTCTGAGGCCATATATAAACTGTTTTTTCTTTCCTGACTCCAGACTTAGAGCTCTATGCACTGTGCCATCTAGAAGCTGTTTTTGATATAGTAATAAGAATAGTTGTCATTTATGTTTTTATTCATTTCATTGGTTAGTTGGCTGGTTTTATTATACCTCTGAGTTCATTCTTTTGTGGAGGTCCTAGTGAGAAACTTCCTCTACTAGGATAGATTCCTTATTTTCTGAAATTTCTAGGCTTAGAAAGTAAGATTGCTTTAATTCCTTTAGTCTGTGTTGGTGAACCTATGACACACATGCCAGAGAGGCTGCTCCCATTCCCCTCTCCACAGGCACCTGAGGACATTTCTCCCATCAACCACCCCTTTGCCCAGCAGCCCTATGGGAGAACTTCTTTCCTCCCCTGTCTGGGGTTAGGAGGCAGCTTACATGTGAGTTGCAGTTTGGACATTCTGTCTATAAAAGGCTCATCATCACTATAAAAGGTTATTCAACCAGTGTATAGCTGATGCCTAGATTGAACCCAACTTGTCAGCTATTTCTCTACTCTGTACATTTCCTTTACTCATTAGTAGTTTACAATTTAAGAAGCATTTTATATACATGAGTATTTGTAGAGTTTATATTGCTATGGAGATTTACCAAGTGTTTTTCCCACAACATCCTTATTAGGTAATCCAAGTAAGTGTCATTATCTCCATTTGTCAATAATAAGGAATGAGAGACTCAGAGCAAAGGTGCAGTTTGCTCATGGTTATATAATTAGTGAATTCCAAGAGCCTATATCACCTGGGACAAGTCAACAAGTCACCCTGGGTTTCAGTTTTCTCATTTGTAAAATTAAAACACTGAAAATGATATGGCCCTTTCAAACATCAAATTCCAGATTCTTATTATGCTAATCAATATAAGAGCCAGGAATGAACCTAGGTCTATAGAATTTGAATGAAATTATTTTCCCAATACATTTCAATCAAAACACTTTGAATTCCTTAAAAGAAAGGTATTTTTTTCAGTTCAGTTTCTAATAAATATTATTTTTATTTGGAAATAATTCATTATAACCTTTTCACTTTTTAAGAGGAAATATAACATTTTATTTTGACCACATTAACCTGGCATGAATGCTGGATATCAAATTAGCTTAGAGGAGATTTAGTCAGTTTTAATCCAGGGGATTTTTCCCCAAATCTATACAAAGGCTATAGAGGAGTAAAGTTCTACATCCTATCTTCTTTCCAAAATGTTTTTCCTAATAAGATTTATCGTGTGTTCATATGTGTATGGGTGAGCGTGTGTTTGCTTGTAGAATAAAGTGGATCATACTAAGCATTACATTCAACTTCAAAATGACGTCACTCTGATTCAAATTTCAAAAGATGTATCTAGATAATTATGATCAAGATTTTTAGAATGTGACTTGATATAAATACCACCCTATTAAAAAAATGTGCCATTGGTTCCTTACAGCTTCCTACCTTGTTCTGTTTCTTTTTAAATGTCTTAACAAGGTTGAGATTCTCTATTATGAAAGTGTGTAAAACATAGAACACAGATCTCTTTCTGAGAAGTAATTTCTAAGAATGAATAAATATAAGAATGATGTTTGAATCTTTTTTTTCCTTATCATTCGTGGTTTTATTAAAACAATCATTTTTGTGTAACTGTGAATGGCCTTAATTCATAAAAACAGTCAGTCACAAATGAAAAGTGATAACAATTTGAAGGTAAAACCCTTCCAAAATCTCACTGGATTTCAGATGAATTTGAAAACTTGTCCAAATGTATTCGTACATGCAAAGACACATACACATGCAAAACAAATACACAGATGTTCTTCAGGGATACAGTAATAATGTATGTAAAGGTACAAATGTGCTTTAGCCATAGCAATAATGTATGATGGAGAAGGAATCAAGGAGCACCTTTGTATCAACTGTGATCCATATTTGAGCCCAGCAAGAAAATGCACACTCATTCAGGAATCTGGAAATAAATATTATTCACAAGATGCTTCCTCTCTTCTTTAGAATGCCATCCCAATCACCTTTGACTGTTCCAACACATAAAATTTTATACAGTAAAACATATAGACTCCATGCTTCTAGGGATGCTTTCTAAAATAAATAGTCATTTAAAAACTTTTTTTAATAAATCATCATTGAACAAAAGGTAGAGATTATCTTAAGCAGAACTACAAAGCCTCTTTTTGAGTGAATTGATAATTTTCTTCTATGCTTACAGGCACAACATATTAAATTGTCTTACATACAGCATGTCTCAAGATTTGGGTGTGGGACTGAAGATGACTTGATACAAAAGTTTATGAACTACGGATTAAGTCCAAAGACTTTTTGGCTATAATATTGGGGCCATATGACTTTCAACCAAGAGAGAAAGGAGAGAGAAAGAGAGTGTGTCTGAGAGGGGAAAAAAAGAGTAATTACAGAACTATTTATTAAGAAACAGCAGGGTGGCTATAATCAGACTTGGAGAAAAGAGTTCCTGGATTAAAATCTGGCCTCAGATCCTTCCTAGCTGTGTGACCCTGAAGAAGTCGCTTAACCTCAGTTTCCTAACCCTTCCAGTGGTTCCCAAACTTTTATGGCCTGCTACCCCCTTTCCAGAAAAAAAATATTACTTAGCCCCCGGGAAATTATTTTTTTAAATTTTAATAGCAATTAATAATAAAAGATAAATGCACCTGTGGCCATCACCACCTCCCTTGAATTGTTGCAGCACCCACCAGGCAGGGGGCGGTAGCTCCCACTTTGGGAATCACTGCCTTATCCTGACCCCAGGGATATTTATATTAATTCTAAGATAGAAGATAAGGGTAAAAAAAAGTAGTAAGCATCTACTCAAATGTCAGGCACTGTGGTAAACCTTGGAATTGTTGATCACTCAGTGTTCAGAGGGATCTGATTCTTTGTGACCCCATTTGGGATTTTCTTGGCAAAAAATGCTATTATGTAGGGGAAAAATTTAAAGAAAAAACTATCTGACTGATCTCTTTTTTTAAAACTTTATTCAAAGAAAAGAAACCAAAACCACCAGAGTTCCCTAGCTGCAATTAACTAGAGCCTTCTCTCTTATGAATCTTCTCAGATTCAAAGGCTGCTCCCAGGTTCAGGATTGGTCCTTATATAGACCAATCTCAAGCCTGGAAGGGGGAGGAGGGGCACAGCCTCTCCCCTGCACAAGGAAATAAGGAAATAAGGGGCGTGGTTCCTCTCCTAACATGGGACTGGTCCACTCAAGACCAATCCTACACCAGGAAGTAGGGAAGGGACCCTTTGGGCATGCTGGGGAATGTAGTTTCCCCAGCCACAACACTTCAAAACCCACACTGTAATGGCTTGCCATTTCCTTTTCCAATTATTTTTCTAGATGAGGAAACTGAGACAATCTGGGTTAATACACTAGTCCAGAATTATGTAGTTGGTAGGTATCTGAGGCCTGATTTGAACTCAGAAGATCACTGTATCACCTAGTTGATACTTTCAATGCAAGCATACAACCTACCCTTGTATTCATGAAATCATAAATTCTTACTTCAGAGCTTTCTGTTCTAGATAATATCTAGATAGCACTAGAATGATAGGTACTTGGGGGCATTTCAGATATCATTTAATCTAATACACATATTTTACAAGCCACTGAGGCCTAATAAGTCAATTATTAATGCCTTGCCCAAAGTGACAACAACTAAAGACCTGAACTCATGTTTGAACTCAATCCAAGGCTCTTTCCACTACAACATTCTTCCTTGTTGGAATATAATGATTTTATTTCTAAGCATCTACAAAAGCTGGAACTCCTCCTTTATGATAAGAGCATGGCCATTCAAGATTTTGGTTTATTTTGTTTCAGTTTACACTTTTTAGAAAGCATTTGTAGAAAGGTTAGAGATTTGCTCATTTGAACTAGTATCACAAGCTTGCTTCATTCATATGAGATCCAAGACAAGTGAGGTGAAATATGCAAATATACCAATATAAAACATTTCCATTTTTATTAGAGGAAGGAAGGAATGCAAAATGATTTCAATGCTCAAAAAGAAAAAAAAAAAGAAAAAGAGAGAGCTTTAATGGGGCCTAGGGAAAGAGTATATCTTTCATAAATCGCATTAAATATTTTGTATTCAAAATTCCGGCTGTTGTAGCACATTAAATGGGTACAAATGCATCCCCTATCTAATTAGGTAACCATATGGAAGCAAGTCACATTTACATAAGCAAAAAGCAGAGGATGCAACTCCTTTGTGTTGTCTTTTTAGGTGATGTAATTTGAGCTTTGCAGAGATGGTTTCTAGGCTGGGATTGTAACTATCTTGCCTTAGGCCAGTACATTTCCTGACAATGAAATGGAAAGTGCTATTTCTGAAGACCATCTATACATGCTGTTTAGAATTACAGGACTGGGCCAGAGAAATGATGGTATGTTTGAAGCCCACAAAACATTTTTGTTTTAAAATCCTCTTAAAATTGAGTTTACCCCACTATGGATGAGCCCTGTTCCTAAGTCCTAGGGGTACAAAGAAAGAATTCCACATGTACCCTGATCCCATGTTGTTTACAACATGACATGAGAAGATATTATATAGAAATATCTATGATACAAGGCAAACAAAAAAGCTGATGAAGAAACAGAAAAGAAGGAAGAAAAGAAAGGAAGGAAGAATTTATTAAAGCCTTAGATTGTGCCAGGCACAGTGTTCAGTGCTTTATAAATATTATCTCATTTAATTCTCACGAAAACCTTGTTTATAAGAGCTATTATTATCCTCATTTTACATTTGAGAAAACTGAGTAAAATATCATTTAAGTAACTTGCCTGGGGTCATAAAACTAGTCTGAGTCTAAGATTAGATTTGAATTCATATTTTCCTCATCCGTAGTGCCATTTACCTACCACACAGGGGAATCTGAGGGAAAGCCAGAAGGCAACATGCCAGGCAGGTCACAACACTCCCAACTAAACCACCACCTCCTTTACATCCCAATATTCTGGACATAAGAAGAAATATTACTTTTACCCAGACTATTTATACTATTTCAAGTTTCCATCAAAAAAGGAGATAATCACTGCAATGAAGGGACCCAACTTCCATAACCTTGGCTTATTTCCATAAGGAGGTATACCCAAAAAACTTTTAGAGGGCCCAGGCTATGGGCCCTGCTTCCATCTCCATTCTCATATCATCATTCTGTGAAACAGACTTGTTAAGATGTGGCCAGGCTCCTCTGGGTGAGGTAGCTACAGCTACTGCAATGCCAGAAGAGAAATATTTCATTGCCAAGGTCCTTGACACTATCAAGAAGTTCAAAGTTAGAAGCTAATATATGATTTTATCAGTAGAAATAACATGAAAGAAGATGAATTAGAATATTATCAGCCACTGCAGACTGAGGACCATGAAACCTTTCTAGGTGACCTGTACGTGGAGTTTTCTATATGTATTTTCTCTTCCATTAGAAGGCGAGTTGCTTGATAGAACTGTTTAACTTTTCCGTCAGCCTCAGCTTTTAAAATTTTATTGCACTGAGTAAGATCTGAACATATTTTGTTTTTCATTATTTATTCTTTAATAAATACAAAGGAAAACGGTGAGCAAAGTTACATGAGAGGTTGAGGGAAGAAAGAATATTTTGACTTGGATGGTCCAAATGGTTTCATGCAGGAGTCAGAATATAAACTAATTAATTAGAAGGAAGGCAGAGATTTGAACAAATACATTTTGGGGCAGTCCAGTCTAAACCTTGAGAATGGATGGAACAAACATAAGGAGGTGAGAGAAAGTGGAACATGAAAAAATTTTTATATTTATATGGATAAGATGGATAAAATGGATAGATAGATAAAAAATAATATATCCAATGAATAGGAATAGGATCGTAGATTTAGAACTGAAAGAGACATTAGGGGACATTTACAATAGTCTACACCAGACATTCCCAAACGTTTTTAGCCTACCACCCCCTTTTCTGAAAAAAAATATTAATTAGCCCCCTGAACATTATTTTTTTTAAATTTTAATAGCAATTAATAGGAAAGATAAATGCACCTGTGACCATCACCACTCCCCTGGATTGCTGCAGCACCCACCAGGGGGCGGTGGTGCCCACTTTGGGAATCACTGATCTACATTCTTCATTTTGTAAATGATGAGGCTGAATTTCAGCAAGTTTGAGTCACTCAGAATACTTTTAGATCCTTACTTTCTACCTTAGACTTGATACATTTCTTTATAATTGTTTTCTGATATTTTATAATCCATGTTCTCTCCTTCCCACCTCTTTTCTCTCCCTAAGTAAGCAGGTAATGTAATATAGATTATACAAATAATATAAAAAATATTTCCATGTCTATCATGTTGTAAAAGAAGAAACATATTGCTTACACTAAAGAAAATCCATGGAGAAAAAGTAAAGAATTATATGTTTCAATTTGTATTGGGGCTCTTTATTGTATGGCAGTGGATATCTTTTTCTATCTTTTTTCTTGGAGTTGTCCTTGTTCCTTGCTTTGTTGATAATAGTTGTCATTGACAGTTGATCATCATAGCATCATAGGTTACTGTTGTTACTGTGTACAATGTTCTCCTGGTTCTTCTCAATTCACTTTGAATAACTTCATATAAGTCTTTCGGGTTACTTTGGCACTAAAATATAGAAGACTTAGCAACTAATAGTATTTATAAGTTAATGGAGAAGGAAGAGCCAAAGTGATTCTAATTTTAAAAATTATCCTTTTAACAGTAGTTATTTTTGTCAATTAACTACCCACTGTCGACAAACACTATATATCTGACACTTCTTCAATAGTAAATATATAAATATCATTTGAAGTCATAGAGCCTTTACATTAAAAATGAATCCAATCCTTGGTAATGTTGTAATTTTATATAACAACTGGCTATAGAAAAATAAAATTGTGAATAATAATTCATATGTTTCAGAGGGTTTATTGAGGGGACTGGAGAATAATGGGTAATTATTTAAATGTCAAGTTGGTCATTGAATTAAACTTGCTATAAATTTGATAAAAATACATGATTCAAACTACACCACGCACCTAGATGAGCAAAGCATTAAGTATGTGGGAAGAGGCCTTGATTGTTGGATTTAGAACTTGAAAGACCATAGTGTTTTCTAATTTTGCCCATTTTTCTATAGATAAGCACATTCAAGCCCAAGAAAAGTTGGTCTTGATCAAATAAAGTAGCATACCTGGAATTTGAATATAGGTTGACTGATTTAAAATCTGGTTTACTTTCTTCTCTACCATAATCCATCTAAATACTAAGGACATTAATTTTACAGGTAGACAATGAAGCAAGACCAGAAACAAGCTGATCAGGCTCAGTAGCATGTGGAAACTGTCCAATATTTCAGGGATTCCAGATTTCTCTTTGTTGCAGACGACTATGTCTTTAACATTACTATATGCCATGTGACTTTAGATTATAGAACATGACCTTAGAAGAATCTTCCATCGAGAGGTTATGAGAAAATATCGCCAAGAATCACATAAAATGAGGTTATGAAATGGTTGTCATCTATATCCTTGAATGCAATATTCATGCTAATGATATCATGGGTTCAGGAAGTACACATGTTCAAATCAATAGATATTTATGATCCTTGCGACCCTACAGCTACCTATGTCACTACTTTAAACCCTAGACTACAATTACCCGGATTCCATTAAAATGATCTTTTATTATTTTTTCTCTCTAACATGCACATCCAAGTTGTTACTGAGTCTTATCAATTCTTTGTGTCAAACAATAGGTCTTATGGACACATTGCATAGATTTAAATCTAATTGGGAACTATTTTACAAAATAAATAAAAATAAAACAAAACATATATAATGCTGCGTGATCTTCTAAATCAACATGTGGCCCCAGAAATCCTTATGTATAGTTTAGTTGCCCTCATTTCTATTTGAGATTAATACCAATGCTAAATGACAAATGGATGAGGAGGAAATACATTTCAGGCTATGGCATGGAAATGATTTAGAATATACGAATTCAGGAATATCTTGGTCAAGATGGCTAAAAAGTAGAATGTGCAAAGAGGAATAATATGAAATATGACAGGAAAATTAGGGGAAGGAGTTATTGCTAAAGGTTTTTATTTGTTTGGTTAAGGTCTTTATATTTGACCCCGAAGTGTTAGGGAGTCACTATGGATTTTGAGTGCTGGAATAACATGGCAGGAATAACATGTGATAAAGGATTATTAACTTGGAAGTTGGAATGGATGATGGATTAGAGAGAGGAAAAGCTGGAAGCTGTCTGTGGTAGCTCAAACAAGAACTGATAAGGGTCTAGAAACTTAATAACTGTATGAGGTCCTTAATTTAGTTTATACTTGTTTATCTGTATAAATTAGTATACACACACACACAAACACAAACACACACACACCAGGAGAAAATAAGGTACTTCATGGAATTGTACTATAATCAAGAAAATATTAAATGTGGAATCAAAAGACCTTGGATAGGACATCATCTATGTGCAGTCACTTTCTCTTTCTACACTAGGCATGTTTCCTCTTTTTTTTTGTAAAATAGAGGAGTTAGACTACTAGGTAATATATATGGTCCCTATTACTCTAATTCTGAAGCTATGGCTATGTTTCATTTTATATTTGTATTCTAAGCACCTAGAACAGTTCCTTACATAGTCTAGGTTTAAATAATTGTCTACGAATTGTATTGTGGGAGGGCCTAGGAACTAAATACCATTTATAATGTTTTTCAGTATAGATAAATGTGTGAGGGATTTTTAACTAACCAACTTCTGAATGAACTTCTAGAACATGCCTCATTTATTGTTTTGGGACTGCCTCCATGTTCTCATTCCTAGGCATTTTATTTATGTACAGGCTCTCTCCCCATCCAGATTGTAAATTCATTGTTGCAGGAGTTTGGTCTTATCTTTCTTAGGTATTCCCTTGCCCTTGAGTTTCCAGTATGTAGTAGCTATACAAGAAATGATTTTTGTTTCATTCCTAATGCATATGCTATATTACGTTGGGGTTTCTTAGCGTGGCCGGACTATTACTTTGTATTTTCCAAATGACTCATATTACTGCATCTTTTCTTTGATATGGAGATCATTCCACCATTAAATTCTTATTCTCATACCTTTTCATGGTATGGGATTTATCTTAGGTTCTCATAGTCAATACTAATAGATAGCAAATTCTGGAAGATCCTGCCAAAATGGGGGGAAAAGGTAAAAAAAAAACCTTATAGTCTAGTGTAGACTAAGAAATCAAAAATACATCTATGGTGTGCAGACCAGCCTAATTACATGCGGGTTGAAATATCTTTAGAACACTGGGAACCAAAGAATGTATTTATTTGGTGATAGTAACTCATGAAGTTTTAAATATGGTACATTTATTTCTAGCACAGAGAAAAAGTAAGTTTTAATTCCTTAGAAAATTAATGATAAATATACATATTTAATATTTTAGTATTAATATTTAACTTA